>NC_044395.1:65852457-66175184 GCF_006542625.1 Nomascus leucogenys | reverse complement strand
TTAAAGGATTTTTGTAAGAACTAATTGAATCGATACCTGTAAAGTCTTTATCACACTACCCGATAAATAATAAATCTCTTTGTTCAGTTCTCTGTTTCTATAAATATATACAAGTTTTATTGTTTTTAGTGGTAGTGATTTTATTCTCTTTCTATATATACATATGTGTGCATTCATAAATATATACAATTTTTATGAATAAGAAATTATTAGCAATCAATATTGAAAACAACTGATTTTTGTTGAAGAAAAAAGTCTTGTTTATGTGAGTAAACAGCAGATTAAAAGGCTGAGATTTAGGAATCAGCATGTTAGGTCAAGTTGATATAGGAAAATATGGACATTTTGAAAGAGGCAGCGTGATATAAAATTAGGGAAACTGGATGCAGAGACCAGATGAAGCAAGAAAAATAGCTATTGTTTTGAGCAAAAATCACTGAAGTTTCTTGCATATGAGAGTGACATAATAAATAGGGAAATGTAGGAAAATTGATTCACATGTATATATATAGAACTGATTAGACAAAGTCTAACTTGGGTATAGTCAGAGGAGCTTGCTGTAATTATATTGAGGTGATGGATAAAGAACTGAAGTTGATGGAAACAATGAAGTTACGAAAAAAATCGAGTAAGAGACCATTGTGGCAGTGATTGCACAGAACTGGAAAACATTGTGAAACAGAGAGTCAGAGATGACAGCTAAAATCCTTGCCTGTGAATGAAAAGAAGGAAATTTACTGACAGAACAGAAAATATCTACGAGCACCCTGTTTGGATCTGACAATGAACATAGCCATTCTGTGGTAATCGCTTCAAACTTCTGTACCCAAGACCCTTAGGAAGTATGTAGCACCCTCAAACTGACTCAAGAAATAGGTTTTAGAAGATGTAATATCCTTTCTTCTCCAGTTTCACTAATCCCAAAACCTCTTTCTCAAAGTATTTCCTGTGTGTGTCCACCCCAAAGAGCTCGTCTCACCATATCTCTTGAGTGGGAGCACATAGATAGGCGGTGCTACCATCTAACAGCTTCTGAAATTCCTTTGTCATATTTTTAAGTCCCCACTAATAACCCACAAAGCAGAATAAATAACAGCTGCTCATGTACAATAATCACTCAACTGCTGTCTTATAGCATACATTAATTAAGCACATTCTTTGAATAATTACTGTGTCCAAACAATCAAACTTTAAAATCTCCCACTTGTGCTATCCATTGCCCTTCTGAATGTCATTCTGTATTTTAAATTAAGAGACCAGGGTTCAATTTCCTGTGTTACTTGTTGTTCATTTCTCGATGAGCAGTTTTCACATTCACCTTTACTGGAAAACACATAAGTACACATCTTTTAGGAAAAATATACAAAACTGGCATGTAGCATGAATGCTTGTGAATGTAGTCATATAAAATCTTGTAGCAATGTAAACATTCTCTGATACACACATGCAGATGTGTGTATATGTCTACACAATTTCTTATGCTCCATGAACAAACATCCCACGCACACATAAGAACACACACTGTTACAGATGCATACTTGAGTGCATTGACAAAATTACCCCAGTCAATCTAGAGAATTTGGATTTCTGCATTTGACTCTGTTAGCTTTGTGCATGCTGTTCATTTACTCTGGGTGACATCTTTCCCTCATTTTGCCCTGTCTATCTTGTACTCATACTTTAAGTCCTTACTTAAATGTCATCTCAACTAAGAAGCTATTTTTTTTTTAATTTTAACTGGGCTAAAGGACCTGTCTATAAACTCTGCTACAATTATGGGCTCTTATAATATTTAGTGTTTTTACTACTAAGGTACTTAATCTGCTCATTGTATATTCCTACCACTAAATTTTAACGTTTTATGGTAGAGACATTGTCTTGGAAACTCTTATTTCCCTAGTATTTGGAGATGAAAAAAAAGATTAAATTATGCAAAATTAGATCTTTCTTTTCTACATTATGAGTATTACACTATCCACAGAGAAGTTTGTTTGAGACCTAAACTGAGGAACTTTTCGTTCTAAAATGACTATGTGATATCTTAGTATTTATAGGTCATGAGGTTCCTTCCTCTGCCTCTATAAGGCTGTTCCCTCTATCTCCCTAGCTATATTTTGATTAGTCAACAAGTATGTGTCATGCATTTATTCACATCAGAATTTCATACACTAATAAGACATAGTATCAGAAATCAGTTTATTAGTTATATCAGTTAGGGTCCATCGAAGGAAAGGACAAACCATTATCTGTTACTCAATCAAGAATTAAATACAGCTCTTAATAGTTAATTATCCTTGTATTGGAAGAGCTAAAATATCAAATAAAGGACAGTGCAGAAATCTAGATGTTAGTAACATCAGAAAACCTCTTCCATCATTAGGCCTAGAAGGACAGAAGGAGAAAATGTTTATACCACCAGAGTCCAGAACCAGAGCCCATAACCAGAGGTCTACGGGATTCAGTGAGCTACTGGGGGCTCCTTGGAGAGAGCCAGAACTGTCTAATGGGGGCATCAAAATATCAGCCATAAAAAAACCTAAAAAAGACTGTCTGCTGTAGGAGATCCCTTCAGAGAGAGAGAGACCAGAAATAATCTTGCGTATGCTTTCCCTCAGCCAGTGTTTACCACTGCAGAATGCACATGCGACTGAAAGGGTGAGGAAACCTGGGAAATGTCAGTTCCTCAAATACAGGGAACACTGAGGGAAGGATGACGAATAAATTTCAAAGCAGAATGGTAATTGACATAAGGAAACTAGGATGTGTCCAGTAAATGAATAATTATAGTGTGCAGTGATTATTGCAATGATTAATGTATTGGTAAGATAACATGAAAACAGAATTCAAAGAGCAGTGAACTGAGATTAGAATTGTGGAGAGCGCTGGCATTTAAGAATGCCACTTACACTTAGAATGTGTCTCCTAGGCATTGTTTTGTGCATATAAATGTATCATCTCAATATTTATTATCTGAAAATTATGAATTAGGTACAAAGTTCAAATAATTTATTTTTTCAGGTTAGCAAGAACGTTATGTTTTTTTGTTTGTTTTTGAGATGGAGTTTTGCTCTGGTTGCCCAGGCTGGAGTGCAATGGCACGATCTAAGCTCACTGCAACATCCACCTCCCAGGTTTAAGCGATTCTCCTGCCTCAGCCTCCCAAGTAGCTGGGATTACAGGCGTGCCACCACCATGCCCCGCTAATTTTGTATTTTTAGTAGAGAGGGGGTTTCACCATGTTGGTCAGGCTGATCTCGAACTCCTAACATCAGGTGATCCACCCTCTTTGGCCTCTGAAAGTGCTGGGATCACAGGCGTGAGCCACCATGCTCAGCCAAGAATGTGAATTTTGTAGAAGGATATAACCCATATTTCTCTGACCCTAGAGTCCTTAGTATACCTCCCATACCATGTGGCTCATCCTCCTTACATACATTTCCCATCTTTCACCCTATCTTTTCCTTTTCGTTTCAGCTTTTCACTGTGTGTCAAAATCTAGAACCTTATCTCCTACCCGCTCTGAAACCAACAGCAAGTTGACTTCCATTCTAACCAAAATTGGCATTACACTAATTAAAATTGATACTGAGTTCTAAAATCATCGGGGATTTTGGGGACTATGTCTTACTTCATACTTCCTTGAGATTTCACATTAAATGTTGGTGTTCATTAAAGCTCCTTCATTTAACTTTGTATTCATCACACTCTTGGATTCACAGTTACATCTAAACTCTTAAATATAGCCTGTATAATCCCAATTCCCAAGTCTGATTTCTAGCTCTGACCTCTGACCTCAGTGCCAAACCCATATATCAAACTATGTACTGGATTTATTTATATCGATGTCCTATAGGCACCACAGACTCAGCATGGGTATTTCACTTTTTATACTAAAACTGTTTCTCATCAGAGTGAACAGGCAACCTACAAAATGGGAGAAAATTTTTGCAACCTACTCATCTGACAAAGGGCTAATATCCAGAATCTACAATGAACTCAAACAAATTTACAAGAAAAAAACAAACAACCCCATCAAAAAGTGGGTGAAGGACATGAACAGACACTTCTCAAAAGAAGACATTTATGCAGCCAAAAAACACATGATAAAATGCTCATCATCACTGGCCATCAGAGAAATGAAAATCAAAACCACAATGAGATACCATCTCACACCAGTTAGAATGGCCATCATTAAAAAGTCAGGAAACAACAGGTGCTGGAGAGGATGTGGAGAAATAGGAACACTTTTACATTGTTGGTGGGACTGTAAACTAGTTCAACCATTGTGGAAGTCAGTGTGGCGATTCCTCAGGGATCTCGAACTAGAAATACCATTTGACCTAGCAATCCCATTACTGGGTATATACCCAAAGGACTATAAATCATGCTGCTATAAAGACACATGCACACGTATGTTTATTGCGGCACTATTCACAATAGCAAAGACTTGGAACCAACCCAAATGTCCAACAACGATAGACTGGATTAAGAAAATGTGGCACATATTCACCATGGAATACTATGCGGCCATAAAAAATGATGAGTTCATGTCCTTTGTAGGGACATGCATGAAACTGGAAACCATCATTCTCAGTAAACTATCACAAGGACAAAAAACCAAACACCGCATGTTCTCACGCATAGGTGGGAATTGAACAATGAGAACTCATGGACACAGGAAGGGGAACATCACACTCCAGGGACTGTTGTGGGGTGGGGGGAGGGGGGAGGGACAGCATTAGGAGATACACCTAATGCTAAATGACGAGTTAATGGGTGCAGCAAACCAACACGGCACATAGATACATATGTAACAAACCTGCACATTGTGCACATGTACCCTAAAACCTAAAGTATAATAATTAAAAAAATAAATAAATAAACTGTTTCTCTTCTAGTGTTTTCCATTTTAGTCATTAGATAGCTACTTGCCCATTCACCAAGGCCAGAGATTAAAATCATTTCCCTACCTCTAATCAACAGTTCAATTCTGCTTCAATTTGTCCCTATCTATTAATCACCACTCTTCCTGCCCACAGTCATGTCCTCATTGTTTCCTGAACAAGAGTAGATGCTATTCTTTCCACTTTAAGATCTTATCTTGTCTGGATGCGGTGGCTCAGGCATGTAAACCCAGAACTTTGGGAGGCCGAGGCAGGCAGATCACTTGAGGTCAGGAGTTCAAGACCAGCCTGACCAACATGGTGAAACCCCATCTCTACTAAAAATCAGCTGGGCGTGTGGTACATGCCTGCAATCCCAGCTTCTCAGGTGGCTGAGGCAAGAGAATTGCTTGAACCCAGGAGGCGGAGGTTGCAGTGAGCCTAGATCGCACCATTGCACTCTAGCTTGGGCAATAGGGATGAAACTCCATCTCAGAAGAGAAAAGAAAAAAGACCTTATTCTGTTATACAAAAACTCTCAATGCAATCCATATATAATAAACATGCAACCAGCTCTCCCAATGTGTAAAATCATTTCAGGTAGAACAGAATTAAAGTGAAAAGCCAAGCCTTTGGAATTAACAGACAAAGATCAAATAACAGTCCTCATGGCCTTAAGAATTTACCTAACATTTTTTTAGAATTAATTTCCTTATATATGAATTGGAAACATAATTCCTACCTCACAAACACATTCTAAGATTTTACGGAGATATTGATGAAGTACATCATCTGTCATTTTTAACAGGTAGTGGTAGAGATTTACACAGCACATTGTGATCTGTTTTTGTATGTTCTGTTCCATTCTGTATTCTTGAGCTGGTTGTATTCTTTCTGAGCTCCAGATCCATATATCTAAGCACATCCTTTTGCATTTTACAAGAGTGCATACAATACAATGTATCCAAGACTGAATTTCTGATTTTATCGTACCACTAAACTCACAAATGTGGCCCTATTCTTGTGTTCACGACTGACATCACCATCATGGTCCAAGTCTGATAATAGAAATGGCATTGTCACTTTCTTCCCTACTGCAACAGAGGCCCAGCTATTTGTCTCCCATTTTCTCTACTTCTAAAATACATTTCTTCACTAAGTGAGAATAATCCTTTAAAGACACAAATCAACCCATGCCACCATCTTTCTTGAATTATTCGATATCTTTCCTTGGCTTCCAGGTTACAGAAAAATAATTTGTAACAAAGTTTAAAGGTCATTCATGGCTCCTCTCTACTGTATTTTATAACATTTCCCCTTGTGATCAGAATCTCAGTCACATCAACCATCTTTCTATATACAAATAAAATCATATAGTTTGAACTCACCTCTGGTTACTTTTAATCAACCAAATGCTGTAAAATGCATTTGTATTGCTACATGTTAAGCAGTAGTTGATTCTTTTCATTTCTGTGTAATATTCTATTCTTTGACTATATCATAATTTATTAGTTCTACTGTTGATAAGCATTTAAGTGGCTACCAGTTTGAGGTTTTTATGATTATTGCTGTCATAAGCATTTCTATACACGTCTTTGGATACACACATGCATGTGTTTCTGAATATCTAAAAATATAATTGCTAGGTAATAGATTTATCATGTATCCAGCTTTTGTGGATACTATTAAATGTTTTCCAAAGGGGTTATACTATTGTACACTCTCACCAACAGAGTTTGAGTTTCTATTGATCCATATTATTACCAAAATTTGAACTGTCTTTTCTCTTGTCTCCTTTTTCCTCTTTTTTCACTTCCCTTCCCCTCTCTCATTTTTTCTCTCCTCTTCTCTTCTTTCCTCTCTTCCCTTCCCTTTCTTTTTCTCTTCCCTATCCCTTATCCTCTCCTCTCCCCTCCTTTTTTCTCCTCTCCTCTCCATTATTTATTTTTCCTTCTTCTCCTCCATCCATTCCATTCTCTCTCTTCCCCTCTTCCTTCCTTCCTTTCTCCATTTCTTCCTCCTCCTCTTTCCCTCAATCCTTCCTTTTGGATATGCTCATGGGTGTGTATTTGTCTGCCATTGTGGCATTATTTGAATTCAGAAAAGAGTGAAAAACTACTGGGATCTTCATTCCTGGGTCTAATTCCACATTTTTTTTTTTAAGAACACAGTTGTAAAATGTTCTGTACTAGCATTTTCCCAGGAACTTCATTAAATTTAATCTGGCTGAATATAGTAAATCTACTTTGCACTTTCTCTGCATTCTTTCTTTAGTCATACCATAATTTTAAACATTCAAAATACTTGTATATAATATTTGATTTTATCTGTCATTAAAATGTTACCCTTAAAATTCATGTTTCCAGAGCCTATTTCAATAACTGGTAAATAAATACCATTCATTTTTAAAATATTCTTTTAATGGATATTTATTTCAATATAATAAAAAATTAGTTTTATTATAAGAAGAATTTACCAAAAGAAGGAGGAAGCAAGCAAGTTTAAACTGCAGCAATAGATTTGTCCATTCCAACCTCTTAAAATTCCCTTGGAGACAAAAAATCCCTAGAGACAAACAAGAACTTTATATTGAGTCAACTTGTTAAAACATCTGCTTTTAGACAAGTTTTCTTAGTATAAAGTGGCAGAAACAAATAAGCTAAACTCTAAGATACATTCCACTATATTAGACTAAAACAATTCTGCATAAATGAAACTAGGAGGATATTTTCAGAAACAACTGCTGAAAGAGATGCGGTGGGGCGATATGTAGAGGAGAACAGGGTTTCTGAGTCAAGACACACATGACAGAACAGCCAATCTCAGGGCAAGTTAAGGGAACAGTGGAATGAAGGTTCATTTTTCATTCTCACAAACTAATGAAACCCTGCTTATCTTAAACCAGCCTGCTCACTGGAACAGGGAGGACAGGACCAGCATAAAAGGGAGGGCAGAGCCGACTGTTGCTTACACTTGCTTCTGACATAACGGTGTTCACTAGCAACCTCAAACAGACACCATGGTGCATCTGACTCCTGAGGAGAAGACTGCTGTCAATGCCCTGTGGGGCAAAGTGAACGTGGATGCAGTTGGTGGTGAGGCCCTGGGCAGGTTGGTATCAAGGTTACAAGACAGGCTTAAGGAGGCAAATGGAAGCTGGGCATGTGTAGACAGAGAAGACTCTTGGGTTTCTGATAGGCATTGACTCTCTCTGTCCCTTGGGCTGTTTTCCTACCCTCAGGTTACTGGTGGTCTACCCTTGGACCCAGAGGTTCTTTGAGTCCTTTGGGGATCTGTCCTCTCCTGATGCTGTTATGGGCAACCCTAAGGTGAAGGCTCATGGCAAGAAAGTGCTCGGTGCCTTTAGTGATGGCCTGGCTCACCTGGACAACCTCAAGGGCACTTTTTCTCAGCTGAGTGAGCTGCACTGTGACAAGCTGCACGTGGATCCTGAGAACTTCAGGGTGAGTCCAGGAGATGCTTCACTTTTCTCTGTTTACTGTCTAATCTTACATTTTAGTTTTTACCTACCTGCTCTTCCCCCACATTTTTGTCATTTTACTATATTTTATCATTTAATGCTTCTAAAATTTTGTTAATTTTTTTATTTAAATATTCTGCATTTTTTCCTTCCTCACAATCTTGCTATTTTAAATTATTTAATATCCTGTCCTTCTCTCCCAACCCCTTCCCTTCGTTTTTCCTTCTCTAACCACAACTCAAATTATGCATGCCAGCTCTCACCTGCTAATTCTGCACTTAGAATAATTCTTTTGTCTCTCCACATGGGTATGAGAGAGGCTCCAGCTCAAAGACGAGAGGCATAGAATACTGTTTTAGAGGCTATAAATTATTTTACAATAAGGAATAATTGGAATTTTATAAATTTGGTAGTAAATGGGATGGAAAGGAAAGTGAATATTTGATTATGAAAGACTAGAAAGTTACACTGGAGGTGGGGCAGAAGTCGTTGCTAGGAGACAGCCCATCATCACACTGATTAATGAATTAATTTGTATCTATTAATCTGTTTAGAGTAATTAATTTGTATATGCTATATACACATACAAAATTAAAACTAATTTGGAATTAATTTGTATATAGCATTATACAGCATATATAGCATATATGTACATATATAGACTATATGCTAGTTAAGTACACAGAGGATGTGTGTGTATAGATATATGTTATATGCATGCATTCATATATGTACTTATTTATGCTGATGGGAATAACCTGGGGATCAGTTTTGTCTAAGATTTGCGCAGAAAAAAATGGGTGTTGGCCCAGTTTCTCAGAAGCCAATCTTTATTTCTCTGTTAACCATATGCATATATCTGCCTACCTTTTCTCTGCAGCTCCTGGGCAATGTGCTGGTGTGTGTGCTGGCCCGCAACTTTGGCAAGGAATTCACCCCACAGGTGCAGGCTGCCTATCAGAAGGTGGTGGCTGGTGTGGCTAACGCCCTGGCTCACAAGTACCATTGAGATCCTGGACTGTTTCCTGATAACCATAAGAAGACCCTATTTCCCTAGATTCTATTTTCTGAACTTGGGAACACAATGTCTGCTTCAAGGGTATGGCTTCTGCCTAATAAAGAATGTTCAGCTTAACTTCATGATTAATTTTACTTATTTCATTTTTTTGTCCAGGTATGTAAGAAGGTTCCTGAGGGTCTACAGATAGGGAGCACTTGTATATTTTACAAAGAGTACATGGGAAAAGAGAAAAGCAAGGGAACCATACAAAGCATTAATGGATGACACTTCTACCTCCAAAGAGCAGAAATTATCAAGAACTCTTGATACAGAGATAATACTGGCACTGCAGAGGCTCTAGGGAAGATCTCAACCCTAAGTCATAGCCTCAGTGGTAATGCTATGATTAAACTCCAACAATTATTGAGAAAATAATGTGTTCAGTTAAAAGCATAATGATTGCTCAAGACAATGTTATGTTCTCTTTCTTCCTACTTCCTTTGCATGCACATTGTACCCCATAATACTATACCTCATCAAGTGTTCCTGCTCCAAGAAATAGCTCCCTCCTCTTACTTGCCACAGAACATCTCTGTAAAGAATTTCCTCTTATCTTCCCATATTTCAGTCAAGATTCATTGCTCACGTATTACTTGTGACCTCTCTTGACCCCAGCCTCAATAAACTTTTTGATACTATCCAAAAAATCTTTCCAAACCCTCCCCCACACCATTTTTTATATTTTTATATTTTTCTTATTTATTTCATGCACATACACACACTCCATGCTTTATAAACAATTCTGCCTATTCTCTACCTTCTTACATGCCTACTGTGCCTTGTATTAAATTCATCAATGGGCAGCAAGAAAATATTTATTCAAGAAAATAATGAATGAACGAATGAATGAGTAAATGAGTAAATGAAGGAATGATTATTCCTTGCTTTAGAACTTCTAGAATTAGAGGACAATATTAATAATACCATTGCACAGTGTTTCTTTGTTGTTAATGCTACAACAAAGAGGAAGCACGCAGTAAACAACCAGTCATTTCCTTTCTGATCATAGGTAGTAATTTTTTTTCTTTGAGCACCATTTTTGCAATAGGTAAAATTAGAAGGATTTTTAGAACTTTCTCAGTTGTATACATTTTAAAAAATCTGTATTATATGCATGTTGATTAATTTCAAACTTACTTGAATACCTAAACAGAATCTGTTGTTTCCTTGTGTTTGAAAGTGCTTTCACAGTACCTCTGTCTGTACTGCCAGAATATTTTGACAATGCATTATAGTTAACTGTTTTGATCACAATATTTTGAATTGACTGGCAGCAGAAGCTCTTTTATATCCATGTGTTTTCCTGAAGTCATTACACATAGTAGGCACTGAAGAACTCTTTATATCTGAATAGGATATTTAGGAACCACTGGTTTACATATCAGAAGCAGAGCTACTCAGGGCATTTTGGGGAAGATCACTTTCCCATTCCTGAGCACAGGGAAGTTCTCATAAGAGTAAGATATTAAAAGGAGATACTTGTGTGGTATTCGAAAGACAGTAAGAGAGATTGTAGACATTATGATCTTGATAGGGAAAACAAACTACCTTCCTTTCTCCAAAAGTCAAAAAAAGAGCAAATATAGCTTACTATACTTTCTTCTATTCCTACACCATTAAAAGTAGTCAGTGAATCTAGGCAAGAAGTTGGTCTTAAAAATCCCAATACCGGAGAATTCATGAGAACGTCACCTGGATGGGACATGTGCTGAGCACACACAATTACTATATGCTGGCATTGCTATCTTCATATTGAGGATGAGGAGGTCAAGAGATGAAAAAAGACTTGGCACCTTGTTGTTATATTAAAATTATTTGTTAGAGTAGAGCTTCTGTAAGAGTCTAGGAGTGTGGGAGCCAAATGATGATACACATGGACACAAAGAAGAGATCAACAGACACCCAGGCCTACTTGAGGGTTGAGGGTGGGAAGAGGGAGAGGATGAAAAAGTACCTGTTGGGTACTAAGTTCATCACTGAGTGATGAAATAATCTGTACATCAAAACCCAGTCACATGCAATTTACCTATATAACTTGTACATGTACCCCCAAATTTAAAATAAAAGTTAAAACAAAGTATAGGAGTGGAATTAATTCCTCAAGATTTGGCTTTAATTTTATTTGATAATTTATCAAATGGTTGTTTTTCTTTTCTTTTCTCACTATGGCATTGCTTTATAAACTATGTTCAATATGTCTGAATGAAAGGGTGTGTGTGTGTGTGAAAGAGAGGGAGAGAGGAAGGGAAGAAAGGGCATAATAATGTGAATTTGAGTTCATGAAAATTTTTAAAGAAAATGTCAGGAGAGTTTAGCATAATAGTCTCCTAAATAATCCATCTCTTGAGCTTCAGAGCAGTCTTCTGAATTAATGCCTACATGTTTGTAAAGGGTGTTCAGACTGAAGCCAAGATTCTACCTCTAAAGAGATGCAGTCTCAAATTTATCTGAAGACTGTACCTCTGCTCTCCATAAACTGACACCATGGCCCACTTAATGAGGTTAAAAAAAAAGCTAATTCTGAATGAAAAATCTGAGCCCAGTGGAAGAAATATTAATGAATAAGGTGTAGACTGAAATATAAATTTCTCTGTAATAATTATGCATATACTTTAGCAAAGTTGTGTCTATGTTGACTTTATTGCTTTTTGGTAAGAAATACAACTTTTTAAAGTGAACTAAACTATCCTATTTCCAAACTATTTTGTGTGTGTGCAGTTTGTTTCTGTGGGTTCTGGTTTTCTTGGAACATTTTCATTTCATTTTAATTAATTAATTCTGAGAAGATGCTGAGTTGTGTTTACTGAGAGACTGTGTGTCTGGGAGAGAAGTCTGTAGCAAGTAGCTAGACTGTGCTTGACCTAGGAACATATACAGTAGATTGCTAAAATGTCTCACTTGGGAAATTTTAGATTAAACAGTAGAGCACGTATAAAAATACTCTAGTTGAGTGCTGCTTTTGAAACAAATGATAAAACCACACTCCCATAGATGAGTGTCATGATTTTCGTGGAGGAAGTTAATATTCATCCTCTAAGTATACTCAGACTAGGGCCATTCTGGTATAAAACATTAGGACTTAAGAAAGATTAATAGACTGGAGTAAAGGAAACGGACCTCTCTCTCGCTGTCTCTTTTATGAGGACTTCTGTGTGTGTGTGTGTGCATGTGTGTGTGTGTGTGTGTGTGTGTGTGTGTGTGTGTGTTGTGGTCAGTGGGGCTGGAATAAAAGTAGAATAGACCTGCACCTGCTGTGGCATTCATTCACAGAGTAGAAGTAAGCTCACAATGGCGAAGATGTCAGTGAGCTTGAGTAGTTTTTCAGGAACTTTGAATGCTGATTTAGATTTGAAACTGAGGCTCTGACCATAACCAAATTTGCACTATTTATCGCTTCTTGAAACATATTTTTGCCTGGTATGCCTGGGCTTTTGATGGTCTTAGTATAGCTTGCAGCCTTGTCCCTGCAGGATTAGGGGTAATAGAAAGAAAAGTCTGCATTACACTCTAGTCACACTAAGTAACTACCATTGGAAAAGCAACCCCTGCCTTGAAGCCAGGATGATGGTATCTGCAGCAGTTGCCAACACAAGAGAAGGATCCATAGTTCATCATTTAAAAAAGAAAACAAAATAGAAAAACTTAGGAAAATTATTTCTGAGCATAAGAAGTTGTAGGGTAAGTCTTTAAGAAGGTGACAATTTCTGCCAATCAGGATTTCAAAGCTGTTGCTTTGACAATTTTGATCTTTCAGAATACTATAAATACAACCTATATTATAATTTCATAAAGTCTGTGGATTTTCTTTGACCTGGGATATTTGCAAAAGACATATTCAAACTTCCGCAGAACACTTTATTTCACATATACATGCCTCTTATATCAGGGATGTGAAACAGGGTCTTGAAAACAGTCTGAATCTAAAACAATGCTAATGCTAATGCAGGTTTAAATTTAATAAAATAAAATCCAAAATCTAAAAGTCAAGTCAAATCTATATGTTTTAACATTTAAAATATTTTAAAGACCTCTTTTCCCAGGATTCAACATGTGAAATCTTTTCTCAGGGCTACACGTGTTCCTAGATCCTCATTGCTTTAGTTTTTTACAGAGGAATAAATATAAAAAGAAAATACTTAAATTTTATCTCTCTTACTCTATAATCATATATAGGCATAATTTTTTAACCTAGGCTCCAGATAGCCATAGAAGAACCAAACACTTTCTGCATGTGTGAGAATAATCAGAGTGAGATTTTTTCACAAGTACCTGACGAGGGTTGAGACAGGTAGAAAAAGTGAGCTTTATTTATTTAGCAATAATGGAGAAAGTGTTTAAGAGAATAAAGCAATGGAAATAAATTTGTAAATTTCCTTCTGATAACTAGAAATAGAGGATCCAGTTTCTTTTGGTTAACCTAAATTTTATTTTATTTTATTTTAATTTTGTGTAATTGTAGTTTCAGAGTGTTAGAGCTGAAAGGAAGAAGTAGGAGAAACATGGAAAGTAAAAGTATAACACTTTCCTTACTAAAAGGACATGGGTTTCCGTGTAGGGGCAGGATTCAGAATGACTGACAGGGCCCTCAGGGAACACTGAGATCCTACGCTGACCTCATAAATGCTTGCTACCTTTGCCGTTTTCATTACATCTTTTAAAGGCAGGAAGCAGAACTCTGCACTTCAAAAGTTTTTCCTCACCTGAGGAGTTAATTTAGTACAAGGGAGAAAAAGTACAGGGGGATGGGAGAAAGGAGATCATATTGGAAAGCTATAGAGAAAGAAGAGTAAATTTTAGTAAAGGAGGTTTAAGCAAACAAAACATAAAGAGAAATAGGAACTTGAATCAAGGAAATGATTTTAAAACGCAGTATTCTTAGTGGACTAGAGGAAAAAATAATCTGAGCCAAGTAGAAGATCTTTTCCCTTCCTACCCCTACTTTTTAAGTCACAGAGGCTTTTTGTTCCCCCAGACACTTTTGCAGATTAGTCCAGGCAGAAACAGTTAGATGTCCCCAGTTAATCTCCTATTTGACACCACTGATTACCCCATTGTTAGTCACACTTTGGGTTGTAAGTGACTTTTTATTTATTTGTATTTTTGACTGCATTAAGAGGTCTCTAGTTTTTTATCTCTCGTTTCTCAAAACCTAATAAGTAACTATTGCACAGAGCACATTGATTTGTATTTATTCTATTTTTAGACATAATTTATTAGCATATATGAGCAACTTAAGAAAAAACAACAAATGAATGCATATATATGTGTATATATATATGTGTATATATGTGTGTGTGTGTGTGTGTGTGTATATGTTTTTTTTTTCTTTTCTTACCAGAAGGTTTTACTCCAAATCAGGAGAAGATATGCTTTGAACTGAGGTAGAGTTTTCATCCATTCTGTCTCGTAAGTATTTTGCATATTCTGGAGACACAGGAAGAGATCCATCTATATATCCCTAAGCTGAATTATGGTAGGCAAAACTCTTCCACTTTTAGTGCATCAATTTTTTATTTGTGTAATAAGAAAATTGGGAAAACAATCTTCAATATGCTTACCAAGCTGTGATTCCAAATATTACGTAAATACACTTGCAAAGGAGGATGTTTTTAGTAGCAATTTGTACCGATGGTATGGGGCCAAGAGATATGTCTTAGAGGGAGGGCTGAGGGTTTGAAGTCCAACTCCTAAGCCAGTGCCAGAAGAGCCAAGGACAGGTATGGCTGTCATCACTTAGACCTCACCCTGTGGAGCCACACCCTAGGGTTGGCCAATCTACTCCCAGGAGCAGGGAGGGCAGGAGCCAGGGCTGGGCATAAAAGTCAGGGCAGAGCCATCTATTGCTTACACTTGCTTCTGACGCAACTGTGTTCACTAGCAACCTCAAACAGACACCATGGTGCACCTGACTCCTGAGGAGAAGTCCGCCGTTACTGCCCTGTGGGGCAAGGTGAAGGTGGATGAAGTTGGTGGTGAGGCCCTGGGCAGGTTGGTATCAAGGTTACAAGACAGGCTTAAGGAGGCAAATAGAAACTGTGCATGTGGAGACAGAGAAGGCTCTTGGGTTTCTGATAGGCACTGACTCTCTCTGCCTATTGGGCTATTTTCCCACCCTTAGGCTGCTGGTGGTCTACCCTTGGACCCAGAGGTTCTTTGAGTCCTTTGGGGATCTGTCCACTCCTGATGCTGTTATGGGCAACCCTAAGGTGAAGGCTCATGGCAAGAAAGTGCTCGGTGCCTTTAGTGATGGCCTGGCTCACCTGGACAACCTCAAGGGCACCTTTGCCCAGCTGAGTGAGCTACACTGTGACAAGCTGCACGTGGATCCTGAGAACTTCAGGGTGAGTCTATGGGACCCTTGATGTTTTCTTTCCCCTTCTTTTCTATGGTTAAGTTCATGTCATAGGAAGGGGATAAGTATCAGGGTACAGTTTAGAATGGGAAAGAGACGAATGATTGCATCAGTGTGGAACTCTCAGGATCATTTAGTTTCTTTTATTTGCTGTTCATAACAATTGTTTTCTTTTGTTTAATTCTTGCTTTTTTTTCTTCTCTGCAATTTTTACTATTATACTTAATGCCTTAACGTTGTGTATAACAAAAGGAAATATCTCTGAGATACATTAAGTAACTTAAAAAAAGTTTACGCAGTCTGCCTAGTACATTACTATTTGGAATATATGTGTGCTTATTTGCATATTCATAATCTACCTACTTTATTTTCTTTTATTTTTAATTGATACATAGTCATTATACATATTTATGGGTTAAAGCATAATGTTTTAATATGTGTACACATATTGACCAAATCAGGGTAATTTTGCATTTGTAATTTTAAAAAATGCTTTCTTGTTTTAATATACTTTTTTGTTTATTTTATTTCTAATACATTCCCTAATCTCTTTATTTCAGGGCAATAATCATATAATGTATCATGCCTCTTTGCACCATTCTAAAGAATAATTGTGATAATTTCTGGGTTAAGGCAATAGCAATATTTCTGCATATAAATATTTCTGCATATAAATATAATATTTCTGCATATAAATTGTAACTGATGTAAGAGGTTTCATATTGCTAATAGCAGCTACAATCCAGCTATCATTCTGCTTTTATTTTATGGTTGAGATAAGGCTGGAGTATTCTGAGTCCAAGCTTGGCCCTTTTGCTAATCATGTTCATACCTCTTGTCTCCCTCCCACAGCTCCTGGGCAACGTGCTGGTCTGTGTGCTGGCCCATCACTTTGGCAAAGAATTCACCCCGCAAGTGCAGGCTGCCTATCAGAAAGTGGTGGCTGGTGTGGCTAATGCCCTGGCCCACAAGTACCACTAAGCTTGCTTTCTTGCTGTCCAGTTTCTATTAAAGGTTCCTTTGTTCCCTAAGTCCAACTACTAAACTGGGGGATATTATGAAGGGCCTTGAGCATCTGGATTCTGCCTAATAAAAAACATTTATTTTCATTGCAATGGTGTATTTAAATTATTTCTGAATATTTTACTAAAAAGGGAATGTGGGAGGTCAGTGCATTTAAAACATAAAGAAATGAAAAGCTAGTTCAAACCTTGGGAAAATACACTATATCTTGAACTCCATGAAAGAAGGTGAGGCTGCAAACAGCTAATGCACACTGGCAACAGCCCGTGATGCCTATGCCTTATTCATCCCTCAGAAAAGGATTCAAGTGGAGGCTTGATTTGGAGGTTAAAGTTTTGCTATATTACATTTTACATTATTTATTGTTTTAGCTGTCCTCATGAATGTCTTTTCACTATCCATTTGCTTATCCTGCATCTCTCAGCCTTGACTCCACTCAGTTCTCTTGCTTAGAGATATTACTTTTCCCCTAAAGTGTTCCTTCCATGTTTTACGGCCAGATGGTTTCTCCTTGCCTGGTCACTCAGGCTTAGTTGTCTGTGTTGTCTTATAGAGGTCTACTTGAAGAAGGAAAAACAGGGGGTCATGGTTTGACTGTCCTGTGAGCGCTTCTTCCCTGCCTCCCCCACTCACAGTGACCCGGAATCTGCAGTGCTAGTCTCCCGGAACTTTTACTCTTTCACAGTCTGCTTTGGAAGGACTGGGCTTAGTGTGAAAATGTAGGACTGAGAAGAATGTGAAATGGGCTTTTGTAGCTTGCTATTCACTGCTGTCTTATCACCCTGTCACAGGCCCACCCCAAATGGAAGTCTCATTCTTCCTCAGGATGTTTAAGACTGGTATTCAGGAAGTGATTAGAGGTCTGCTGGCTCCCTTATGGTGCCCCTTATGGTGCTTCTGGCTCTGCAGTTATTAGCATAGTGTTACCATCAACAACCTTAACTTTATTTTTCTTATTCAATACCTAGGTAGGTAGATGCTAGATTCTGGAAATAAAATATGAGTCTCAAGTTGTCCTTGTCCTCTCTCCTAGTCAAATTCTGATTCTAGTTGGCAAGATTCTGAAATCAAGGCATATAATCAGCAATAAGTGATGATAGAAGGGTATATAGAAGAATTTTATGATATGAGAGGGTGAAGCCCTCAAAATGAAATGAAATCAGACCCTTGTCTTACACCATAAACAAAAATAAATTCAAAATGGGTTAAAGATTTAAACTAAGACCTAAAACCATAAAAATTTTTAAAGAAATCATAAGAAGAAAATTCTAATATTCATATTGCAGCCATTTTTTGAATTTGATATGAGAAGCAAAGGCAACAAAAGGAAAAATAAAGAAGTGAGGCTACATCAAACCAAAAAATTTCCACACAAAAAAGAAAACAACTAACAAATGAAAGGTGACCTATGAAATAGCATATTTGCAAACCAAATATTTCTTATATATTTTGGTTAATATCCAAAATATATAAGAAACTCATATGATTCAATAACAAACAAAAAAATTAAACATAGGAAGAGAAAAAAATTAAAAAGAAGGAAATCCTGCCATTTATGACAGAATTGATGAACCTAGAGGATGTAAAACTAAGGAAAATAAGCTTGACACAAAAAGACAAATACTGCACAAACTTGCTCATATGTGAAACCTAAAAAAGTCAAACTCATGGAAACAGACAGTAGAGGTATGGTTTCCAGGGGATGGGGGTGGGAGAATCAGGAAACTATTATTCAAGGGGTATAAAATTTCAGTTATGTGGGATGAATAAATTCTAGATATCTAATGTACAGCATCATGACTGTAGTTAATTGTACTGTATATATATTTAAAATTTGCAAAGAGAGTGGATTTTTTTTTTTTTTAGAAGGAATTTTGCTCTTGTTGTCCAAGCTGGAATGTAATGGCAAGATCTTGGCTCACTGCAACCTCCACCTCCCAGGTTCAAGCAAATCTCCTGCCTCAGCCTCCCGAGTAGCTGGGATTGCAGGCATGCGACACCATGCCCAGCTAATTTTGTATTTTTAGTAGAGACAGGGTTTCTCCATGTTGGTCAGGCTGGTCCGCCCACCTCAGCCACCCAAAGGGCTGGAATTACAGGCGTGAGCCACTGGGCCTGGCCAAGAGTAGATCTTAAAAGTGCTTACCACAAGAAAAAGGTAACTATGTGAGATAATGGGTATGTTAATTAGCTTGATTGTGG
Source organism: Nomascus leucogenys (assembly GCF_006542625.1). Lineage (NCBI taxonomy): Eukaryota > Metazoa > Chordata > Mammalia > Primates > Hylobatidae > Nomascus > Nomascus leucogenys. The sequence continues at coordinate 66,156,183 of NC_044395.1, read as the reverse complement.
TAATCATTTCACAAGGTATACATATATTAAAACATCATGTTGTACACCTTAAATATATACAATTTTTATTTGTGAATCATACCTCAATAGAGTTGAAGAATAATAAAAAAGGAAAAAATATATATCACACAAATCAAAAAACTAAAAAATAAAAAAATGCATCTCGATGATTAGAATTGCATTCTTGATTTTTCAGACACAAATATCCATTTGACTGTTTACACTTTTCCAAAACAATACAATAAGTTTTAGCACTTTATCTTCATTTTCCCCTTCCCAATCTATAATTATATATATATATTTTAGATATTTTGTATAGTTTTACTCCCTAGATTTCCTATTATTATTATTAAATAGTGAAGTAATGTTTACACTTATTTACAAAACGTTTTACATGCTTTTCTTCATTTCTAACCTTCTAAGTTTATTCTATTTTTTTCTGAGTATCCTTAATATTATCTCTTTCTGCTGGAAATACATTGTTACTTTTGGTTTATCTAAAAATGGCTTCATTTTCTTCATTCTAAAAGCATATTAAATTAATATCACTCATGTGTAAGTCAGATAGTGGAATAAATAGAAGTCCAAAAACTAAATCTCACTAAAATATAATAATCGATATCTAAAAATATAGCTTTTAAATTTAGCTTGGCAATAAAAAACAAATAGTAATTGAACAACTATACTCTTTGGAAAGAGTAAAGTGAAATGCTTAACTGCATACACCACAATCGATTACACAATTAGGTGTGAAGGTAAAACCCAGTCATGAAAAAACTAGAATAAAAATATGGGAAGACATGTATATAATCTTAGAGATAAGAGTGTTTTTTAATTATCAACCCAAAGTAGAAACTATCAAGGGAGAAATAAATTCAGTCAACAATAAAAGCATTCAAAAGTTATTCTAGGCTGGAAGCGGTGGCTCACATCTGTAATCCCAGCACTTTGGAGGCCCAGACAGGCGGATCATGACGTCAGGAGTTCAAGATCAGCCTGGCCAATATAGTGACACCCCGTCTCTACTAAAAATATAAAAAATTAGCCTGGCGTGGTGGTGGGCGCATGTAATCCCAGCAACTTGGGAGGCTGAGGCAGGACAATCACTTGATCCTGGGAGGCAGAGGTTGCAGTGAGCCAAGATCGTGCCACTGAATTCCAGCCCAGGTGACAGCGTGAGACTCCGTCATACACACACAAAAAAAGTTATCCTATTAAAACTGATCTCACAGATCCGTAGAGCCATTATCAAGTCTTTCTCTTTGAAATAGACAGAAATTTAGTGTTTTCTCAGTCAGTCAACATTCCTTCAACTAGATTAGTTGTGACAAAACTTCAGGCCTTGCTCAACTCTAACCTCATCTCTCCATATATTTCTGAGTGTCTTCCTTACTTGTTTATAAGAATTTAGTAAATGGCAATATTGAGAAGTAGAAAATTTTGGAGACTTGTTTTTCATGAATGAGAACAATCTCAAAGCAGCAATGCTAAACAGGAGCCAAGCCTAGAATAAAGTTGAATTTCTGGAATCAACAAGCTAGGGGAAAGTCTCCCATTAAGTCAAATATTTGACAACTGGGAGGTCAAATCAGAGGTGAAAAATGATTAAAGATAACAAGAGGTCTGAAAACAAAGTGACCAATTAAAATAAAAATAAAGAGCCAAACTGGGCACAGTGGCTTGCATCTGTAGTCCCAGTAACCCAGGAAACTGAAGTGAGAGGATCACTTGAGCCCAGGATTTCAAGGCTGCTGTGAGCAATAATGATACCACTGCTCTGTAGCCTTGGTGACTGAGATACTGTTTCTGAGGAAAAACAAACAAACAAACACACAGATATTAAGAACATAGAAGTTTTGTTGCTGTGATGATATACTCCAACAGAGGTCTGAACCCCTTGCAGTGCCTCGGGGCTGTTTCTCCAGTGGATTCTTGGGTTCTTCACATCTTCTCAACTTTGTGAAAAGATAGTCATCCAAAGGTCTCACCTGTCTTCTTCAGACTTTGGATTTTGGACTAGCTTTTTCTATTTCTCGGGATTCTCTACAGCCATAGATTCAGATATAACACAGATATAACCAAAAGAAGCAAAGGAGGCATCACAGAAGGGGCTTTGTATTCTGGGGAGGGGGACATAGAGTTGAGAGAAATACAGGAATTTATAGGACTGTACTCAAAGAGCCCTCAAATAAAGTATGGCTAGTCTTCTTTGCCTAAGACAATGAGCAGTCCAGGAAGTTATCCATTTCTTTTAGATTTTCTAGTTTATGTGCATAGAGATGTTCATAGTAGTTTTTGATTATTTGTATTTCTGTGGGGTGAGTGATAATATCCCCTTTTTTGTTTCTAACTGCTTATTTGGATCTTCTCTCTTGTCTTCTTTATTAGTCTAGCTAGTGGTCTACCTTATTAATTTTTTCACAAAACCAGCTCTTGTACTCATTAATCTTTTGAATGGTATTTTGTGTTTTAATATCCTTCAGTTAGCTCTGATCTTGTTTATTTCTTGTCTTCTGCTAGATTTGGGGTTCATTTGCTCTTGGTTCTCTGGTTCTTTTAGTTGTGACATTAGGTTGTTAATTTGAGATCATAAGACTTTTTGATGTAAATTTCTCTCTTAACACTGTCTAAGCTGTGTCCCAGAGATTCTGGTATATTGTATCTTTGTTCTCGTTAGTTTCAAAGAACTACTTTATTTTTGCCTTAGTTTCATTATTTACCCAAAATTCATTCAGGAGCAGGTTGTTTCATTTCCATGTAATTGCGTGGTTTTCAGCTATTCGTTAGTCTTGAAATCTATTTTTATTCCTCTGTGGTCTGAGAGTGATTGATATGATTTTTTTATTTTTGCATTTGCTGAGGATTTTTTTGTGCCCTCCCAAGACTGAACCAGGAAGAAATCGATTTCCTGAAGAGATCAATGATGAGCTCTGAAAATGATTCAGTAATAAATAGCCTATCAAACAAAAAAAGCCCTGGACCATATTATCTACAATAAAATTCTATCAGACACACAAAGAAGAGTTGGAAAAATTCCTACCAAAGCTACTCCAAAAAATTGAGGAGGACAGATTCAACCCCAGCTCATTTTAGGAGGCCAGCATCATCCTGATAACAAAACCTGATAGACACACAACAACAAAAAAAGAAAACTTCAGGCCAATATCCTTGAACATTGATGCAAAAATTTTCAATAAAATACTAGCAAACCAAATCCAGCAACACATCACAAAGCTAATCCACCTCAATCAAGTAGGCTTTATCCCTGAGAAGCAAGATTGGTTCAGCATACGCAAATCGATAAATGTGATTCATCATATATACAGCACTAAAAACAGAAACCACATGATCATTTCAATATGTGCAAAAAAAGATTCTGATAAAATTCAACATCACTTCATGTTAAAACCTCTCAACAAACTAGCTAAGGATATCACCTCAAAATTATATGAGCCATCTATGACAAACCCACAGCCAACATCATACAGAATGGCAAAACCTGGAAGCATTCTTCTTGAAAACTGGCACAAGACAAGGATGCCCTCTCTCACCACTCCTATTCAGTGTAGTATTGGCAGTCCTGGCCACAGCAATCAGGTAAGAGAAGGAAACAAAGGGCATCCAAATAGGAAGAGAGAAAGTCAAAGTATCCCTGTTTTCTATATCTAGAAAACATCGTATTCAAGGCCCGAAAGCTCCTTCAGCTGATGATTTCAGCAAGGTTTCAGGATATAAAATTAATGTACAAAAATCACTAGCATTCCCATACATCAACAACAGCCAAGCCAAGAGCCAAATCAGGAAGTCAATCCCATTTACAATTGCCACAAAAAGAATAAAATACCTAGGGATATATCTAACCAAGGAGTTGAAAGATCTCTACAATGAGAGTTACAAAACACTGCTCAAAGAAATCAGAGCTGATAGAAACAAATGGAAAAACTTTCCATGCTCATGGATGAAAAGAATCAATATTGTTAAAATGGCCATACTGCCTCGAGCAATTTACAGTTTCAATGCTATTCCTATCAAACTACCAATGACGCTCTTCATAGAACTAGAAAAATATATTTTAAAGTTCATATGGAACCAAAAAACAAAAAAAGCCCAAATAGCCTAGGAAATCCTAATACTCATAGGTGGGAATTGAACAATGAGAACACTTGGACACAGGGTGTGGAACATCACACACTGGGGGGCCTGTCATGGGGTGGGAGGAGAGGGGAGGGACAGCATTAGGAGATATACCTGAGGTAAATGACAAGTTAACGGGTGCAGCACACCAACATGGCACTTGTATACATATTTAACAAACCGCACATGGACCGTAGAACTTGAAGTACAAAAAAAAAAAAAAAAGAACAAAGCTGGAGGTATCACATTGCCTAACTTCAAACCATACCACAGGGCTACAGTAACCAAAACAGTGTGGTACTGTACAGAAAAGACACATAGACAAATGAACAGAATAGAGAGCCTAGAATTAAGACCACACACCTACAACCATCTGATCTTTGCCAAAGCTGATAAAAACAAGCAATGGGGAAAAAGACACCCTATTCAACAAGTGGTGTTGGGATAACTGGCTAACCACATGTAGAAGATTGAAACCAGACCCCTTTCTATATCATATACAAAAATAAACTCAAGATGGATTAAAGACTTAAATGCAAAACCCAAACTATAAAAATGCTGGAAAGCAACGTAGGCAATACCATTCAGGACATAAGCAGGGGCAAAGATTTCATGACAAAGATGCCAAGAGCCATTGCAGCAAAAGCAAAAATTGACAAATAGGATCTAATTAAACTAAAAAGTTTCTGCACAGCAAAAGAAACTATCAACCGAGTAAACAAACAACCTATAGAATGGGAGAAAATGTTTGCAAACTATGCATCCAACAAAGGTCTAATATTCAGAATCTATAAGGAACTTAAATGAATCTACAAGAACAAAACAAACAATGCCACAAAAAATGGGTAAAGGACACAGACACTATTCAAAAGAAGACATACGTGTGACCACCAAGCATATGAAAAAAGCTCAATGTCACTGATCATTAGAGAAATGCCAATCAAAACCAAAATGAGATACTATCTCACATCACTTAAAATGTCTATAATTAAATAGTGAAAAAATAACAGATGCTGGTAAGGTTGTGGAAAAAAGGGAATGCTTATACACCATTGGTGGGAATATAAATTAGTTCAACCATTGTGGAAAGCAGTGTGGCAATTCCCTAAAGACCTAAAAACAGAAATACCACTTAACCCAACAATCCTATTATTGAGTATATGCCTAAAGGAAAATAAACCATTCTATCACAAAGACACATGCACACATGTGTCCATTGCAGCATAATCACAATAGCAAAGACAGAATCAACCTGAAGGCCCATTAGTGGTATACTGATAAAGAAAATGTACATATATGCCATGGAATACTATGTGGCCATAAAAAAGAATGAGATCACGTCCTTTGCAGGAACATGGATGGAGCCAGACACCATTATCCTTAACAAACTAATGTAAGAACAGAAAACCAAATACTACATGTTATCACTTATAAGTAGGAGCTAAATGATGAGAAAACATGCATACATAATGGGAACAAAAGACACTGCAGCCTACTTGAGTTTAGAGGGTGGGAAGGGGGAGAAGAGCAGAAAAAGTAACTATTGAGTACTGGGAGATGAAATAATCTGTACAACAAACCCATGACATGTGTTTAGCTATGTAACAAACCATCATGAGTCTTTAGCAGTTCTTTCCTCCCGTTTTATTCTTCCTTGCTCCTCTTTCCAGCTATTAGTCACATATCTTTTTATAGAGTTATAATCAGCTTGTTTTTACCAGCTGATTTTTTTCCCTAAACAAACTTGCCATGGTAAGATCAAGGCCAGCATTACTGTTCACACAAGGCACTGCGCTAAGATCCACACAAGGCACTGCGCTAAGATCCATCCTTGTGGCAATGGGAGGGCTTATAGGCAAGTCATGTCATGCAGAGGCCATTTCATCATTGCTTCTTATCTTTGGGGACTTGGGTCTCTCTGGTTCTATAGGAGATTTGGGCAGGCATTTGAATCCTTCACTGATAGTCATCCTGGACTCTGTGGTGTCCACTCGCCTATGTTCTGAGGTCAGAATGACCTCTCTCGTAACCAGTTGTCTGGGCCCAGCCTCCATTATCAATATAGTCATGATCTCCTCTGTTGGGGATGAAGTAGGCAAATTTGAGGCACTAATTTACTTCTCCTCACATTCTTTTCTTGAACAGAAAGATAGAACTGGAAATTAATACTAGTATATCAATTCAAAATTTTAGTTTTAATAACATTTAATCAGACATAAATAATTATGGTAATGTGAATTTCAATAAATAAATTTTAGTTCTAATGTAAGTGTAACTCTGTAATATTCATAATTTTTCTGAAGGCTTTACTAATTTGATATGGCATTACTTTTTTCTTGCTGCCAAAACTATTCTTATTCCACTATGTGATGGCAAGAAAGTGAGAGACGTTCTGGAGATGGTGATTATAGATAGCTTCCCTGAAGCCATAGTAACCCCTTGGAGAAAATTTGGACCTGGAGTCTAGCAGCCTAGGTATGGGTACTCGATTTCTTAGAAAGTCTTTACAATTTCCTTTATCTTAAAAATAAGGGTATTGAAGTAGAATTCTAGAATTTTCAGAGGACAACTTAAAATATGTGTAATAGTTTATTTATCCTCATAAATTTAACTGTTCATTTTAATATATTTAAGGATGAATTCTTTAAAAAGTTGATTTCATAAAAACAGGGAATAGAAAGATGGTTCCATAGGCTCATTGAGAGTGTAGAGGAGGGATGGGAAGGGAAAGAAGTTGATCTTCAGTTAGACTAGAGGAATAAGTTTTAGTGATCTCTCACACTGCATAGTGAACACAGTTAATAATATATTATGTATTTAAATTAAAAATTGCTAAAAAATATTTTATGTCCTTACCACAAAAAAAGTTGGAAGGTGATTCATACGCTAATTAGCTTGATAGATTCTCTCTACAATGTATACATAGATCAAACATCACATTGTATCCCATAACATATTATATATATTATATATTTATAATATATATTATTGTATCCCATTAATATATGCACTTATTATTTGCCAATTAAATAAAAAATAATGTTTTTAAAATATCAATTTATTTGTAACCCCCTTTTACTTTTCTGCTTGGTTTTCGTCTTTCATTCAGTGTTTACCAGTTTCTTATAGTTAATTTTATTTTAAGCTGTCTCACATTTTCTGAAGAAAAGGGAACATATTAAAGCCAACAAAACAAATACATTATCTTGCATGAGACGATTTACGTCATGGTACAATCAAATGCTATAAATCTTATAAAAACTTCTTAAAGAGATGGCTACAGTCAAACAGATGGATCATGTCATATATTTTTTATAATGCTTCTAAGGTATGGCTAATTTAAAAAAAAAATTTTAGTCATGATGGGAATATTATTTATAGAAATCTTATGAAATATATAATAAAATATGTAATAGTCTAGATAAATATGTATATACATAATATATGTTATATATTTATATAATAAATATATATTATATATTTACGTAATATATATTTATATAATAAATATATAATGCATATTTGTATATTACATATAATATATAATATTAAATATAATATATTTTATATATTATTATAAATTAAAATATAATAATGTATTATTAAACATAATTTATTACATTTTATACTTACATAAATATATAGTATATAATATATAGTATATAATAAATATATAATAGATAATAAATATATAGTATATAATAAATATATATTATATATTTGTATCTATATATGTTTTTAAAGTCATTCCTCTAATTAGTTCATAACCATTCAGGTAAACTGAAAATTTAAGCCTACTTCAGGTTTGTGGTAAATAGATTCTCTCTGAACTAGCATATTCAGAATCGTCAGTCAGTCAGTTCTTTGGACAAGTCTTATAGAATGTTCTTATCTCTTCAGCCATCCCAAGACTCTTGAGGACCTGACCTCGCTTACACTAAAGCAGATCTGCCTTATGCGTCACTGAAGTAAGGAGGGAAGAAAGTTTAATGAACTACTTCTGACCCCTAGTGGTGTCCAGAAAAGACCATTAGAGGAATGACCTTTGAAGGATGGACATACAATTTTTTTGTCCAAGGCAGGACATGTGTGGGTGTCTTTCAGTAATTATGTTCTAAGAACAGCAAAAACTCCACTGCCTTGGCAAATAGGAATGTTTTACTTCTATATAATTATAAAGAAACTGTCTTTTAAACACAATATACTTTCTCTATATCTTTGGAACAATGACTATTGGTCATTACCCTATTTTAAAGTAAGCAAGTAATCACACAGGGAATTATTCCGAAAAGACAGAAAAAAAAAAAAAAAACAAGAGATTTCTGCACATGTAGGTCAGTTTTAATCAGAGGGCATCAGAAAAGACTCCTGAAAGAATGACCTGGTTATTATAATCACAGACTTGCTTTCCAAGTCAACATTGCAGACAGTGCTCAGAGGGGATAGAAAAACCCTTTTATTTCTCCAGACTCAAATTCACTGCTATTTGTCTTCTCTATTTATTTTATTCTAGGCATTGTTCTGGTTGCTGGGAACTCAGACAGAGATATCATACACTGATTCTCAGATAGCATAACACAACATGATGTCTTGGAAAACTGTAAATCTTTTTGTTTTTTAAATACAGGTAGAGCATTTGGCACACCTGACATATGGACCTTGTTTTTCTTTAAATCTTCATTTATTTACCTCATCAAAACTGTGCTCTTTCATCCTACCTCTCAAAACATATAAAAAAAAAAAATCCTCCAACATGTATTTTGCTCTTGTAATCCCAAAGGCTGATAGTCTTCATGGTGGCAACATGGATAATACTGTTCCCATCTAGATTGTCTCATTTCTTCTACAGCTAGTCTGAAGAAGCCTGAATGAAAGTAGATTTTTTTTTTTTTTTTTTTTTTTGAGACGGAGTCTCGCTCTGTCGCCCAGGCTGGAGTGCAGTGGCTCAATCTCGGCTCACTGCAAGCTCCGCCTCCCGGGTTCACGCCATTCTCCTGCCTCAGCCTCTCCGAGTAGCTGAGTAGCTGGGACTACAGGCGCCCGCCACCACGCCTGGCTAAATTTTTTTTTTTTTTTTTTTGTATTTTTAGTAGAGACGGGGTTTCACCGTGGTCTCCAGCTCCTGACCTCGTGATCCGCCCGCCTCGGCTTCCCAAAGTGCTGGGATTACAAGCGTGAGAGTAGATTTTTAACCTTTGTAGCTAGTCTGAAGCCTTTGTAGTCAGTCTGAAGAAACCTGCATGAAAGTAGATTTTTTTTTTTTTCCTTTGGGACAGAGTCTTGCTCTGTCACCCAGACTGGAGTGCAATGGTGCGATCTTGGCTCACTGCAACCTCCACCTCCCGGGTTCAAGCAATTCTCCTGCCTCAGTCTCCCAAGTAACTGGGATTACAGGAGCACACCGCCATGCCCAGCTAATGTTTTTTGTATTTTAGTAGAGACAGGGTTTCGCCGTTTTGCCCGGGCTGGTCTCCAACTCTTGAGCTCAGCCAATCCACCTGCCTCAGCCTCCCAAAGTGCCAGGATTACAGGCGTGAGCCACCAAGCCTGGCTGAAAGTAGATACTTTTAACACATACCTACATTCACAGAATATTAAATCTTTTGTGATCAATCCCAGATCCTTAACTATATGTCCGAGTCAGGCTGGAAATGAGAGAAATCATGTTTGAAATTTGAGTGTTGTATTCAAGGTCAGCATGATCCCTGGAGCAGCATCTGTTTTATAAACCATTCAAACCTGGTATGTGATGACTCAGTTGGTGGCCCAAGGTCAGAAAAGACCAAGTGTACACAGATGATTTTACACACACTTTGATAGGAGTGTTCACATTCATATTATCTTTATATCTCTGTGATTGTATAGCTCTTATTTCATAGAATAAGAAATAATAATTAAAAATTATTTGATAAGTGCCCATTCTATGCTAACTCTTATTTTTCATATTCTTGAGCAAAAAACAGACATGGTTCCTAATCTTCTACAACCTCTAATGAATCTAATGGAAATTCAGTGTATAATAAATGGTATAAATATAAACCAGCATACTGTGAAGAGAGTAAGTTAGTTAAGGGGGTTGAAGAAATGAGATAATCTAGATGGGGAGCAGTATTAGAAAAATCCCCCTGAGGAAGTAATCATTTTAACTCAAAAGTTAATGGTGAAAGGAATTGCTGTGCAAATACTTGGGGTAGATAATTCGGAGCACAGAGAAGACCATGGGCAAAGATCCTGAGACATGCATGTACTTAGCTTGTTTTGAGGAAGATACAGATACCTAAATATTAAGGAGTGTAGGCAGTAGTGGTCTAAAGATGTAATAGAAGAGGCAGGTGAGCCACGTTATACAAGGCTTTTTGACTATGATAAAGAATTTGTATTTTACATTAAGAGCAATGGGTAAGTGACCATCAAAGTGTTTTTTCAACAAAGGCTTGTGTGATTTAGTAGATGTTTGCAGAAAAGCAATTTGGTTTCCCTGGAGATAATACATTTTTTAGAGGACAAACAGATAAATCATGATATTAGCTAGTAATAATATTAAATTATTATTAATTTAATAAATTATCATAGTATCCAGGGAAACAATGATATTATAAACCAAGATGGGCAATGTGTAAAAGTGGGCATATCTGGCATGTGTTTCTGGTGGAAATGGTAGAAACTGATGAAAGATTTGGTGGAGAAAGGAAAGGGAAGGAAAGAGAGAAATAAAAAATTTTAAAAATGACTCAAGACTTGTCTTATGCAATTGTGTTATTGGTGGAGTCACTTTATGATATTAGGAGGAAAGGGACAGAAAATAGATTTTGGGGGGAAAATCAAATACTTTATTGGCATCATTCTAATTTTAAGATTAAACACTCAGATGAATATATCAAATAGGCAGTCGTATTCATGAATCTGAGCTCTCAGGAGTGGTCAGGAATTAGAGGTGCAAATGTTAGTCTCAAATAGTAAGAAAAAGTTGACATAGTCTGCACGTTAAGGAACTGAGAATTTAGTTTGTAACAGAGATATTAAATATTTAGTTCAAATATTAGTTAAATATTTAGCTAATAAATACAAAATTATAAGTTTTATTTAAAATTGAAATGTGATACCAAAATAATAGATATATGGATAAATTTGTCTTAAGTAACTTCTTGAAAAGTGATTGTTGAGTTGCAAGATCGTTTTAAAAAGGGTAGGAAGAAATTGAGGAAAAGATGATGAATAATTTAGGCAGATAGAACATTTCGAGAAAAATTTTACGAAAGAAGAGAAACTCGATTTGGAGAAATGAAAGAAGATATGTATTCAAAAGACTGAAAAATCCTCTGCAAGAAACGAATAAACTTCAAGCATTCTATGCAGAAAAAAGTATTAAAAATAGTGAGCTAAGTTATTCAATGCTGAGCAGTCAGGGAAAGAAAAACAATGGTTAGACTGCTGGAAGACGTCAGTGTAGTATAGAGAGTACATTGAGAAGAAAGTCTGTGGAACTGTGTTGTGAGGCTGGTAAGACAAAGCTGAAAAGTAGGACATAAAGGGCAGCCCAAATCTGAAGTTACTTTAACATCTCGAAATCACTCAATCAAACATGAAAGTATGGACTTTTGAACATCTGTTTACATTATTAGAGCTTTAAAAAAACTTATGATGACTCTCCGGTCTGGAACTTAAAGCAGGCAAACAATGTAAAGAAGCAGCCAATTGATTCTGCTACCATGAGGCTTTTGAAATTATAAGCTTGGTTGTTTGAGCCTGGCTTTGTGATCTGTAGAACTGCAGGTTCTAAGAAAGAAAACACAATTGGCCAATACATTGAATAAATGTATATTGAATAAATACTTAATCAGCTCATTAACTGAATAAATAAAAGAATGGGAAGCACTGAGCTGCTATCAAAGGCTCAGTGTCTTCAGTCTAATTCTCTACATCACAAAGGCACAAATGAGTTGAACATCTCAAGAGGCCAGAGCTCCAGTGAGAAATCATTTACCCAAGGTCTCATGCATAAATATTCCTGTCTGCTTATCACCAACGAAGAAAAAGTAATTGCTGGCTATGTCATCTGGAGGGGCAGAAAACAGGAGTATCTTCATTAAATACTATTTGGAGAAAAAATATACTTGGAGATGGCACAAAATGGAAAATGATGGAAAAGTGACTATTTAATGGACTTATGATATTTAAAGCCCAAAGATTACTCTTCACTTCGAATGTTTAATGAATTGGAGAGAAGAAAATAATTTTTCAAGAACCTCAGCTCTTTACTGGTATAAAATTTTTACCACTATCCTTGGGAAAATGTCTAAGCAACATATTTTTTAAAACTGTCCTTCTCCTTTTACTAATCTCTTCCTTATTTGTTTTTACTTATGGCTTGTAAGGATATATGTTCACATCCAGATAGTGAAAAAATAATGACTTTTAAATGACATCAAAACAAGACCATTTTCTCAAAGGGGCAATGGATACTCTGTCTCAAAGAAACAGAATTGCTCAGCTATATTTTTTTAAGTCAGTAATTTTTAGGGTATTTCGTTTACTTAGAAATTTCATTTTATTCAGCTGAAATGGAAACATTTCCTTTGAAAAAATACTCTCACATGTATCTCAGTTCCAGAATGATTACTTCAGTAAGCCCTAGCACTAATTCTTCCTTTCTTCTCACTGGATTTTCTGGCATGGAGCAGCAATACCCCTGGTTCTCCATCCCCTTCTCCTCAATCTATGCCATGGTGCTTTTGGGCAATTGCATGGTTCTCCATGTGATATGGACTGAGCCAAGCCTGCACCAGCCCATGTTTTACTTCCTGTCCATGCTGGCCTTCACTGACCTGTGCATGGGGCTGTCCACTGTGTACACAGTGCTGGGGATCCTGTGGGGGATTATTCGAGAGATCAGCTTGGATTCCTGTATTGCCCAGTCCTATTTCATCCATGGTCTGTCCTTCATGGAGTCCTCTGTCCTCCTCGCTATGGCCTTTGACCGATACATTGCAATTTGCAATCCACTGCGTTATTCCTCCATCCTGACTAATTCCAGAATTATCAAAATTGGGCTCACTATAATAGGTAGGAGTTTTTTCTTGATTATACCCCCCATCATCCGTCTGAAATTTTTTAATTACTGTCATTTCCACATCCTTTCTCACTCTTTCTGCCTGCACCAGGATCTTCTCCGCTTAGCCTGTTCAGACATTCGATTCAATAGTTACTATGCCCTGATGCTGGTTATTTGCATACTGTTGTTGGATGCTATACTCATCCTTTTCTCCTACATCCTGATTCTTAAGTCAGTCCTGGCAGTTGCCTCTCAGGAAGAGCGGCATAAATTATTTCAGACCTGCATCTCCCACATCTGTGCTGTCCTTGTGTTCTACATCCCTATCATTAGCCTCACAATGGTGCACCGTTTTGGCCAGCACCTTTCCCCCGTGGCCCACGTTCTCATTGGCAACATCTACATCCTTTTCCCACCTTTAATGAATCCCATCATCTACAGTGTCAAGACCCAACAGATTCATACCAGAATGCTTAGACTCTTTTCTCTGAAAAGATATTGAGAGATATTGAGATTTATTGCCTAAAAAAAAGAAAAGCAGCAACAATAATAAAAATCAATGCCACAAAAAAGAAAAACATTATTAAAATTGGAGATTTACTCTGAGTCCATGATAAATGACTCTAAAAAATATTTAAATATAGTCAGATAATCAACAAACGAGTTCCATTGTGTCAGCCTGGACACATGTAGGTCACTCTATCAGTCTGACCATATTTAAGAAAGAGGAAAAAATTGTTTATTTGCCTCAAATATACTTTTGAGCATTTCCTTTGCTGTAAAACAAAGCTGGATTAAAAGCCTAGGTTTTCAAGTTTCAAAGTCGATAACTTGAAGTTTCTTTCATTCTCTGAGGTTTGCTTAATTAACCTTCAAAATGGAGAATATAGCCAACTCACAGGAAAGTTGTGATACCTGTATGGACCAGAATTGTCCGAGGGAACTTTTCTAAACTGATGGAGAAGTTCTATAAAATACCATAAAATGGCTAAAGTGGAATATATGGCTCCTGTGAGCTTGAAATGATGGTAGTGTAATTGAACAACTGTATTTACCATTTCAGTTACTTTAATTTATATTTAAATGTTTAATGTCCTTGTATTGGACAGTTCAGTTCAGCAGCCACTGTATTGGACAGGGAAGCTATAGTTTATAAAGAGGACACAAAGAAATATGACTTTGGATTCAACTTTACCATGTCTAATTTAAATTAGAATCCTTAGTTTTTAGATTTTATATGTGGACTCCACTGCTACAAGGCTGCAAGTAGATTTTGGTCTGGATCTTTTGCTTTTATATCTAAGTGGGAGATCTTCTGAACAGATGAGACTGTCTGCTAATGACTTATTCTGAGTTTAAAGGAAAAAAGATTAAAGAACATAAAGGGGTTCTCTTCTAAGTAAGCTAGTGCAGCTTTCCAAAGAAGGAAAGAAAGGAAGGAAATCAGGTACAGAACTATGCATGGATAAAAAGAAAATAATTGTTTTAATCTTCCTATATTCTGTTAGGTATCTAAGGAGGTAAGTGTTAAAATTGGACAAATTAATGCATAAGAGTCATTTTACACCAAAAAGCAAATATTTCTTATTTTTAGATATCAACTGAAACTTAACTATATTTGTCTTCCTGTAGTTATGCCTTCCTTTCCTTTCACTTTGGACTTCATTCAATAACATAGCCTCTGTCTACTTACTTGACTTAGAGGGAAACAAAAATACAGGCTTTGGTTTCTAACAGCTTAAGCCTCAAAGTGAGGAAATTGTTTCTGGACAGAGTAAAGTATCTGGTTAGAAAGATAAGTGTAAAATTATTCCTAGAACAATAAATTAGGTCTTCTGGGTTACAGTATAAGCTTAATTTGAAGGATAAAGGAGTGAATTTCCTGATGTCAAAGAGGATCTAGTGTATCTTCTGGTATAGCTATCAGAGCTGAAAACTGTGAGGTAGGTTCTAGAGGGGAAAATGTCAATATATATATATTTTACTATATAATCATAGTAGCTGCTGAGGCGGGCGGATCACGAGGTCAGGAGATCGAGACCATCCTGGCCAACAACGGTGAAACCCCATCTCTATTAAAAGAAACACAAAAAATTAGCCAGGTGTGGTGGTGGGCACCTGTAGTCCCAGCTACTTGGGAGGCTGAGACAGGAGAATGGCGTGAACCTAGGAGGCGGAGCTTGCAGTGAGTCGAGATCATGCCACTGCACTCCAGCCTGGGCGACAGAGTGAGACTCTCAAAAAAAGAAAAAAAAAAGAAAAGTTGATATGAATGTTAGGTTGTAGTACTGCTCCAGGTTCCCTAATGATAATAAATGTCTGCATGGTCCCTCCTGGCCGACTGGAATGTGGCCAATCTGACAAGATTCCTATGCCCCAGTTTTATAATGAAAAGAGAAGTTAGCTGCTGAATCTGTAGAGGTCATGTGAATGTCTCACAGACTTCTCAGTGGTCAAAGAAGCTTCCCTCTAATGCTTTGAAAGTGAATAAGCATCCACCTCCCATACACCGGAGAGCTGACACAACACTGGGGAAGCAGAGAATTCTTCAATAACTGACAATATGTTTCCCACCAGCCACTCACAGGGAAGCATCAGAATGAATTTATATTTATTATTTGAACAATATTACATGTCTGACACAACTGAGTTGTTGGTTTGAGAGTTATGTTTAATAGGGAGAGTAGGAAGGCTCATCTGAAGACTTCATACTATGAGTGTTTGTGCTTCAGATCAGGCAACCTATAGAATGTGAACCAAAATAGTTTGAAATAATGGCCGTGACAAAACAGGTGATAAGAAAAACCTAAGAGTATCCTCAGAAATCATTGCTTATTTTAGAGCTATATAATTTTACTATGATGATAAGATTTAGGAAGAACTTCAGAATCTTTAAAATTCAGCCAAAGGGAGGAAAATCAGTAAAAAAAAAAAAAAGCCAATGAAAGTAAACTTTATATGATTACTGGGCTTTATGCAGAAAGAAACAGGTTTAGAACATTAGTAGTTTAGATTGTTTGTTTTGCAAAAGCCTCTATCTGGAAGCAATTACTTAAAATAACTAAATCTCTCCTGAGGAAGAAAAGGCAATTTCAGAGACGTCAGCCCAGGTCCTGAAAGGAAGAGCAGATAGAGACATCACAGGTGTTTAAAACACTGTCTGTTTTAAAAAGCTACTATGTAGCTTGAGACACAGCCTCAAGTAGAACATCTCTTAAGTCTATTTAACAATAAGATTTTGATAAGCCTAGGAAAATAGGGAGGTATAGTGTAGAGCAGTCCTGGCCGCTTATTAAAAAATTAAAGCTTATTAAAGCTACTATGTAGCTTTTTAAGAAGCCACGTGGAGACATTTTTCCATATATCTCAAAAAGCCAGCTTCTAAGGAAACCTGTTTTCCATGAATTAGGCAACAACAGCTGAAACTGTTGTTGATGTAGCCTGCAGAGCCAGTGAGAAGCAGTTACCAGATTCCTTTGTAAGGCCTGCAAGGCTACTATCCAGCATCACTGAGAAACCTTACGAAAACAGTCACAGTGATGTTAGGGAAACACACTTCTCTTCTTTTTGCTTTTTTTTTTTTTTTGATAGGTAGACTGTCATATCATTGTAACCGCTCCCTTAAATGAAGTCACAGTTATTATAATAAGGAGAAAACAAAAAGATATTGCTGAGAACCAGGTGACAAAAATCAGAAAGTCTAGTCCATTCAGTTTCTATTCATTTAACTCTTACACCAAAAAGCTAAGGTCCAGTGAGAGAAATCAGTGATTCTTAGAAGTCACAGGACATGGTTCGGGATTAGAAATGTGTTTTTATTAAAAATGATCTGCTAATAATAAATCCACAGGCAGACGTCCACTGTACACCAGCGGTCTTCAATGTTTTTGGTACCAGGGACTGGTTTTGCGGAAGACGAGGTGAAGGAGGGGATGGTTTCAGGACGAAACTGTTCCACCTCAGAGTTTTAGGCATTAGATTCTCAAAAGAAGCATGCAACCTAGATCCCTTGCACGCCTCTATGAGAAGCTAATGCCACCACTGCCGATTTGACAGGAGGAGGAACTCAGGCAGTAATGCTTGCTCACCCGCCTCCTGTGAGACCAGTTTCCTAGCAGGCTATGGACCAGTACTGGTGAGCAGCCAGGACTGCTCTACACTATACCTCCCTATTTTCCTAGGCTTATCAAAATCTTATTGTTAAATAGACTTAAGAGATGTTCTACTTGAGGCTGTGTCTCCATTCCCTAGGATATTTGTGACCATTACTTGCAGAAGAGAATTGCTAGAGTAGTGAATAGAGGCCTCCAGATGAAGGAAATAAAAATAGTCCATTTTCCCAGAAGTCTCTTGCAGAAACTTAAAAAATAATGCCAACCTAGCCAAGAAAACCCCTGCAATAGGAGTCGATGTCCTAAAGCTTTTCCAGTAAAAGCGTGGTTTCTGCCCCTGCAGTCTTGGCACCATGTAATAGCACATAGAAAATGCAGGCTTTCAGGTTCAAGCCAGTACTGATGAATCAGAATCAGTGTTTAGCTTTTGAGATGCTGGTAATGTTCTCTTTCTTGGTCTGAGTGTTTGTTAAAAGCTTTCGCCAATTTTGTGTCAATTGATCAAACTGTACTTTTATTTATGTATTTTTATGTACTGAATAATAAAATATAAATTTAAGAAATATGAGTGAAAGTGTCAATTTACATATGAACCTGTCAGACTGAATATGTGTTCATTTCTGCTACTTTCTCTAATCCACTAAAACTACAGATATACACACAGAGACATTGTGAAGAAAATAATAGCAGTGTATGTATAAACAAATTGATAAATATATACATTTAAATATGATTTTTTAAAAAACAGAACAGGATAGATTAATCTGAAATCTATATTTCTACAGAAAAGGATACCAATAAGAAAAAACATTATCTGCAAAGAGCATTTCTGGAAAAACACGGGAATTACTTATAAAGCATTCGTGAGGGGTAGGGCTAAAAAAATCGTAGAAAAGATGAATACCTGTTTAAGGTTGCCTAAAAGATAGTCAGGTACTCATTTCTGTTTAGTTCTGGCAAAATGATTAGTGTCCGTAGTAACCAAATCAATGATGATCCAGACACTGGGAAATTCAGTGCAAAGGATGACAGGACTAAGGTGTAATATATGAAACAGAGAGATTATGCAAAAGAATACACATTGAATGCAGATAAACTGTCTCAAGAGAAAGAACTAATAGATATTGGCATTTGAGTATTCGCTTACTGGATTAGCCAGGCTTCTTTCTGATGAGCCTTCAAAGTAACTGGCCAGATAACTAATTGTACCATGTTCATAGAAATCCCCACTATATTCTTCATTCCTCACCATGAAATTTGGAAGTGGAGAAATTTTATGTCTAGCTAAAGGTTTGTAAATGCACCAATCAGCAATCTGTGTCTAGTTCAAGGTTTGTAAAAGCACCAATCAGCACCCTGTGTCTAGCTCAAGATTTGTAAATGCACCAATCATTGCTCTGTGTCTAGCTAATCTAGTGGGGACTTGGAGAACTTTTGTGTCTAGCTAAAGGATTGTAAATGCACCAATCAGCAATCTGTGTCTAGCTCAAGGTTTGTAAACCCACCAATCAGCACCCTGTCAAAACGGACCAATCAGCTCTCTGTAAAATGGACCAATCAGCAGGATGTGGATGGGGTCAGATAAGCAAATAAAAGCAGGCTGCCTCAGCCAGCTGCGGCAACGAAGTTGGATTCCCTACCACACTGTTGAAGCTTTGTTCTGTTGCTGTTTGCAATAAATCTTGCTGTTGCTCACTCTTTGGATTGGCGCCACCTTTATGAGCTGTAACACTCACCGGGGTCTTCAGCTTCACTTCTGAAGCCAGCAAGACCACGAACCCACCAGGGGGGATGAACTACTCCCGACAGGAGGAACGAACAACTCCAGACGCAGCCTTTAAGAGCTATAACAGTCACCGCGGAGGTCTGCAGCTTCACTCATGAAGCCAGCAAGACCAGGAACCCACCAGAAGGAAGAAACTCTGGACACGCTATCCTTAAGAACTGTAACACTCACCACGAGGGTCCCTGGGTTCATTCTTGAAGTCAGCAAGACCAAGAACCCACCAATTCTGGACACAGAAGGACAAAGATTATCAGGAATGCAATTAAGTCCACCAACACAAAAATTACACACCTAGAATCAATTTTAATAAAGAATTTACTTGGAGCACAGCTTATTCAGGGCAGAAAATAAAAGTTAATAATAGAGGTACATAATAAATATTCTTAATGAAATAACCACTTATTTTAGATCCTTGATATAAGAACAGAATAGTGTAAAAATAGAGGACATGATAAATATTGGTAAATTAAAAATATGAGAGATGAAGTAGCTGATAAGGGGCATAGGAAGTAGATTTAAGAGTGCAGAAAAAATGGACAAAGGAATAAATGGGGGGGGCATGGAGGAAAAAATACGGTGAAGTCAGGAACTCCAACATCTTACTGGAGTTCAGGAGAGAATGAAAATAGAACATGTAGAAGGAACTTATTAGAGATCAATACAAGACATTTTTCTGAACAAAAGAACACAGCAGTTGAAATTGAGAGTATCCACAAAATACCTAGAACAAAATAAAATAAAATAAAAATTCATAGTAAAGAGAATGAAAAAAAAGCCACGGACTGAGAACATATTTGCAAGACATATTATCTGATAAAGGAGTTGTATACATATTATACAAAAAACTTTTAAAATTCAACAATAAACAAACAATCCAATTACAAAGTGGGCAAAAGATCTGAACAGACACTTTACTGAAGAAGATATATAGATTGCAATAAGCACAGGAAAATATACTCAGTAACACACATCATTAAGAAACTGCACATTAAAACAAGAAGATACCAACCACTACGCACATATTAGAAAGCCAAATTCCAAAATACTGACATCCACCAAACACTGGCAAGGAAGTGGAGCAACAGGAACTCTCACTTATTGCTGGTAGGGATGAGAAATAGTGCAGCCAAATTGGAAGACAGTTTACAGTTTCTTACAAAACTAAACATAGTATTTTCATGTGACCCAACAATCACACTTCTATGTATTTACCCAACTGAATTGAAAATTTATGTCCACACACAGACATGAACTAACCAAGGTTTATAGGAACTTTATTCATAATTGCCAAAAGTTGAAAGCAACCAAGATGAATGGATAAACTGTGGAACATCCATAGGATAGAATATTATTCAGTGATTTAAATAAAGGTCTATCAAGCTGTGAAAAGACATAAAGAGCTTTAATTGCATATTGCCTAATTCATTTTCTTTAATTATAGTCATCATTCTCTACCTATTAGTCTATTGACCTATTTTATCTTGCTGTTGAGAAACTTCCATTCCTATAGTTTTTCATATCCTTCTGTTCTGATTATTATTCCTCAAACAAATATAGATATTCAATAATAGACAAATAGTGAATAAAGTATGGTACATTCTTTGACTTAGTTTCAGACAGCTATTGCATAGAATAGATTAATATTTAATAATGGGCAATGTTATGATTTATTAAAAAAAGATGATAAATAAAAGATTTAGTATCTTCCCATGGAGATAACACACTTAGATGCAGGTTTCATGTCACTTTGGACATGAGTAAAGAGGAGTAAAATGATTAACTCCCAAACCTTGACCACATTGAATATCAAAGGAAGGAAGAAGAAAAAATTATTAATGGTGGCATTAAATATCATTTATTGTTGGATATGTTATTGGCATTGCATTGGCCTGTTTTCACACTGCTGTAAAAAAATACCTGAGACTGACAATTTATAAAGAACAGAGGTTTAATTGGCTCACAGTTCTTCAGGCTGTACAGGAAGCATGGCAGCATCTGCTCAGCTTCTAGGGAGACTGCAATGAACTTACAATCATGGCAAAAGACAAAGCGGGAGCAGGAATCTTCACATGACCAGGACAGGGAGAAGCAGGGTAGGAGGTGCTACACACTTTTAAACAACCAGCCTCATGAGAACTCACTCACTATACAGTACCAAGGAGGATGGTACTAAATCACTGATGAGAACTCTGCCACCATGATTGAATTACCTCCCACCAGGCCCCACCTCCAACACTGGCGATTATAATTTAACATGATATTTGGGTGGTGACACAGATCCAAACCATATCCTTCCACCTCTGGCCCCTTCCAAATCTCATGTTCTTCTCACATCACAAAATACAATCATTACTTCCCAATACTCCTACAAAGTCTTAACTCATTCCAGCATTAACTCAAAAGTCCAAAGTCCAAAGTCTCATCCAAGACAAGGCAAGTCCCTTCAACCTACGAGCCTGTAAAATCAAAAACAAGTTAGTTACTTCCAAGACATAATGGAGGTACAGGCATTTGGCACAAATTCCCATTCCAAGAGAGAAATGCACCAAAAGAAAGGGGCTAAAGGTCCCACACAAGTAGAAAACCCAGCAGGGCAGTCATTACACCTTGGTATGGTTTGGCAGTTTTCCCACCCAAATTTCATCTTGAATAGTAGGTCCCATAATCCCTGCCTGTCATGGAAGGGGCCCACTGGGAGGTAACTGAATCATGGAGGTAGGTTTTTCACATGCTGTTCTCATGATAGTGAATAAGTCTCATGAGATCTGATGGTTTTATAAAGGGCATTTCCCTTGCACATGCTCTCTTGCCTGCCACCATGTCAGATGTGACTTTGCTCCTCCTTCACCTTCCACCATGATTGTGAGGCCTCCCCAGCAATGTGGATCTATGAGTCCATTAAACCTCTTTTTCGTTATAAATTACCCATTCTTGGGTATTTCTTCATAGCAGTTTAAGACAAATACACACCTTAACATTCCAAAATAATCTCCTTTGACCCCATGTCTCATATTAGGGACACACTGATGCAAGAGGTGGGCTCCCAAGGCCTTGGGAAGTTCCACCCCTATTGCTTTGCACAGTTTAGCCCCTGCTGCTACTCTCAAGAGATTGCATTGACTGTTTGCAGCTTTTCTAGGTGCATGGTGCAAGCTGTCAGTGGATCTACCATTCTGGGGTCTGGAGGACGGTGGCCCTTTTCTCATAGCTCTGCTAGGCAGTACCCCAGTGGGGACTCTGTGAGGGGGTTCCAACCTCATATTTTCCCTCCATATTGCCCTATTAGAGGTTCTTCATGAGGGTTCTGCCCCTGCAGCAGGCTTCTGCCTGAACACTCAGGCTTTTCTACACATCCTCTGAAATCTAGGTGGAGGCTCACAAGCCTCAACTTTTGACCTTTGCACACTCCCAGATTTATCACCACGTGGAAGCCTCCAAGGCTTATGTCTTGCACCCTCTGAAACAGTGGCCCTACCTGTTCCTGGGCCCCTTTGAGCCACAGCTGGTGCTGGAGCAGCCAGGATGCAAGGAACAGTGTCCTGAGGCTGCTCAAGGCAGCAGGATCCTGAGTCTCACCCACAGAATCATTCAGTCCTCCTAGGCCACCAGGCCTGTGATGTGAGGGGCTGCTACAAGGGTCTCTGAAATGTCTTTGATGCATTCTCCCCTTTATTTTGGCTATTACAACTTGGTTCCTCTTCATTTATGCAAATTCCTACAGCCTGCTTGAATTGTTCTTTTGAAAATGAGCTTTTGTTTGCTACCACATGGCCAAGCAGATCATTTTCCAAACTTTTATGCTCTGCTTCCCTTTTAAGTTCTGATTTTATGTTATTTCTTTGCTCACACATATGATCATAGGTTGTTAGAAGCAGCCAGGCCACATCTTGAACACCTTGCTGCTTAGAAACTTCTGTCACATAACTTAAATAATATTATCAAGTTCAAATTTCCACAGATTCTCTAAGGTAGGGGCACAACGCAGCCCACCTCTTTGCTAATGCATAACAAAAGTGACCTTTGCTCCAGTTTCCAATAAATTATTCATTTCCATCTGAGACCTCCTCTGTCTGGACTTCATTGTCCATATCACTATCAGAATTTTGGTCACAACCATTCCACAAGTCTCTAGAAAGTTCCAAATTCTCCCTCATTTCCCTGTCTTCTTCTGAGCCATCCACACTCTTCCAACTTCTGCCTGTTATCCAATGCCAAAGTTGCTTCCACATTTTCGTGTATCTTTATAGAAGTACCCCACTCTTGGTACCAATTTTCTGTATTAGTCCATTCTCATCTTGCTATAAGGAAATACCTGAGACTGGGTAAGTTGTGAAGAACAGAAGTTTAATTGGCTCACAGTTCTAAAGGCTGTACAGGAAGCATGGCAACATCTGCTCAGCTTCTAGGGAGGCTTCAGGAAACTTATAATCATGGCAGAGAGCAAAACAGGAGCAGGTGTCTTCACATGGTTGGAGCAGGAAGAAGAGGTGGGGAGGTAGTAAACAACCATATCTCATGAGAACTCACCCACTATACATACTAAAAGGGACTGATATTAAGCTATTTATGATAACTTTGCCCCTATGATCGAATCACTTCCCACCAGGCCCCATCTTCAACACTGGGGATTACAAGTGAACATGAGATTAGGGTGGAGACACAGATCCAAACCATATCAGGCATGCATTACTCTTGTAATTAAACACAGTTCAACAAAATACATAAAATGTAAACAAAACAAAACAATAAAACAAAGAATTAAACTTTCTTTAATACAAGCAGTCACATTGGCTCTGCATGACACACATTATAATGTATTAGAAGGAAGACAAATGTCATCAAGCCTTATTAAGGCAGGTCCTGGTGTATGCTTCCTTAAAGAAAAGTACCTAATAACCTTACATTAGCTAAACGAAGAGATAATATATTAGTGATTCTTCCCAGATAAAAATCATCTCTAAAGTAATTCAGAAAATCCACCTGGAAAGAAGAGTGGCTATTGCTCAAGCTATTCTTCAATGTGGCAGGGGAAAAAAACTTTGAAAAAGCTACAAGGCTCTGCAAATATTGATTCCAACTACTGAGAAACTCTACAGCAAGGATGTCCAATATTTTGGCTTCCCTGGGCCACACATAAAATATACTAACACTAATGACAGCTGATGAGCCAAAAAAAAAATCACAAAATGCCCCATAAAATCTCATAATGTTTTAAGAAAGTTGTCTTGGATAGCATTCAAAGCCATCTTGGGACACATGCAGCCCACTGGTCACAGGTTGGACAAGCTTGCTCTACAGCCTACAAACAAGGAAGAAATAAATAAATGTTTCTGCTCTCCTTTCTGGCACCAACTCCCAGCTTTACTAGCACCAACTCCCAGCTTTACTAACTTACGAATGAGAAGAAACCAGGCGTCCAATTATGCCAAATTACTTGCTCAAAGAAAGGACCATCTGGAATTCTTCTCTTGGATTTCCTCCACTCAAGTCCTATAGTAAGATAAAGGCTTTCATTTAATTGTATCTTTTTCATTTTTTGGTTGAAGGTCTAGCATCCAGGACACTAATTTTCCTATAGAACAATTATCTAGACTCAATTAGAAGTATCTTACATATTGAAGCAGAGTTAGAGCTAAAATCTCAAGCAATCCAACATCCTTAATTTACAGAAATTAAATCAGTAGCCAAAGCCATTTTTACTGCTATTTTGGTTAACAAGGCCACAATCATTTATCCATTTCCTTGAAATCCATAGAAATTTAAAAACTGAGTCTTTTAATAGCACAATATGCTCTAAAGTGATGGCAATTTCTGACATGAACTTATGTGAGAATTTTTATAATCTTTATTCTACATAATACTTACATGTTCCCTGCAAAAATATCTAGGTATATTAATTATATAGATATATGCTTATTAAGGGCATACCAAGACTCCAATGATATTACTTGATATCAATAATATGATTATATAACATTCATAAAAATTGGAAAATTATTTTTCTAAAGCATGTGGCTCAAAGACTGTAGACTTCTGTAAGAAAACTAAACATATCAATAACGATTATTTCATCTGCATAGAATATTGCTGAAGGTGTGTTTTAAAGTAGTAACATGGTACTTGTATCACAGCAGTAGTAGTTTGGATCACTGCCCTCTTGCTTATTATATGCATCAGAAATCATTATTTACTGAAAATGTTTGCTCAAAAAAAGTTCTTTAAGCTTTAGAGTCCCTAGATTTAAAAATATTATAATAAGTTATCAGCAGAGTATACCTCATGGATTCTATTCTTTGTTCTTCTGGTCACTACCAGGCAGTCAGATGCAGACATCAATTTCTATTGTCCCCTAAATTCTCCTCCTTTCTCCATCTCTTTTTCTCTAATATCCTTTGATTCTTTTAATTTCTTTTCCAAGGATAGGTGGGAAGATAAGTACTATCCTTTTTTTTTAATGTCTAAAAAAGCAAGGTGAATCCGTCCAACTTACCCTCACTTGGTTTCAAGACCTTTGAATGGAAAGCACTTGAAATGCACGTGACAATTCTTATATTTCCCTCCATATAGCACTCATACTTATGTAATAAAATATGACCTCTCTTAGCCAGTGAGAACTAAGATGTCTAGATGACTGATTGGAGGACCTGGGCACTTGCCTAGCATCCAATCAAGATCATCCAGTCAGGGTCAGCTGATGTCAAACATCATATTTATAGGGAAGTTTTACTATTTTTTTTAAAATAAGTTTTACTACTATAGGTGAAAAAAGCCTTTAGGGATTCCTTGAAAAATATCAGAAAATCACAGATATATGGAAAACTCCACTTGAGAGAATAAGGAAACATCTCTCTCCATAAATCTGGTTTATCTGTGTGAAGCCAGTTTTTAATTCCATGAATATCATAGTATTTGTTTCTATCTTTTTATCTTCATCTGTATTCCTCATTAAAGTATCCTTCAAGAGAATAGGATCTCTACAGTAGCTAATATAATTTCTTGGCCCTTCAGATTCTGACCCATTTACCATTGACCAAGAAAAAACAGGGAAAGCAATAGAGCCTTAAAAATTAAAGGGAAATAAAATGAGAAAATTAACTTTTAGATGCCATCTAAGATGTGTAAGGTCCTTCTCCCATATGTCTCCATGGCAACCTATATTTGCCAATGGCTCATTGGGAACAATATATGACAGGGACAAAAGACCTGGACATGTAGATGTATGTGTTAACTTAGGTGTCAGAGAGTGGTGGCTGAAGAAAAAAATGCACAAATTATAATGGAAGAGAATGCAGTATGTTTCTCCCTGTGGACTATGTACCAGAACCAACTCTGTGTCATCTCCTTCCATGGGAGGAGTAAAATTCAGTCCTC
The DNA here is from genome assembly GCF_006542625.1 of Nomascus leucogenys. Taxonomy (NCBI): domain Eukaryota; kingdom Metazoa; phylum Chordata; class Mammalia; order Primates; family Hylobatidae; genus Nomascus; species Nomascus leucogenys. The sequence continues at coordinate 66,129,728 of NC_044395.1, read as the reverse complement.
TCAAGCTGAAAACCTTGGGCCCAAGAGATGCTTTAAAAGAAGTATAAATAGTTCCAGATTTCCTATCTGTGTTTGGATATCTCTTTGCATTTATTTTGTCTCCTCTCAACCTGCTAAATATCTTCAGGATTCTAGAAAATACAAGTAAGTAAACTGAGTTATGCTCAATGAAAACATGTAGAAAATGACACCAGAAAAGAAAAAAAGGCAAGAAACTGTAGAAGCTGCTCATTCTTCCAACAACTTAGTCATCTCACATTTTCCTTGATTTCTGACTCATGGAGTACTGGACTTGGCTTTAGCTGGAGTTGATTTGCAATTGTATTTTTTTGTGTTCTTGTGTTAAGTGAGTCATTTTCAAAAAGAATATTTTAGTTTTCTCTTAGAATATGTTTATATAATGCTCATTTTCTTTGATATGCAGATTTGAATGTTGTACAAAGATTCAATGAATTTATATTCTAGTAGTTAAAACAAGGCTCAGTAATAAAAAATTTTAGTAGTTTAATGTGTGTGTGTGCATGTGTGTGCATTGTTCTATAGTTTATTGACTATTATGCATCAGGTAATAGTCTAGGCACAGATTAAGAAGTCAGCACTCCAAAATTTTTAACTCTCTTCCCTGTGTAACAAAGATGTTACACTGGTGATGGGGCAAAAATAAAACTCCATTTCAAAATTCATGTGTCTGTCACCATGCTGAACTATTTGCACCTTATAAAAGTAAATGACAGATTCGGGGTGAAGATTACCAATTGATACCATGTGCCCAGCATAAGAAATTTATTAAGAAAAAAAAGAAATTTATTCCTAGTATTTATGGATACCCTAAATCAATTCAATCTCAGTTTGATGGATAATGAGCCTGAAGTCCCGAAAGTTAAACTTATTCAAGTTGACAATAATTTTGGTCTTAATTGCTACAATTTTGTTAGTGCCTTGATGTCATCTATTGTTGGGATAGAGATATAAATGACTTTTGTAGCTACCTTCCTAAAATACTGACTTCAGAAATGACTCACATTTTAAATTTATGCTTATTTTTAGGTATTTTACAAGCAAGAGAACTAAAGTTTAAATTAAATGACGTTTCCAGGGTCATAGAGTCAGTATTTAAATACAATTATATATGTCCTTAGAGCTATACTGTTTCTACTACACCATGCTATCTTTGCTCTGTGGATACATTCATGATTCAGCCAGAATATGCTATCAGAAATATCCTAGAATAATGCTACAAGGAACCCAGGCCTATAATTTGGGTAATCACATATGACAATGTTTTAGGAAAAACAAACAAACAAACAAACAAGTATTAAAAAACCATTGGTATCACAAAAGATCTCCAGAAAAATTTTAAAGGCCAGAAAACCTGTTTTCTTTCCCCCTTATCTTCATTCCTGTATTTTTTTTTTCACTTAGATTCTTCTCTCCCATCCCTAATGTCCTGATGAAGCCCCAGTCACTGTAACCCTCACTTCTATAACTACACTTCACTCACATGCATGGCTCTGGCCTAGAACTGTGTCAGGAATGCTTCAGAATTAATCTTTTCTTTCTCTGAAACATCAACAGTTTACTTAAAATATTCTAACAATGTGAGATATATATTAAATAGTAAAACAATTAGTTTATGTAAATAAAGTAGATCCACAGAGTTAAATAACTTCAAATTTTATCTTAATATTTTTAAAGAACCTCATGCCAACTTAAAGCAAGGCTAAATTGCTCAACCATGTGGGTATTTTATATTCTAAACTGTAATTCAAAAAATGAGGCCCAAACATTTCCATCATATAAAATTTGAAACCAGAATATTTAGCACTTAAGAAAAACAAAAGTAAAGGTAGCAGACTATGCTATACAATGATCAGTATACTGAACTGTAATGGAATCAAGAGATGGGGGAGTAGTCATTTCTTAAGCCCCTGTGCCACCTCAAAAAATGAGAACTTAGCCAGCTTTTATTTGAGAAAGGGGACTGAGAGTATAGAAGCTAACTGTCATTCACATATTATTATCTATGTTTATACCATGCATCTATCTCTCTAGCTAGCTAGCTAGCTGTCTACCTATCTAATCTATCTGTGTATATGCCACCTACCCTGGTGTTGCATCACCTAATCTTTCTTTTCACCCAATATTACACTTGCTTCTATCCACATTTTTTAGAACTAGTAATTAGTAATAACTAGTAATTTATTGAAGTAATATAGACTCCTGTTTATAATGTGAAAACATTAAATTACTTGCTGCTGTGGTAGTACTTAGATATACAATGTGTAAGCTATTAATTATTGCCTCAATTTCAGAGCCTATTATTTGTCTATTAAGAGATTCAACTTCTTCCTGGTTTAGTCTTGGGAGGGTGTATGTGTCGAGGAATTTATCCATTTCTACTAGATTTTCTAGTTTATTTGCGTAGAGGTGTTTATAGTATTCTCTGATAGTGGTTTGTATTTCTGTGAGATTGGTGGTGAAATCCCCTTTATCATTTTTTATTGCGTCTATTTGATTCTTCTCTCTTTTCTTCTTTATTAGTCTTGCTAGCGGTCTATCAATTTTGTTGATCTTTTCAAAAAATCAGCTCCTGGATTCATTGATTTTTCGGAGGGTTTTTTGTGTCTCTATCTCCTTCACTTCTGCTCTGATCTTACTTATTTCTTGTCTTCTGCTAGCTTTTGAATGTGTTTGCTCTTGCTTCTCTTTTAATTGTGATGTTAGGGTGTCAATTTTCGATCTTTCCTGCTCTTTTTTGTGGGCATTTAGTGCTATAAATTTCCCTCTACACACTGCTTTAAATGTGTCCCAGAGATTCTGGTATGTTGTGTCTTTTGTTCTCATTGGTTTTAAAGAACATCTTTATTTCTGCCTTCATTTCCTTATGTGCCCAGTAGTCATTCAGGAGCAGGCGGTTCAGTTTCCACGTAGTGGAGTGGTTTTGAGTGAGTTTCTTAATCCTGAGTTCTAGTTTGATTGCACTGTGGTTGGAGAGATAGTTTGTTATAGTTTCTGTTCTTTTACATTTTCTGAGGGGTGCTTCACTTCCAACTATGTGGTCAACTGGAATAGGTGTGGTGTGGTGCTGAGAATAATGTATATTCTGTTGATTTGGGGTGGAGAGTTCTGTAGATGTCTATTAGGTCTGCTTGGTGCAGAGCTGAATTCATTCATTCATATCATTCCTGGATATCCTTGTTAACTTTCTGTCTCCTTGATCTGTCTAATGTTGACCGTGGGGTTTTAAAGTCTCCCATTATTACTGTGTGGGAGTCTAAGTCTGTTTGCAGGTCTCTAAGGACTTGCTTTATGAATCTGGGTGCTCCTGTATTGGGTGCATATATATTTAGGATAGTTAGCTCTTCTTGTTGAATTGATCCCTTTACCATTATGTAATGGCCTTCTTTTTCTCTTTTGATCTTTGTTGGTTTAAAGTCTGTTTTATCAGAGACTAAGATTGCAACCCCTGCCTTTTTTTGTTTTCCATTTGCTTCCATTGCTCCATCCCTTTATTTTGAGCCTATGTGTGTCTCTGCACATGAGATGGGTTTCCTGAATATAGCACACTAATGGGTCTTGACTCTTTATCCAATTTGCCAGTCTGTGTCTTTTAATTGGAGGATTTAGCCCATTTACATTTAAGGTTAATATTGTTATGTGTGAATTTGATCCTGTCATTATGATGTTAGCTGGTTATTCTGCTCGTTAGTTGATGCAGTTTCTCCCTAGCCTCGATGGTCTTTACAATTTGGCATGTTTTTGCAGTGGCTGGTACTGGCTGTTTCTTTCCATGTTTAGTGCTTCCTTGAGGAGCTCTGGTAGGGCAGGCCTGGTGGTGACAAAATCTCGCAGCATTTGCTTGTCTGGAAAGTATTTTATTTCTCCTTCACTTATGAAGCTTACCAACCAAAAAAAGTCTAGGACCAGATGGATTCACAGCCGAATTCTACCAGAGGCACAAGGAGGAACTGGCACCATTCCTTCTGAAACTATTCCAATCAATAGAAAAAGAGGGAATCCTCCCTAACACATTTTATCAGGCCAGCATCATCCTGATACCAAAGCCTGGCAGAGACACAACAAAAAAAGAGAATTTTAGACCAATATCCCTTATGAACATTGATGCAAAAATCCTCAGTAAAATACTGGCAAATCAAATCCAGCAGCATGTCAAAAAGCTTATCCACCATGATCGAGTGGGCTTCATTCCTGGGATGCAAGGCTGGTTCAACATACTCAAATCAATAAACATAATCCAGCATATAAATAGAACCAAAGACAAAAACCACATGATTATCTCAACAGATGCAGAAAAGGCCTTTGACAAAATTCAACAATGCTTCATGGTAAAAACTCTCAATAAATTAGGTATTGATGGGATGTATCTCAAAATAATAAGGGCTATTTATGACAAACCCACAGCCAATATCATACTGAACAGACACAAACTGGAAGCATTCCCTTTGAAAACTGGCACAAGACAGGGATGTCCTCTCTCGCCACTCCTATTCAACATAGTGTTGGAAGTTCTGGCCAGGGCAATCAGGCAGGAGAAAGAAATAAAGGGTATTCAATTAGGAAAAGAGGAAGTCAAATTGTCCCTGTTTGCAGACGACATGACTGCATATCTAGAAAACCCCATTGTCTCAGCCCAAAGTCTCCTTAAGCTGATAAGCAACTTCAGAAAAGTCTCAGGATACAAAGTCAATGTGCAAAAATCATAAGCATTCTTATACACCAATAACAGACAAACAGAGAGCCAAATCATGAGTGAACTCCCATTCACAATTGCTTCAAAGAGAATAAAATGCCTAGGAATCCAACTTTCAAGGCATGTGAAGGACGTCTTCAAGGAGAAATACAAACCACTGCTCAATGAAATAAAAGAGGACACAAACAAATGGAAGAACATTACATGCTCATGGATAGGAAGAATCAATATCGTGAAAATGGCCTTACTGCCCAAGGTAGTTTATAGATTCAGTGCCATCCCCATCAAGCTACCAATGACTTTCTTCACAGAATTGGAAAAAACTGCTTTAAAGTTCGTATGGAACCAAAAAAGAGCCCGCATTGCCAAGTCAATCCGAAGCCAAAAGAACAAAGCTAGAGGCATCATGCTACCTGACTTCAAACTATATTACAAGGCTACAGTAACCAAAACAGCATGGTACTGGTACCAAAACAGAGATATAGATCACTGGAACAGAACAGAGCCCTCAGAAATAAAACCACACATCTATAACTATCTGATCTTTGACAAACCTGACAAAAACAAGAAATGGGGAAAGGATTCCCTATTTAATAAATGGTGCTGGGAAAACTGGCTAGCCATATGTAGAAAGCTGAAACTGGATCCCTTCCTTACACTTTATACAAAAATTAATTCAAGATGGATTAAAGACTTACATGTTAGACCTAAAACCATAAGAACCCTGGAAGAAAACCTAAGCAATACCATTCAGGACATGGGCATGGGCAAGGACTTCATGTCTAAACCACCAAAAGCAATGGCAACAAAAGCCAAAATTGACAAATGGGATCTAATTAAACTAAAGAGCTTCTGCACAGCAAAAGAAACTACCATCAGAGTGAACAGGCAACCTACAGAATGGGAGAACATTTTTGCAATCTACTCATCTGACAAAGGGCTAATATCCAGAATCTACAATGAACTCAAACAAATTTACAAGAAAGCCGGGCGCGGTGGCTCATGCTTATAATCCCAGCACTTTGGGAGGCTGAGGCAGGCAGATCACGAGGTCAGGAGATCGAGACCACGGTGAAACCCTGTCTCTACTAAAAATACAAAAAAATTAGCCGGGCGTGGTGGTGGGCGCCTGTAGTCCCAGCTACTCGGAGAGGCTGAGGCAGGAGAACGGCGTGAACCCGGGAGGCGGAGCTTGCAGTGAGCCAAGATTGTGCCACTGCACTCCAGCCTGGGCGACAGAGCGAGACTCCATCTCAAAAAAAAAAAAAAAAAAAAAAAACAAATTTACAAGAAAAAAACAAACAACCCCATCAAAAAGTGGGCAAAGGATATGAACAGACACTTCTCAAAAGAAGACATTTATGCAGCCAAAAGACATATGAAAAAATGCTCATCATCACTGGCCATCAGAGAAATGCAAATCAAAACCACAATGAGATACCATCTCACACCAGTTAGAATGGCCATCATTAAAAAGTCAGGAAACAACAGGTGCTGGAGAGGATGTGGAGAAATAGGAACACTTTTACACTGTTGGTGGGACTGTAAACTAGTTCAACCATTGTGGAAGACAGTGTGGTGATTCCTCAGGGATCTAGAACTAGAAATACCATTTGACCCAGCCATCCCATTACTGGGTATATACCCAAAGGAATATAAATCATGCTGCTATAAAGACACATGCACACGTATGTTTATTGCGGCACTATTCACAATAGCAAAGACTTGGATCCAACCCAAATGTCCAACAATGATAGACTGGATTAAGAAAATGTGGCACATATACACCGTGGAATACTATGCAGCCATAAAAAATGATGAGTTCATGTGCTTTGTAGGGACATGGATGTAGCTGAAAACCATCATTCTCAGCAAACTATCGCAAGGACAAAAAACCGAACACCACATGTTCTCACTCATAGGTGGGAATTGAACAATGAGAACATTTGGACACAGGAAGGGGAACATCACACACCAGGGCCTGTTGTGGGGTTGGGGGCGGTGGGGAGTGATAGCTTTAGGAGATATACCTAATGTAAATAACGAGTTAATGGGTGCAGCACACCAACATGGCACATGTATACATATGTAACAAACCTGCATGTTGTGCACATGTACCCTAGAACTTAAAGTATAATAATAAAATATATATATATATATATAAAGAAATACAATGTGTATTGTCTCATTTTCAATCAGTGACTGAAGTGGAAAGAAACAAAATATTTTATTCTTTACCACCTATGAGGCATACACTTTTTTTTTTTTTTTGAGAGGGAGTCTCGCTGTGTCACCCAGGCTGGAGTGCAGTTGCACGATCTCTGCTCACTGAAATCTCTGCCTCCCAGGTTCAAGCCATTCTCCTGCCTCAGCTTCCTGAGTAGCTGGGATTAAAGGCACACGCCACTACGCCCAGCTAATTTTTGTATTTTTAGTAGAGACGGGGTTTCACTGCTTTGGTCAAGTTGGTCTGGAACTCCTGACCTTGTGATCTGCCCGCCTTGGCCTCCCAAAGTGCTTGGATTACAGTTGTGAGCCACCGTGCCTGGCTGGCATATACATTTAAAAACCCAGCTCAGTTTGGCATTGCAAATAGCTAAATTTATAATGTCTTATCTTATATTTTTGAGGAATAGATTAATTGGCAGAACAATTTAATTTGCTGTATGTCTTCAATGGCTAGCATATGGCTTAACAATAAGTTAAGGCCAATAAATGTAGAAGAGGGTATATATGCTATATTGCTTGAAATCTATTTTGTTAGACTTAATTCCCTCCCATTTCTGTAAGTAGAACAACTCAATTTCATAACTCTCTATTTTCCTTAGGGATATGATCAGTAAAAAATTTGATACTGTGTTTTATATCTAGTTTTATCTTGATAGGCAGCATTGGATGGTAGTAAAGATCAAAGCTTTCAGATTTACCCTGCCTTACTTTAAATCCAGTAGGGCCTAGGGTAAGAGGCTGAAAGTCTGTGGGTTTTTTTTAAATCTGTAGAAATAATAGTATTTATATAATGGTTATTTAAAGGGCTTTTCAGTAGGTTATTGTGAAGATTTAATAAGTTAATATTTGTAAAGTAGTATGACACATATTAAGCAGTTATTAAATAATGTCTACTAATTTTTTAAGGTACAAAAAATTAATTATTTCATATGACTTAAATATTAGGTTTATTAACCCATTTTACTCTCCTTTCCCAGAGAAGAAAACATTGGAAAGAAAAAATATCTGATGAGACCTCATTCAGCCTAAGGTGGTGCTTCTAAATCCTCAACCTTGTAGTCTTTCATTAATGGCACTAGGCCTGGAATAAACTGTACATATGGCTCCTTTCTTTTGCAATCACACTAATCCCCAGGATGTGTGGTATGTCCTGATGGGAATCCCAGGGCTGGAAGGCTTGCATACCTGGATCTCCATCCCTTTTTCTTTTATGTACATTGTGGCTGTTGCAGGCAATATCTTCTTGATCTTCCTGATCATGACTGAGCACAGTCTCCATGAGCCCATGTATCTCTTCCTATCCATGCTGTCCTCAGCTGACTTCCTGCTTGCCACTGCTGCAGCCCCTAAGATGCTGGCTATCCTCTGGTTCCACTCCATGGATATATCCTTTGGTAGTTGTGTGTCTCAGATGTTCTTCATACATTTCATCTTTGTGGCAGAATCTGCTATTCTCCTGGCAATGGCATTTGACCGCTATGTGGCCATCTGTTACCCACTGAGATACACCACCATTTTAACCTCATCAGCCGTCAGGAAGATTGGCACAGCAGCTGTGGTCAGGAGCTTTTTCATCTGCTGTCCGTTCATCTTCCTGGTATACAGACTTACATATTGTGGGAGAAACATCATTCCTCATTCCTACTGTGAGCACATGGGCATTGCCAGATTGGCATGTGGCAATATCAATGTCAACATCATTTATGGCCTCACTGTGGCCCTACTCTCTACAGGACTGGATATAGTGCTTATCACTATATCCTACACAATGATCCTTCACACAGTGTTTCAGATACCTTCCTGGGCTGCCAGATTCAAGGCCCTTAGTACGTGCGGCTCTCATATCTGTGTCATACTTATGTTCTATACCCCAGCATTCTTTTCATTTCTTGCCCATCGCTTTGGAGGTAAAACCATCCCTCACCACATTCACATCCTAGTGGCCAATCTTTATGTGTTGGTGCCCCCTATGCTAAACCCCATCATTTATGGGGTGAAGACCAAACAAATTAAAGATCGAGTGATTTTGCTTTTCTCTCCTGTCAGTGTATGCTTTTAAGATTAAAAAGTCTGTTTTAGGGAATAGAATAAATACAGTCCATAGAAATCCTCAAACACACTTAAAAGGATGGTGTCTATAAAAGTGTCCACGGAATTTTGCTAAGGCACTCAAAGATCAAAGATTTTGAAAAAAATACTTCAAAATAATGAAATTCTCCATTTTTTCAGAAATACTATTTTCATGAATTTTAACTTAAAAATACATAAAGATAATTGAGAAAAGAGAAATATATTTTAGGGTTTAATCCAGATTGACTTTTCCTACGTAGAGCTAGGAATTGGGGTTTTGAGTCAGTCACTGGGCTTTTTATAGTCAGTATGAAATTCTGCTGAAATGTACAACACTCTCACTGTACTCTGCAGAGACTTGAACCAATAACATGAAGCCATAATATTATAGTTATTTTTGTCAACACCTGTTACTTAAGTTAAAATGTTATCCCTAAAATATTTTCCAACTCACTGACATCTCACAAAGTCTATTGTATGGAATAGACATAATACATATGTATTCAATGAGTGAATAATAGTGAATTAAAGCAAATAATAACCAATATTAAATTAACAAATATGAGATTACCTGGATGACGTAAAAGCTGATACATATTTTCCCCCTATAGTGGAGATTTTAGACCCAAGTCATCAATAGAGCATCATGGCATCAACAGAAACATCACTGAAGAAGTAAAATGATTGAAAATTTCTATACCTGGGTGATAAATTTTTAAAATAAACATTTTTTAAAAAGCTAAGGAGGATTAAGGAGAATATTTTCCAAGAAACTTAAATACAAAAGAATGTAATCACAGCAAAAGTAATTATCTATGATATTATCTACAGACTATACTTTAATCCTGTCACATCAATACAAATTTTTACAATCTCTCCTTCTTAAAAGCCTAGAACAATGCCATGAGAATGTTTAAAAAATGACTTTATCTACACCTAAAGAAAGACAAAAAAAATACTTTGAGAAATTTGAGGTACTATCTTAAACACTTGCAATCTATTCATGCTTGGCTTATGCTTAGCTTTTTCTCTGATTTTTAGAGAAATTTATACATGTATTAACACTTACATTTACATATACACACACGAATTTATCTACATTTATATGTGGATGTACCTTCATACATGTGTATGTACACACACACATATATATATATATGTATGCACACACACACACACATACACGTTTGTGCACCAAAGAATAAGAAAGTTAGAAATGGACTTCCTACAGTATTTCCATTATTGGGAAGGGAGAATACATAAAACATTCTAAAAAAATCTAATTAATTTGTTTCTGCTAGTACTACTCTAAATATTTAAGTGCTATTTTGAATTATCTTCAAAATATTTGCATTTCTCACTACATCTGTTAAACTTCATATAGTTTTTTTTCTACTCTACAGAATGTTTTGGACATTCTAATGTGAAATTTACATTCAGTGTTGCATTTCTCCATAAAAGTCATAATATGACGGAAAATGAGGGAATAGATAGATTGCTGCAGTATGATGACAGAGGATTTGACTGAAAGGTAGGAAGATTTTGTATACTTGCTTTTAGCAGTGGGGAGCTAAGAAAATGCCAATTTCACATCCAAAATGCATGAAACATGATATCTTAAATAGGTATATGAATATATATAGTCATATATACGTATATAGCTACACAGTAATATATATATGTCATTTTGACAGTTAAAATGGTAGAAGTAAAAATGATTGAATTTACAATCTCTAAATAAACTTTCAGTTGAGCACTCAGATTCTGAAAGGATTTAGGAAATGGCTGTTGCTATGTAGCTGCTGAATGTAACATTACTGAACCATTGCCCTGGACATGAGAAGAAGTTTTCATGTTCTACTGTCTCCTTAACCAGTAACCCTTCAGCAGCAAAGGAAAAAGGAAAGGAAAGGAAAGGAAAGGAAAGGAAAGGAAAGGAAAGGAAAGGAAAGGAAAGGGAAGGGAAAGAGAAAACAGGAAACAGGAAACAGGAAAGAGGAAAAAGGAAAGAGGAAAAAGGAAAGGAAAGGAAAGAAGCCAAAAAAAGGACAGAAACGAAACAATTTTAAAGCAGGCAGTTTTGGAAGCATTTAGCTAAAACTGATATGTTGTTCTAGACAGAATTAGCAAAAACAAAAAACAAAAGGTACAGGGTGCTAAGCGATTGATAAGGTGAGAATAGTATTTCAAATGAGCAGAGATCAAAGACCAGTACTACTACAAATTATTGTTTTATAACTGAGGTCTTAGTTAATATCAATCAAACAAAATTTTGATTTTGGGGGGAGAAAAAAGACAAGATTGTAATCTGAGGTGTATTTCTTTATTTACATCTTTATTTTTTAACTTTCTTTTGTCTATGATATGATCATTTAAGTCACTTCTCCAGACTGTCACAGCCAATGCTTACCTCTTCTTTCCTCCTGTGGTCAACCCCATTGTCTATAGTATCAAAACCAAAGAAATTCCCAACAGCGTTGTTCTTACACTATCCAGGAAGAGGGGTGAGTTCTAATGGAGACAGAAGATACCCTGACAGCACAGGCACTTAGATCCGGCTTTATTACCTGAATATTAACTTTGCAAATATTAAAAATTCCATGGCTTATTATTGCTTGTTAATGAGCTTTAACATTTTGTAGATGAAGAAAAAACAACCAGTTTTGCATATTTCCCTGAGAATAGGAAATGGCATTACTCTGAAATAAAATTGTGGGAGGAGGCATAGAACACAGGCTTTGTCCTGGTGATGACATACTTTGTGTGCTGAATCCTTGAATACTCAACTCAGTGACATTTGGTTCTGGGAATATGTAGAAAGAGTCTTGGGGAGGTTTAAGTTTCTGGTTATATTAAAATTAGTGATACATATTTGTGAAGGAAAATAATCAGGACACAAAAGAGTACATATTGTATTATTTTATTTGTATAGCTTCAGAACATGTACATCTAATTTAATGTCAAAAAATCAGAACACTGCTTACCTTTGATGGATATAAAGATGGAAGAATGGGGAGAGACATGAGGCAATTTCTGGGGAGATGGAAATATTTTGTTGTGTTAGGGATGTGGTGACATGGTTTTGTCAATTTGTCAAAATGGTACAGCTAAGATTTGCACATTTCAAGGAACATCAATTTTACATCAAAACTTCTGAATGATAGTAATAACAAAAAGGAAAATAGTAATAATAATACAGATGATTAGATTGCATAGTGAATACAAGTGTGGAAAATACAAGAATGTTGTAATGTTGATACTTGTTGAAGTTGTGTCATGGGTGCCTGGAAGTTCATTATAATATTCTGTTTACTTTGTATAGTTTACAATTTCTGTAATAAAAAGATTCTTAAAAAATTATACTCAATGTGCTAATGTTAAATCTTCATTGAATATGCACCATGAAGCAGAGATAACTTTTAACTGGTCAAGAGGAAACTGTTTGGCTTTAGAAAGCTATTTTATTAAAAAGAAAAAAAACCACAACTATTTGAAAATACTGTTTTGGAAGAAAATAACTGAAAAACAGAAAAAGCAAGGCCTACTCCTGTAATAGTCTTTGGTGACATGAATCACTCGGTAGTAGACATGCTTCTGACAAACAGAAAGGTAGGGAGGACCAGAAGAATTCTAGAAAATCCCTCAGACAGGGATTGCAGAGCCCAACTTTTTTTCTTCAGATAATTTTGAATTTCCATGAACCACAGTGAATATCCTATTAAACCACACAGTCTTGAGTGATTACCAGTAAACCAAGTAATTAATAGAAGGTTTGGTCAAATAAAAATATGTATAAAGTAATGAGTGGCACCATTTATATTTTTTTCTGTTTTCCTCGAAATTAATTTATGGACTTTAAAAATTTTTTAAGATATGAAACACCTTTGAAAGTGTTCAATGCAGTAAAGTCATAAAAATGACATGGGATTTTTAAAAAAAATTCTCAAAATTTCAGAGTAATTTAGAAGCCCTTCCTTAACAATAATTATTGGTAACCTCCATTACAGTCCTGTATTATTATTCTTATGGTATACATGAAAAAACTAACAGATAATTTTTGTAACTTTATCAAGTTCACACAATGGAAAACTTGTACACCCAAGAGCCAAGTCCTCAGTGTGATGTTATACACTTGAACCAGATGTACCTAGGTTGGAATCTTAGGTATCTTGCCATTAATAATTATGGTATCTTGCTAGTAGTATGACCTGTTTGAATATAATTTATTCATTTATAAATGGGTAAGAAAATAAAATCCAGCTTTTATGATCTTGAAGATTAAATGAAATGGTGCACATGAAGCAATTAGCATAGTTCCTAGTAAAATTTGCTCAATAAGTAATTATATTTTATTAAGTAATTACTTTTTCACCAAATCTGACTACAATACGTGAATACACAGTCAAATTTCACAATTCCTGATAGTCTCTCTAAATGCTAATTTTAAGCTCAAGTACATAAAAATTAAAGTCATAAATTTATCTGTCACGAGCTATAGTGTACCATACTAAGTGATTTATATAGATTGGCTCATTTAATCCACGGAACAAATATATGAAGAAATTATCAGTTTGTCTGCATGTTACAAATGTAGAAACAGAAACATAGAGAAGTCAAGTTATCATGCCCCAAGTCAAAGAGTTAATAAGTGGCAGAATCACAACTCAAAACCAGACAATCCAACTAAAAACCTGATTTTTAGCCTACCATATTATCAGTGGTCCCATAACTTAAGATTCAGATTTGACTTTAAAATTGGAATCTGAAGAACACCAAGCAATTCTGTAAACCATTTTCTCCTTTGAGATTCATAAGGACAAAATTCACTCACCTCTGTTTCCTCTAATTATAGTCATATATTAATAATGTATAAATGTTTTCTCAAGAGGGTCTTTATAAAATGGGCCTTCACCCACATTAGTTTAACTGCTTAGGCACTGATACTCTTCTACTTCCTCAACCAACACTTTTAGAGCTATCATCTAAGATTACATTGGTCAAATTTTCTTATGCTTACAATAAATAAATATTTTTTAAGCCAGCAACTTCACCTCACTTACTATGTTTTATTACATATTATTCATTCTAAGTGTAGTCCTAGATATAGTAGAGTACTACTCCAAGACATCAGGTCAAGGGCAAAAAGATGATCCTAAAAGCAGAAGAGATGAGAAACAAATAGCATATAAAGGAGCTCCAAATCTTGTGACAACAAACTTCTCAATAGAAATCACGCAGTCCAGGAGAGAGTAGAATGAAATTTTCAAAGCGCTCAGTGATAAAAGAAAACTGATATTCAAGAATATTGCATAGAGTAAAACGGTTATTAAATATAAACAATATATAAAGTCTTTCCCAGACAAACAAAAGTTGAGAGAATTCACCAACATCAGACCCATCTTGCAAAAATGCTAAAGGGAGTTATGCAATCTGAAAGAAAAAAGACATTAACACGCAAAAGAAAACTTCTCAAAGTATGAAACCCACTGGTGAAATTAAGTACACAGACAAACCTAGAATACCGCATTACTATACTGTGGTGTACAATCCACACAGAACTCCAGTATGAAACCCAAAAAAATCTTTCAAAAACAGTAATAGCTGTAGCAACCTTTTAAGATGTAGGTAATGTAAAATATGTAAAATGAGACAACAGTCAAAATGTGGGGGTGGAGTGGAGTTAAAGTGTAGAATTTTTTTGCCTGTTTTTGCCCTTGTTTATATTCCTTTATTTGTGATCTAAGATAATTTATCATCCTTTAAAATAACTTGCTATATTTATAAGATGTTTCTTGTAAGCCCCATGGTAACCACAGCACAAAAATTTATAATAGATTTACTAAAAATAAAAAGCAACAAATTAAAATATACTACCAGTGATAATCACATAACCATGAAGGAAAAAAAAGGAAGAGAGGAGTCTCCATACAGCCAAAATTAAGAAAAAAAAAATAATAACAACACTGAGTGTAAATAGTCTGAGTTCCCCAATTAAAAGTAATAGAATGGTAAATGGATAAAGAAACAATATCCAACTATATGCGATCTTCAAGTAACCCACTTCACCTACAAAGACACACATAAATGAAAGTGAAGGGTTGGAAAAAAATTCCATGTAACTGGAAACCATAAAGACCAGTAGTAATTGTACTTAAATCAGATAAAATAGACTACAAATTTAAAAACTGAAAGAAAAGGAGGGTCACTGTATAATAATAAAGGGGTCAATTCAGCAAGAGGATACAACTATAAATATTGATGTATGCAACATCAAACTTCCCAAGTATATAAGGAAAACATTAATAGTCCTAAAGGGAGAGATAGACTGCAATATATTAACAGTAGGGGAATTTAAACACCTCACTCTCAGTAATGAACAGACCAGCCAGACTAAAAATCAACAAATAAACAACAGAGTTAACGTACGCACTATACCTAATAGACCTAACTGACATTAACAGAACATGTCACCCAACTGCTGAAGAAGATACATTTTTTTAAAGCAGCATGTACAACATTTTCCTAAATAAGGCCATATGTTAGGCCACAAGGTAAGTTTGTACAAATTTTTCAGAAGTAGAAATTTTATCAAGTATATTTTCTCACCACAGTGGAATAAAACTAGAAATGAATAACAAGAAGATCATCAGAAAATATAGAAACATATGCAAATTAAACAGTATGCTCCTGAATGTCAGGCCTCTGAGCCCAAGCTAAGCCATCATATCCCCTGTGGCCTGCACGTACACATACAGATGGTCAGTTCCTGCCTTAACTGATGACATTCCACCACAAAAGAAGTGAAAATGGCCTGTTCCTGCCTTAACTGATGACATTGTCTTGTGAAATTCCTTCTCCTGGCTCATCCTGGCTCAAAAGCTCCCCTACTGAGCACCTTGTGACCCCCACTCCTGCCCAACAGAGAACAACCCCCCTTTGACTGTAATTTTCCTTTACCTACCCAAATCTTATAAAACAGCCCCACTCCTCTCTCCCTTTGCTGACTCTCTTTTTGGACTCAGCCTGCCTGCACCCAGGTGAAATAAACAGCCACGTTGCTCACACAAAGCCTGTTTGGTGGTCTCTTCACACGGATGTGCGTGAAATTTGGTGCCGTGACTCAGATCGGGGGACCTCCCTTGGGAGATCAATCCCCTGTCCTCCTGCTCTTTGCTCTGTGAGAAAGATCCACCTACGACCTCAGGTCCTCAGACCGACCAGCCCAAGGAACATCTCACCAATTTCAAATCTGGTAAGTGGCCCCTTTTTACTCTCTTCTCCAACCTCCCTCACTATCCCTCAACTTCTTTCTCCTTTCAATCTTGGCACCACACTTCAATCTCTCCCTTCTCTTAATTTCAATTCCTTTCATTTTCTAGTAGAGACAAAGGAGACACGTTTTGTCCCTGGACCCAAAACTCAGGTGCCAGTCACGGACTGGGAAGGCAACCTTCCCTTGGTGTTTAATCATTGCCGGGACACCTCTCTGATTATCAAACCATGTTTCAGAGGTGTCAGACCACGCAGGGATGCCTGCCTTGGTCCTTCACCCTTAGCGGCAAGTCCTGCTTTTCTAGGGGAGAGGCAAGTACCCCAACCCCTTCTTTCCATGTCTCTACCCCTTCTCTGCTTTTCTGGGTGAAAGAACCCCCGATCCCTTATTTCCATGCCCCAACCTCTTATCTCTGTGCCCCAATCCCTTATTTCTGCACCCTGACCTCTTATCTCTGCACCCCAATCCCTTATTTCTGTGCCCCAACCTCTCATCTCTGCACCCCGATCCCTTATTTCTGCACCCCAACTCTTATCTCTGTGCCCTGATCCCTTATTTCCATGCCCTGACCTCTTATCTCTGCACTTCAACCCCTTATTTCTGCACCCTGACCCCTTGCCCATTTTTCTGGAGGGTAAGAACCCCTGAACCCCTTCCCTCCGTGTCTGTACTCTTTCTTTTCTCTGGGATTGCCTCCTTCACTATGGGCAACATTCCACCCTCCATTCCTCCATCTCCCTTAGCTTGTGCTCTCAAGAACTTAAAACCTCTTCAACTCACACCTGACCTAAAACCTAAATGCCTTATTTTCTTCTGCAATGCCGCTTGACCCCAGTACAAACTCAACAGTGGTTCCCAATAGCCAGAAAACAGCACTTTCAATTTTTCCATCCTTCAAGATCTAAATAATTCTTGTCATAAAACAGGCAAATGGTCTGAGGTGCCTGACGTCCAGGCATTCTGTTACACATCGGTCCCTCCCTACTCTCTTCCCAATGCAACTTGTCCCAAATCTTCCTTCTTTCCCTCCCGCCTGTCCCCTCAGTCCCAACCCCAAGTGTCACTGAGTCTTTCTAATCTTCCTTTTCTACAGACCCATCTGACCTCTCCCCTTCTCCCCAGGCTGCTCCTCCCCAGGCCAAGCTAGGTCCCAATTCTTCCTCAGCCTTGGCTCCTTCACCCTATAATCCTTTTTTCACCTCCCCCCCTCACACCTGGTCGGGTTTATAGTTTCATTCCGTGAGTAGCCGTCCCCTACCTGCCCAGCAATTTCCTCTTAAAAAGGTGGCTGAAGCTAAAGGCATAGTCAAGGTTAATGCTCCTTTTTCTTTATCTGACCTCTCCCAAATCAGTGAATGTTTAGGCTCTTTGATCAAATATGAAAAACCCAGCCCAGTTCATGGCTTGTTCGGCAGCAACGCTGAGACGCTTTACAGCCCTAGACCCTAAAAGGTCAAAAGGCCATCTTATTCTCAATGTACATTTTATTACCCAATCTGCTCCTGACATTAAATAAAACTCCAAAAATTAAATTCTGGATCTCAAACCCCACAACAGGACTTAATTAACCTCACCTTCAACGTGTACAATATTAGAGTAGAGGCAGCCAAGTAGCAATGTATTTCTGAGTTGCAATTCCTTGCCTCCACTGTGAGACAAACTCCAGCCACGTCTCCAGCATACCAGAACTTCCAAACGCCTAAACCGCAGTGGCCAGGCGTTCCTCCAGAACAGCCTTCCCCAGGAGCTTGCTACGAGTGCCAGAAATCTGGCCACCAGGCCAAGGAATGCCCGCAGCCCGGGATTCCTCCTAAGCCATGTCCCATCTGTGCGGGACCCCACTGGAAATGGGACTGTTCAACTCACCTGGCAGCCACTCCTGGAGCTCCTGGAACTCTGGCCCAAGGCTCTCTGACTCCTTCCCAGATCTTCTTGGCTTCGCAGCTGAAGACTGACACTGCCTGATTGCCTCAGAAGCTCCGTAGACCATCATGGATGCTGAGCTTTAGGTAACTCTCACAGTGGAGGGTAAGTCTGTCCCCTTCTTAATAAGGAGGCTACCCACTCCACATTACCTTCTTTTCAAGGGCTTGTTTCCCTTGCCTCCATAACTGTTGCAGGTATCGATGGCCAGATTTCTAAACCTCTTAAAACTCCCCAACTCTGGTGCCAACTTAGACAATACTCTTTTAAGCACTCCTTTTAGTTATCCCCACCTGCCCAGTTCCCTTATTAGGCCGAGACACTTTAATTAAATTATCTCCTTCCCTGACTATTCCTGGGCTACAGCCACACCTCATTGCCACCTTTTCCCCCAGTTCAAAGCCTCCTTCACATCCTCCCCTTGTATCTCCCCACCTTAACCCACAAGTATAAGACACCTCTACTCCCTCCTTAGCGACCGATCATGCATCCCTTACCATCCCATTAAAACCTAATCACTCTTACCCCGCTCAGTGTCAATATCCCATGCCACAGCATGCTTTGAAAGGATTAAAGCCTGTTATTACTTGCCTGTTACAGCATGGCCTTTTAAAGCCTATAAACTCTCCTTACCATTCCCCCATTTTACCTGTCCTAAAACCAGACAAGGCTTACAGGTTAGTTCAGAATCTGCGCCTTATCAACCAAATTGTTTTGCCTATCCACCCTGTGGTGCCAAACCCATATCCTCAATACCTCCCTCTACAATCCATTATTCTGTTCTGGATCTCAAACATGCTTTCTTTACTATTCCTTTGCACCCTTCATCCCAGCCTCTCTTTGCTTTCACTTATACTGATACTGACACCCATTAGGCTCAGCAAATTACCTAGGCCGTACTGCCACAAGGCTTCACAGGCAGACCCCATTACTTCAATCAAGCCTGAATTTCATCCTCATCTGTTATCTATCTCAGCATAATTCTCATAAAAACACACGTGCTCACCCTGCTGATCATGTCCGATTAATCTCCCAAACCTCAATCCCTTACAAAACAACAACTCCTTTCCTTCCTAGGCATAGTTAGTGTGGTCAGAATTCTTACACAAGAGCCAGGACCGCACCCTGTAGCTTTTCTGTCCAAATAACTTGACCTTACTGTTTTAGCCTAGCCCTCAGGTCTGCGTGCAGTGGCTGCCGCTGCTTTAATACTTTCAGAGGCCCTAAAAATCACAAACTATGCTCAACTCTCTCTACATTTCTCATAACTTCCAAAATCTATTTTCTTCCTCATATCTGATGCATATACTTTCTGCTCCCTGGCTCCTTCAGCTGTACTCACTCTTTGTTAAGTCCCACAATTACCATTGTTCCTGCCCCAGACTTCAATCCAGCCTCCCACATTATTCCTGATACCACACCTGACCCCCATGACTGTATGTCTCTGATCCACCTGACATTCACCCCATTTCCCCACATTTCCTTCTTTCCTGTTCCTCACCCTGATCACGCTTGATTTATTGATGGCAGTTCCACCAGGCCTAATCGCCACACACCAGCAAAGGCAGGCTATGCTATAGTACAAGCCACTAGCCCGCCTTTTCGAACCTCTCATTTCCTTTCCATTGTAGAAATCTATCCTCAAAGAAATAACTTCTCAGTGTTCCATCTGCTATTCTACTACTCCTCAGGGATTATTCAGGCCCCCTCCCTTCCCTACACATCAAGCTGGAGGATTTGCCCCCACCCAGGACTGGCAAATTAGCTTTACTCAACATGCCCTGAGTCAGATAATTAAAATACCTCTTAGTCTAGGTAGACACTTTCACTGGATAGGTACAGGCCTTTCCTACAGGGTCTGAGAAGGCCACCGCGGTCATTTCTTCCCTTCTGTCAGACATAATTCCTCAGTTTAGCCTTCCCACCTCTATACAGTCTGATAACAGACCAGCCTTTATAGTCAAATCAGCCAAGCAGTTTTTCAGGCTCTTAGTATTCAGTGAAACCTTTATATCCCTTACAGTCCTCCGTCTTCAGGAAAAGTAGAACGGACTAAAGGTCTTTTAAAAACACACCTCACCAAGCTCAGCCACCAACTTAAAAAGGACTGGACAATACTTTCACCACTTTCCCTTCTCAGAAGTCAGGCCTGTCCTCAGAATGCTAAAAGATACAGCCCATTTGAGCTCCTGTATAGACGCTTCTTTTTATTACGCCCCAGTCTCATTCCAGACACCAGACCAACTTAGACTGTGCCCCAAAAAAACTTGTCATCCCTACTATCTTCTGTCTAGTCATACTCCTATTCACCATTCTCAACTACTCATACATGCCCTGCTCTTGTTTACACTGCTGGTTTACACTGTTTCTCCAAGCCATCACAGCTGATATCTCCTGGTGCTATCCCCAAACTGCCACTCTTAACTCTTGAAGTAAATAAATAATCTTTGCTGGCAGGACTATGCTGAATCTCCTTAGGCACTCTCTAATCAGATGTCCTAGGTCCTCCCAATTCTTAGTCCTTTAATACCTGTATTTCTCCTTCTCTTATTCCGTTTAGTTTTTCAATCCATACAAAACTGTATCCAGGCCATCACCAATAATTCTACACGACAAATGCTTCTTCTAACAACCCCACAATATCATCCCTTACTATAAAATCTTCCTTCAGCTTAATCTCTCCCACTCTAGGTTCCCACGCCGCCCCAATCCCGCTCAAAGCAGCCCTGAGAAACATCTCCCATTATCTCTCCATACCATCCCCCCAAATTTTTGCCAACACTTTACCACTATTTCATTTTTTCTTATTAATATAAGAAGGCAGGAATGTCAGGCCTCTGACCCCAAGCTAAGCCATCATATCCCCTGTGACCTACACGTACACATACAGATGGTCAGTTCCTGCCTTAACTGATGACATTCCACCACAAAAGAAGTGAAAATGGCCTGTTCCTGCCTTAACTAATGACATTGTCTTGTGAAATTCCTTCTCCTGGCTCATCCTGGCTCAAAAGCTCCCCTACTGAGCACCTTGTGACCCCCACTTCTGCCCATCAGAGAACAACCCCGCTTTGACTGTAATTTTCCTTTACCTACCCAAATCTTATAAAACAGCCCCACTCCTCTCTCCCTTTGCTGACTCTCTTTTTGGACTCAGCCCGCCTGCATCCAGGTGATTAAAAGCTTTATTGCTCACACAAAGCCTGTTTGGTAGTGTCTTCACACGGACGCGCATGAAACTGAATAACCAATGAGTCACTAAAGAAATTAAGAAGGAAATTTTAAAACTTCTTGAAACAAGTGAAAATGGAAATACAACATACCAAAACCTATAGGATATGGCAAAAGCAGTACTTAGAGGGAAGTTTATAGCAATAAACACCTATATCCAAAAAAGTAGAAAGGCTTCAACTAAGCAACCAAACAATGTACCTCGAGGAAATAGGAAAGCAAGAACAAACCAAATGCAAAATTAATAGAAGGGGAGAAATAATAAAGATCAGAGAAGAAACAAAATTGAGACCAAAAAATCAATAAAAACAAACAGTTGCTTTCTTGGAAAGGTAAACAAAATCAACAAAACTTTAAGAAAAAAGAGTCAAATAAAATTGGAAATGAAAAAGAGGATATAACAATTGAGACCTCAGAAACACAAAGACTCACTAGATACTATTATGAACAACTGTATTCCAACAAATTGGAAAATCTAGAATAAATGGATAAATTCCTGGACATATACAGCCTAGCAAAACCGAAGCATGAAGCAATAGAAAACCTCAATAGAACAATAATGAATAACAAGATTAAAGTTGTAATATAAAGTTTCCTATTAAAGAAAAGCCCAGGACTCGATGGGCTACCAAACATTTAAAGCAGAACTAATACTAATTGTACTCAAATTCCTCAAACAAACAAACAAAAACTGAAAAGAAGGGCCTACTTCTAAACTTATTCCATGAGGCCAGCATTACTCTAATATACTCAAACGAGACCAGGACACAACAACAACAAATGCACCTCAAAGGAGGTACAGAAGGAACATACCTCTAATAAAGACCATATAGGACAAACCAAGTCCTAACATCATACTGAACAGAGAAATATTAAAGGCCTTTCCTCTAAAGACTGAAATAAGGCAAGAATGCTCACTTTTATTGCCATTATTTAACATAATATTGGAAGTCTTGGACAGAGAAATTCAGGAAGAGAAAGAAATAAAGTGCATCCAAATTGGAAAGGAAGAAGTTAAATTAGCCTAGTTTGTAGATGACATGATCTTAGAAAAAACCTAAAAACTTCACTAAATACTATTAAAACGGTTTAAAAAAATCAATAAAGTTACAGGATATGAAATAAAAATACAAAATCAGTAGCATTTCATATATAAAAAGTAATCAATCTGCAAAAAATCAATAAAACAATCTTATTTACAATAGCAATAAAAATATAAAATATCCAGGAGTCAATCTAACCCAAGAAGCAAAAGATGTCTATAAGAAACATCATAAAACTCTGGTGAAAGAAATAGAAGAGGGCACACAAAATGGAACAATATTCCATGCTCATGAACTAGAAGAATTAATATTAAAATGACAATACTACCCAAAGCAATGTACAGATTCAGTGCAATTTCTGTCAAAATACCAATGGCATTCACAGAAATAGGAAAACAGTCCTAATATTTATATGTAACCACAAAAGATCCCCAATAGCTAAAGCAATCCTGAGCAAAAAGAACAAAACCAAAGCTATCACACTATATGACTTCAAAATCTACTACAAAGCTACAGTAGCCAAACAGCACAGTACTGCATAAAGATAGACACACAGCCCAATGGAACAGCATAGAGAACCCAGATACAAATCCAGGCACTTAACAACCAAGTCATCTTCAACAAAGGCATCAAGAACATAAAAATAGGAATAAATGGGCCGGGTGCAGTGGCTCACACCTGTAATCCCAGCACTTTGTGAGGCTGAGGTGGGAGGATCACAAGGTCGGGAGTTCGAGACCAGCCTGACCAACATGGTGACACTCCATCTCTACTAAAAATACAAAAATTAGCCAGGCATGGTGGGGCGCTCCTGTAATCCCAGCTACTCAGGAGGCTGAGGCAGGAGAATTGCTTGAACCTGGGAGGCAGAAGTTGCAGTGAGCCAAGATTGTGCTGCCACTGCACTCCAGCCTGGGCAACAGAGTGAGACTCCATCTCAAGAAAAAAAAAAAGGTACAAACAGTCTTTTCAAGAAACAGTGCTAGGAAAACTGGATATCCATTGCAAGAGAGTAAAATCAGACCCCTATCTCTCACTATACACAAAAATCAAATCAAGATGGATTAAAGACTTGAATCCAAGACCTGAAACTATGAAACTACTGGAAGAAAACAGTGGGGAAACCCTCCAGGACATTCCTTGATCTGGGCAAATACTGTCTATGAGACTTCAAAAGCACAAATAACCAAAACAAAAATAGACAATTGGGATTGTTTCAAGCTCTGCACAGCAAAGAAAATAATCAATAAAGTGAAGAGACAACCCAATGAATGGGAGAAAATATTTGCAAACTATATATTTTACAAGGAATTGATAACCAGAATATGCAAGAAACTCAAGCAACTCAACAGAAAATAAATAAATAAATAAAAAATGGCCAAAAGACCTGAATAGATATTTCTCAAAAGAAGCCATACGAATGGCCCAGAGGTATTTGAAAAAATGTTCAATATCACTAATCACCAGATAAATCAAAACCACAATGTGATATCATCTCACCTTAGTTAAAATAGCTTATAACAAAACAACAGGAAATAACAGATGCTTGTGTGGATGTGGACAAAGGGAAACCCTCTTACTCTGTTGGTGGGAACATAAATTGGTACAGCAATTATGAAGGACAGTATGGAGATTTCTCAAAAATATAAAGTAGAACTACCATATGATCCAGCAATATCACTCCTAGGTATATACCCTTAAAAGAGGAAATTAGTGTGGCGAAGATATATCAGTACTCCCATCTTTATTATAGCACTATTCACAAATGCCAAGATTTGAAATCAACCTATGTACTTGTCAACAGATAAATGGATAAAGAAAATAATACACACACACACACACACACACTGGAATATTATTCAACCATAAAAAGAATGAAATATTATCAATTACAGTAACATAAATGGTACTGAAAGCAATTATGTTAAGTGAAATAAGCCAAGCGCAGAAAGAAAAATATCACGTGTCCTAACTCATGTGTGGAAGTTAAAAACGTGGATCTTTTGAGGCCAGAGAGTAGATTGGTAGTTACTGGAGGCTGGAGGGAAGAGAGGAAGGAGAAATGGAGCAAAAAAAGCCTCCCACTCTCTCTCTCTCTCTCTCTCTGTGTATGTGTGTATATGTATGTATGTATATATATATATATAAAAATGTGTATATGTATGTATGTATACATATAAATTTGCATATATATGTATGTATGTATTACCACTGAACTGTACACTCAAAAATGGTAAAGATGGACCGGGCGCAGTGGTCCATGCCTGTAATCTCAGCACTTTGGGAGGCCAAGGCAGGTGGATCATGAGGTCAGCAGTTCGAGACCAGCCTGACCAACGTGGTGAAACCCTGTCTCTACTAAAATACAAAAAATTAGCCAGGCGTGGTGGCACGTGCCTGTAATCCCAGCTACTTGGGAGGTTTGGGCAGGAGAATTGCTTGAACCTGGGGGGCGGAGGTTGCAGTGAGCCAAAATCCTACCACTGCACTCCATCCTGGATGACGGAGCGAGACTCTGTCTCAAGGAAAAAAAAAAAAGTAAAGACGGTAAATTACATATGTATATTTTACTTTAATAAAAATAAATTTAAAAAATATTCAGTAGGCCGGGTGCAGTGGCTCACGCCTGTGATCCCAGCACTTTGGGAGGCAGAAGCGGGTGGATCACAAGGTCAGGAGATCGAGACCATCCTGGCTAACACAGTGAAACCCCGTCTGTACTAAAAAAATACAAAGAATTAGCCGGGCGTGGTGGCAGGCGCCTGTAGTCCCAGCTACTTTGGAGGCTAAGGCGGGAGAATGGCGTGAACCCGGGGGGCGGAGCTTGCAGTGAGCAGAGATCAGGGGCCACTGCACTCCAGCCTGGGCGACAGAGCGAGACTCTGTCTCAAAAAAAAGAAAAAAAAAATTCAGTACACTAGCTAAAAAAAACTAGAGATAGGTATTGATTCATATGTAAAAGTCTTCCAAGATTTACAAATACAATGAAAAAAATACCCTTGAATTAAGTGTAGAACTCATTGACAATGTTTCAGAGGATGTGAGGGATGAACTAAAATTTGGACAGTACATGGTGTTCCTGTGTACTTGGAACAGAGGGAGAAAATCTGGGCTGGAAATATTGTTATAAGAGTTAGCACGTGAAGGTGACAACTAAATTATTTGGAGTAGATGGAGTCACTAGCACATGTGAATAGTTTTAGAATGAAATGACCCAAGATAGAACTTTGGAGAGCCCCCAAATTTAAATAAAATCAGTATAAGAGAAGAGGAAGAAACCAAATGGTATACTAGTCTAAATTGTTTCTTAGTGACAAAAGAATAACCTGAATATTAGATTAGCTGCCTATATGTTCTCTAAATCAATTTCATTCAACATGCAACAGTACTATTGTTTTGTGCTCCTTCACAGAAGAAATTCTGGAAAGAGCACATGGGGTTCCTTGCCTTTTCATCTGTATTCCTTGTTCTCCTGGAAATCCATTATAAATATTTTCCACCATTAGTATGCTTCCTAAATTTGCCAATGTCTAAACATTATATCAACTGTCTCTTAGCTACATTCAAGAAAGCCTAGAAACCAGGTGTAAAATGTCAAGGAGAATAGTGTTATATGCATAAGTCTTGCTTAGAATTTATCAGATACTTATGTGATAAATGAAATTTTAATGCATAATCCCATTTTACTAATAATTTAAAGGTAAGACTGTAATTTTTTCCATTTCATTTAGAATATATAACATCTCCCTCATATATAGTAGGAATATAATGACTGTTTTTTGAAAGAAAAAGAAGGAAGAAAAGTAACAAGGAAGAAAGAGAGAAAAGAGGAAATGGATACCAGTTTACTCAAATGTTCAACAACTTGCTTCCAGCTTTACATTTGTAGGACTTAGAAATGTCCATTACAATTTGTCACTATAAGAATGTTACTTAATTTACTAAAAAATAAAAAAAAACTTCAATAAAATAAAATGGGAAGAATGAGACTGAAGAAGACTGAGGAGGTAATTGTGTGATAAAAAGTAGTTATGAATATAGATTTTTCTTTTCTGAATAAAAAGAGAAAAACCTTGCCTCAGTGAAAATGTCACCAAGATATTTATTTAAATAGAATGGAATTGGCATAGAAACACGTTTGCCTTAAATGGGCTTTAGAATTTTGCAAATAGAAATGGCAGAAAAGGAACATAGCTTATAAAAAAATTTGCATATCAATTATTCTGCATTTAGCCTGTGGGAAAAGAGAAAAAGAGAAAAAGGAGAATTCTGCAAGTGTAGAAATAATTATGGGGATATTAGGTGCCAGTGAACCCAAGAGGGCTGACTTAAAATTTGCTGGGTCCCTCGTGGTTTTGGCTATCAACTAGGAAATCCCTCATTTCGTGCTCATAACTCCTCCTACTTCTCCACACATTCATAAAGGAACATTAAATTGGTGGCTAGCCACTTTTTTCTCCAATTTGAGCTCAATAAATTCATCCCGTGTTTCAGAATGCTACAGACCTCACTATGAGTTTTACTGGGGGATGAGCACACAAAGATGGCCTCAGACAGACTTGCGGAAGAAGAAGAAGAGTGTCCGTGTTAGAGATAAATGAAAAGTGTAAAAAGTCATCTGCAAAATGTCCACAGTGTATTATATTGGCACATATCCCAGCACCAAACAGAGTAAAATTTATGACATTAGCTGGATGCTGTTACACAGAGTGCAGAGAGAAAGTAGAGCCATCACAGAACCCACAACTTAAGGGAATGAAGCTGGAATCCTTGGAGAAGAAAAATTGGTGAGTGATGAATGAAAAGTGTTATGAAAAATGGACAATATTCTTCAGATATCTGGTAAGAGCAAAACCAGCTCTCAATAATAATTGATGAGTAAGTCTCACAAATTCCAAGTTTCCTCCCCATAATTTAATGACCAACTTCTCCAATAACAATCACTCTATCCAACTAACCAGGAACTTACATACACCACCACCTGCAACCCTGCTATCTGTGCCTGTCGGGTAGTACTCACATGTCAGCTCCTTAGTCTTGAATGAGTCAGACATTGTGATTGCCCTTAAAGGATTCTTATTCTAATTGTGATTATCTTTGAAGAAGAAAAAATTTCCCCCTATTAGAAAAAGCCAGTGACTTATGGATGGGAGTGTCATAAAACTAAGCATTGGGGATAAAATCTGTGGAAATCACAGTATTTAATTGACCTACTAATTTACGGTAAATGTATGTTAGCTGATACAGCCTCCCTGTCATGAAATGTCCTCTGCTGATTTGGTTCTTTCATTTGAAGTTTAGCAGCAGTTGAACACTTGTTGTTGAATGTTTGAGTAAACTTGTATCCATTTCCTCTTTCTCTTTCTTCCTTGTTACCTTCTTTTTCTTTCAAAAAAAAAAAAAAAAAACAGCTGCTTTTTCTTTCAAAGAACAGCTACTTCCTGAATTTCCAGCATATTGGTGACATGAAGTATACGGTTAGCTGATTGATGAGCTTGCTGAGATAAAGCAACTTTATTGAAATGTCTAGGAAAGAATGAAGTAACAACTCTACTTTTCACTGAATCACAAACATTTCTCTAATGTATAGCTTAAAATGTACTGATTCAAAATATGTAATTTTTAGAAAATAACTATTTTGATCAGAGAACTTTTATATAAAGCATAAGAGCCCACGTTTTTCAGAAAATTCAGTCATCAGCAAAATTGAAAAGTGACTAAATTTTCTTTGGTTATTCATAGTGCTTTTCTCAATTTTAGTATCCCCAAGTTTGTCCCGTCTTCCCTGTCTAGTTCTACATTTGACTTCTTCTAAGAAATCTGTCCTTTAGCTTTTTTATTTTTACTAATTTCTTATGTCAGAGCTCACAAAAATTATATAAGCATCTCACCTATATTTCATTAAGAACTAATGAGCCTTTATTTGGCTATATTATGCTAATTATAACTCTGAACAGTTTAAAACCAGGAAACTGGACTCTATTCTGACTAAATGATTCATTTGCCCATTATTCAGTATCTGTGGTTTATCAGGAGCAAGTTCTCTTGCTGTAGGCATTGCTGCTGCTCATCTTGTCCCTTAGCAGTTCCTTCTCTCTAGATATCCTATAAAGTGTATTAAATTTTTAAACTCACAACATTTCAAGAGTTTTAGCTGTTTAAAATATATAGGAAAAAATATAGTTCCCTTTAACTTTAAAGAAATCTAAAAAGCAACCAGGAGCTTTGGCCCAGATTTGTCAAAAGTATAAAGATTTCAATTCTTTCTAAAGCATTCTCTTTACATTCTTCCGAATATAAAAAGAAATATATTATGTTCTTGGGTGTCAATTATTCCTACCTCTATTCTCTTTCATTGGGAATCTTTTACACCAATGTACTGGTCAGAGTCTGTTAATTTGCTTGTCTAAAATGTTCTTAAAGAAAGTTGGAAATAAACACTAGAGGAATAGCTGAAATGTGAAATGTGGAGAGGTTTATTAAACTCATTAAAATGCAATATCCAATAAAAATAAACTTCCATTTTTTTTTTGTCCCCATGTCTGGAAAGAAATAACAGACCGGCCAGTGGTCCAATCCCCTGTCCAGGTGATTTTGCTGGTTCTAATGTATTTGGATTGCCATGCACGTAACATCCTATTATGGCACAGTGCCTGTGAATGCCCTACCTGAAAACAGTGATGTATCTCCATGAATCCATCTTTTCCTTTCAAAACTGTGAATAAGACGGATGATTTTAGAGTTCTACCCAAATCAGACAGACTCAATATAATGAGTTTGGAGAAAATCAGAAAGCAGAAGAGGAACAGTAACACTGACTGAGAAACTTCTTTTGTTTGCATCAGGAGGCCCAAGGACACTATGTCCATTTCCAACATCACAGTCTACATGCCCTCTGTGTTGACACTAATAGGGATCCCAGGCCTAGAATCTGTGCAGTGCTGCATTGGGATTCCATTCTGTGCCATTTATCTCATTGCTATGATTGGAAATTCCTTACTTCTGATCATCATCAAATCTGAGCACAGTCTCCATGAGCCCTTGTACATTTTCTTAGGCATGCTAGGAGCCACAGACATTGCACTTGCTAGCAGCATTATGCCCAAGATGCTTGGAATATTCTGGTTTAATGTGCCTGAAATCTATTTTGATTCCTGCTTGCTTCAAATGTGGTTCATCCACACATTTCAGGGTATAGAGTCCGGCATCCTCGTGGCCATGGCCCTGGACCGTTATGTGGCCATCTGTTATCCACTAAGACATGCCAACATCTTCACCCACCAGCTTGTCATTCAGATAGGAACTGTGGTCGTACTCAGGGCTGCTATTCTTGTAGCCCCATGCCTAGTACTGATAAAGTGCCGGTTTCAATTTTATCACACAACAGTCATCTCCCACTCCTACTGTGAGCATATGGCCATTGTGAAACTAGCGGCAGCAAATGTTCAAGTCAACAAAATCTATGGTTTGTTTGTGGCCTTCACTGTTGGAGGATTTGACCTCACATTCATCACATTGTCCTACATCCAGATATTTATCACAGTTTTTCGTTTGCCCCAGAAGGAGGCTAGGTTTAAAGCATTCAATACCTGCATTGCTCACATCTGTGTCTTCCTCCAGTTCTACCTCCTTGCCTTCTTCTCCTTCTTCACACATAGGTTTGGGTCTCACATCCCCCCTTATATCCATATCCTCTTTTCTAGCATTTACTTGCTGGTCCCTCCATTTCTCAATCCACTTGTCTATGGAGCAAAGACCACACAGATTCGCATCCATGTGGTGAAAATGTTCTGTTCATGAAATCCACCTTAATTAATGCCTACATGCTTTTTTCTTTTGCAATAGTAACCGTATCAAAACAAAACAAAAACACATATTATTTGAGATGCTGGGTTTGTGAAATCTGCCAGCATAATAGCTGGTTTTAGATCATCACAGCTCATATCAATCAATGGAGTTGTGAATTCTACCTGACTAATGAAAGTGAGAAGTGTGAAATGCCAGGAAAAATAAAATGAGTGAAGTAGTGAATATGTATTGTTTATTTTTTCTTTTATTCTTTTTTTTTTTTTTTTTTTTTTAAGACGGAGTCTCGCTCTGTCGCCCAGGCTGGAGTGCAGTGGCGCAATCTCGGCTCACTGCAAGCTCCGCCTCCCGGGTTCACGCCATTCTCCTGCCTCAGCCTCTCCGAGCAGCTGGGACTACAGGCACCCGCCACCACGCCCGGCTAATTTTTTGTATTTTTAGTAGAGACAGGGTTTCACTGTGGTCTCGATCTCCTGACCTCGTGATCCGCCTGCCTTGGCCTCCCAAAGTGCTGGGATTACAAGCGTGAGCCACTGCGCCCGGCCGGCATTCTTATTTGCATTGTTTGTTCACTTTCCTGATGTAAATACTCCGGCTATGGTTGATGTCAAGCTACCAACATGAAGTCAGTGAAAGGAAAGCTGGAAAGAGATGCTTGAAACCAGCTCTTATAGGCATGATATGAGCTGGTTCTAGTACATAACTGCTCTTAATTCAATACCATTGGTTTTTCTAGGTTGGATATAATTTTATGGGAGGTTACTAACAAGATGGAGTCACTGGCTCTTTATATGTAAAAAGAACAGGTCTCCTGAATAAGTCCAGACCCAATAAGACAGGAGAAAAGCAGTGTGACTCTTGGCAAGAGCATATCTCAGGCAGATGCAAGAAATCCAGTCTTCAAGACTTCTAGTACTATGCAGAGAATGGGAATCTTTTCCCTCTCTCTACTTTAGGCCAAAGCTGTCAATCCCTTTTCCTTTTTCCTTTTTAATTGATGAGTAGAAATTGTATAAATCTGTGGTGTACAACATGATGTTTTGATAAATGTATACATTGTGGAATGATTAAATAGAGCTTCTTATCAGTGACATGTGCATCTCACATATTTATCTTTTTTATTGTTGTGAGAACACTTAAAAACCTGCTCTCTTAGCAATTTTCAAGTATATATAATATGTTGATTAATTACAGTCACCTTGATGTACAATATATCTCTTGAACTGATTTTCTCCATCTAACTGAAATTTTTCGTCATTTCACCAACATTTCCCCAATCCTCCCGTCTCCGAAAAGTCTGATAACCATCACTTTATTCTTTGTATTTATGAGTTCAACTTGTAAAACCCATTTTGTAAGGCACAAACGCTTTTTTCAACTGTAAAACCAAATTTAGCCTAAAGCTGCCTCCTTACATATTTTAATTTCGGCCCAAGGGTTTCTCTGTATATTGTGAACTATAACAAGTGGAGGTATAAACAGACTGTAGCCTACACTTGTGCTAATCACTGAGTTTTGGTCAATCAATTGTAGACAACTGCTCGAATCATGTTCAAATAAGGCAAACGCCAACCTGTAATCAATTCAGTTGTTTCTGTACCTCACTTCTCTTTTCTGTTACCTCAGTTTCCTTTTTCTGTCCATTAATCTTCCACCATATGGCTGCGCCGGAGTCCCAGAGCCTATTCTAGCTTGCGGGGAGGCTGCCCAATTTGCAAATTGCTCAGTTAAACTTTTCTAAATTTAATTTGGCTGAAGTTTTTCTTTTATCACAACTAAGGAAATAAACGTTAAAAATTCTAGTCCCCAACGCAAAGTTGATATAGATATTACGACTGCACTAAAATTTTTGAAAAATACATATCATTGTGTCAGAATTCTGACATGACTGGGACAACCTGAGGAGGGCTGGTTTGTATATAAGAAAGATTTGTGTCACCAAAGTTCATGCAGAAGAAGCTCAGAGAGTGACTGTGATTGGGGCCCTGAGGTACACTTTTCAAAGTCAGCCTCTTTCATGAACCTAATGAGAAACAATTGCTTATCATACTGGAATTAAACTACAAAAATATTCCTTTAATTATCTGTCAGCATTTGTCTACCCTGATTATTCTGAATATTTCAAGACTTTTAATTTCCCTCTATTGGCTCATTATTTTTATAATTAAGTGCTGTGATGACATTGTCATCATGGTACACTGTCATCTCTTAGGAATTTGTAAAAGGGAGTTCATTTTGGTTCCAAGTCCTGAAGAGATTGGTCTTTTTGTTTCTTTTGTATTTTTAGATACAGAGCTTGATTAGTTAATGAATCTTCTGAGTTCTTAACCATATTCTGCCTCTTGTTTCACTCTTGTCCCAAGTGGTCCTCAAGGCTGGCCAGAGATTTGTGAGACCCAATCCCAAAGGGGCCTTTTTTAATACAAAATGCTCAGGGTTCACTGCCTGAAACATAAAAAAAAAGTTCTACTCTATGGCTTCTACTTATAAGTCCACTGATATCCCTGGTAAGTCTTTGAGCTTGAGATTCTGCATGGTATTTAGGAAAATGAAGAATTCATTCTAAAGAGAACATACATCTTCTGTGATTCAATATGCCAGGATGATAAAAATGCAACAGAATCTTAAAATAGTTGAGTATTCAAACTCTAAAATGATGTCAAATGGTATCTTATGGTTTTCAGAATATTTATGATCAGTTGATGAAATGCTGGGTGACAAATTTTAAAGTGAGACTTAATAATGGGAGGACATCTAGAGAATGATTATCTGGGCTGATAAGCAAATGGAAAGCTTATTTGCTAAAAGCCAAGAACATTGAACGTGCTTAGACTGGGGAAGATTTAGGAGAACTGCTCACTGTGCCATCAAATATGTGAAGTTATTTCATGGGATGAGAAGGATAAAGTTTTATAGAAAAATAGCCGGTGCCAATCAACACATTTTTGTTTATTTCTCAATATTTGAAATGGATTATGTCATTAATTTTTACAATCACTCTGTAATGTGTCTCTTTCTATTTTACCAATGAGGAAACTGAGGTAGTTAGAATTTCACAACTGGCTCAAGGGCATACAAAGCCAAGCAATAGCAGGTCTAGGATTTGACCTCTCTTGACCAGCCTCAGATTCTGTAGAATTCACTGCCATTATCTATGACTGGTGTCTATTATTAAAATGTAGATTTCAGAACTTTATGAGAAATTAAGAGGGAGGCAGTTTGGAGCTCTATATAAAGAAGACCTCGTTGACACTGGAAGCTGTCCTGCAGTGTGGCATCTATCTCAGAAAAAACAAAAACAAAAACAAACAGAGGGAGAGAGTTTTCTGTCATGGGAAAGTTTCAGGCAGAGATCAAATGGTAACTTTAAAGATGATATAAAGGGATGAGATTTCTGATATTGTAGATAGTGTGGATTAACTCTAGGAGGGAGTGTAAATCTAGACTCCTAAATCCCTAGTAGTTTTAGATCCTTGGAATTAGCTTGTATCAGAACTGGAGTGGTAGTTATTCAGGGTTTATTCACACATGCAAGATGTAAGTTTCTAGCGTGTTGACTTTGGCCCAGGAATTTCAAGGGCTTTGGGAAGCTTTCTTCTTCCTTTAAACGTATGCATATTTGTGCAAACAAAGTTGTTCCCCAGGCTGCCTTTTCTCATCCAGTGCAGTAATTCTCAGTCCAAGAACATGTTTTGCCTCATCTCTCAATGTACCCTTACATCATGTTGGTGAGTCCTCACAGATTTTGATTTGTTGTTAATCCTTCACTATTGTCACATTACTTTATAATATCCCCTCTGGACTATCACAAATACCTTTCTAACAAGATCTTACTATGCCCTTGCTCTCATTCCCTTAAAATCATCTGCTAACCTGCTAGCAGATACAATTTTTAAAAGACCAAAGGTCTGGCCTATCACTTACAAACTTTTATTACTTGGCTTAAAATAGTAACTTTACATTTGATCCTTTCCCTTTTACATTTAACCAACTATTATTTCTGCTTATGAACAAATTTATGTAGTAAAATATTTATTGATACGTAATTCCAGCATGTGTTTCATACCTCCGTGATTTTATACAAACTATTTTGTCTTTAAGGAACACCCTTGTCTATCTCCTTTATCTGGCCAATATCTACTGAAGAAATATTTCCCTCAATACCCAGTTTTATTCTGCCCAGTTTGATTTAACATACATAAATTCATCAATCTTTATTTAATTAAGGGCTTATTTTCCCCTCTAATGTGAAGTCTTAGGTTATAACTGCTAGCAACCAGAGATATGTCCCTCTTCATGCATCCAAGGGACATTTGGCAATGCTTGGAGGCATTTTTTATTGTTGCTACAAGGAAGTGCTACTGGCATTCAACGGATAGGAGCCAGAGATGCTGCTAAACCTTTTACAATACAGATGATATCTCCCACAACAAATAATTTATTTGGCTTAAGATGTCAGTGCTGAGACTGAGAAAGTCTGCCCTAGAAAAACAAATTAGGCCTAATGGAAGGTGGAAGTGGAGGTGGAAATAGAAATGGAAATGAAAAACTATCCAGAAGAAAGGTCATTATTTTCTCAACATGATCTATGGGCTTTTTGATTGAAGGCTTGCTTTTCTATTTTATTTACTTGCTATTTTGTTCACTTGCTTCATTGTCTCTTTTTGCTGTCTTTTCTCTAACTACTCAGTATATACATTGTCAAAGCTTGAATTTGTATGTTACCTTTCAAGGAGTCTCCAGCTCGACTATTACTCATGCGGCCCTGTTAAATTAATCAGAGCACTATTTCTGATGAAGGCAATAATAAATATTTTTGAGCCAAATTGGAGATTATTGCCCAGTATATATGTCAACAAAGAGTCAAACTCTGTAAAATATTTGAAGAGATTTATTCCAAGCCAAATATGAGTGACCATGGCCTGGGACACGGTGCTCAGGAGGTCCTGAGAACATGTGCCCAAGGTAGTCTGGGTTTAGCTTAGTTTTATACATTTTAAGGAGACATGAGACTTCAATAAAATACATTTAAGAAATACATTGGTTAGGTCCAGAAATCAGGGGTGCTTCCAGGTTTGTAGGTAGATTTAAAATTTTTCTAATTGGCAATTAGAAAGGAGTATCTGAGTTGCAATAAGAGGTTATGGAGATCAAAGTTTTATCATGCGGATGAAGCCTCTGGGTAGCAGGCTTGAGAGAGAACAGATTGTAAATGTTCCTTGTTAGATTTAAGGTCTGTGTTGATGTTAATGCTGGAGAGATGTAATGAGGCATGTCTCACGCCCACTTCCCTTCATGGCCTGAACCAGCCTTTCAGGTTACATTTTAGAGTGCCCTGGATCAGGAGAAAGTCCATTCAAATGGTTGACGGGACTTAAACTTTTATTTTTTATTTACATTTGGATGGTATGTTGTTCAAGAAGTGGACATATATCAAATAGGTAGCATATAATAAATGTGTCCTATATTGTGTGTCCTATACCTATGTGGTAAATTAAAGTGATTGGGGAGTAATGTCCATCAGAATCTTAACAAGCTCACTGACGAAAACAGTTGGTATATTTTTACATCACCCAGCCTCACGTAATTACACTCTGATACATATATCTTGTAATCCTTATTTATTGAATTATATTTATAAAATCTCGACCAGACTTGGTGGCTCCCACCTGTAATACCAGCACTTTGGGAGGCTGAGGTGGGCGGATCACGAGGTCAGGAGATTGAGACCATCCTGGCTAACACGGTGAAACCCCGTCTCTATTAAAAATACAAAAAATTAGCCAGGCATGATGACGGGCGCCTGTAGTCCCAGCTACTCAGGAGAGGAGGCTGAGGCAGGAGAATGGCGTGAACCTGGGAGGCGGAGCTTGCAGTGAGCCGAGATCGCGCCACTGCGCTCCAGCCTGGGCGACAATCTTAAAAATGAGTTAAAAAAAAAAATAAAAAAAAATCTCAGAGGACACAAATTTGCATATTTTGTTCTTTCTGGGTAAATACGGCATAAAATTTTGATCCAAGTATATTTACTTATAACAAGAAGTTCTAGACTTTCATTAATATAATCAACTATATTAATATTAATATATTAATATCATCAACTATATTAACATTAATATATTAATATAATCAATGCTAATTTCATAAATTAAAAATGGTAAAACAGTGTAAAATGTTTAAAGATTTT
The DNA here is from genome assembly GCF_006542625.1 of Nomascus leucogenys. Lineage (NCBI taxonomy): Eukaryota > Metazoa > Chordata > Mammalia > Primates > Hylobatidae > Nomascus > Nomascus leucogenys. The sequence continues at coordinate 66,093,255 of NC_044395.1, read as the reverse complement.
AACCGAGTGATATTTAACACATTTAATAAATGGTACATGTTACTTTTTGAAGTCCAAACATTCAGCAAAATGTAGATAATTAATAAATATGGAATAAATAAATTTATCTTTGTTTCTCAATTGCTTCAAACAATATTTGGATCATAGTGGATACTTAATAAATCTTTGTTAATTAAAATCATTAAATAATAAACCTCTAATTTATTTCTTGGATAAGTTTTATGGAAAGAAAGAAAGAGATGTTTCTGCAATTGCTGGAGATAGCTTATATGTGCTCTTTCACTTCCCAGAAACAATCTAAGTATATCAGGGGAAAAAGAAAAAATTAAACAAGTAGACAATTGAATGGTGATGAGGCTGGCAGGTTGGTGAGATTTTTCCTTGTTGGCCCCCCACTACTATCTTTATCTATTTTGCAGTCTACTTAAATTATTTCAGAGAGTGAGTTTTGCAATTACTAAACGAAAATACAGGTAATATGTAAATTATTTAATATTTCACATATTTTATGATGCATATATTTTCTTGAAGCAGAGATTAATTCGGACAATAAAAAGCCCTTGAGCTTTGGATGATGAGAAGGCAAAGCCACTCTACACTGACACTTGTCCCCTGGTAACAGAGATAGAAGGCTCTGGAAGCCTAGAGTGTTACATGTTGGAGTTACCAGTGAAGGGCAGAGACAGAAGAGTATTGAAATAGTCCTATGCAAAATAATGTGCCAAAGAAAATCTTCACCTTTACATAAATAATTGTATTTGAGTAGATAGAAGATGTATAGATATATAAAGCTTTATGTAAAGAAAAAAATTATAACATTTCTTAGAGAGTTTCATGTAATTTCAAGTTGTTAAGAAGAGATGATGGTTCAGGCTTAGGGAGGTAACAATGCCTATTTCTAGGTAATGAAAATTAGAGGGTATATGTTGGCACTTGATATTAATACAAGAGGTGTGCACATGGCAGAGCATAATAGGTGAGAAGAAGCTTTGATAGGAATTGCTGAAGAAAAGACCCATGAATTCAAAAATAAGGAATTAATTTTGTTAGAGAATGCACAGGACAAGGTATAAGATATATGACTGGGTTTTGAGAAGACACTGAAAATTTGAAAAATTAGATTGAAAGAATTTTGAGCCTATATGAGAAGAATCAGACTACAGAAAAACTAACCTGGAAAAAAAAAAAAAAAAACAGCCAGTGGATTTCAAAACTAAAGAACATTTCAGTCAAACTTATCTTCTGATTATGACCAGAATGGTCTACAGCACTGTGGATCCTTTCTTTTTTTTTTTTTTTTTTTTTTTTGGCAGTCTCGCTCTCTTGTCCAGGCTGGAGTGCAGTGATGTGATCTTGGCTCACTGCAGGCTCCTTCTCCCAGGTTCATGCCATTCTCCTGCCTCAGCCTCCCGAGTAGCTGGGACTACAGGCGCCCACCACCACGCTGGCTAATTTTTTGTATGTTTAGTAGAGATGGGGTTTCACCGTGTTAGCCAGGATGGTCTCGATCTCCTGACCTCATGATCCACCGGCCTCCACCTCCCTAAGTGCTGGGATTATAGGTGTGAGCCACTGTGCCCGGCCTGTGGATCCTTTCTTTATGGCTAATGTAGATGAAGTCTAGTTTTAAAATTCTTTGCTCTGCATTAAATAGTATCTTTTTTACAATTTCAATTGGTAAGTCACAGAAAAAGCACATAATACTGAGTAACAAACATAAAATATTGTTGATCCAATAGTCATGAACCAGAAAAAAGCCATCTAATCCCTTTAATTTTGCCCACTGAAAATGATTAAGACATGGAGAAACAGAACCTGATGTTTGTCTTTCAGTGACTTTGGTAAAGGAGACAGAAAATTAGAGAAGATTAGTTAGAATAGAAAATATAACATGATACACTCCTAAAATAACTAAAGTATATTTTCCTAAAATAGATTAACATATTTTTACTTTTTAATCCATCAAGGCTCAACAGAGAATAGAAGATGAAACAGCAAATCTACTACTTGATTCTGCTGAACAAATCATGCCGACATTCAATGGCTCAGTCTTCATGCCCTCTGCATTTATACTAATTGGGATTCCTGGTCTGGAGTCAGTGCAGTGTTGGATTGGGATTCCTTTCTCTGCCATGTATCTTATTGGTGTGATTGGAAATTCCCTAATTTTAGTTATAATCAAATATGAAAACAGCTTCCATATACCCATGTGCATTTTTTTGGCCATGTTGGCAGCCACAGACATTGCACTTAACACCTGCATTCTTCCCAGAATGTTAGGCATCTTCTGGTTTCATTTGTCAGAGATTTCTTTGGATGCCTGTCTTTTGCAAATGTGGCTTATTGACTCATTCCAGGCAATTGAATCAGGTATCCTTCTGGCAATGGCCCTGGATCGCTATGTGGCCATCTGTATCCCCTTGAGACATGCCGCCATCTTTTCCCAGCAGTTCTTAACTCATATTTGACTTGAGGTGACACTCAGGGCTGCCATTCTTATAATACCTTCCTTAGGGCTCATCAAATGCTGTCTTAAACACTATCGAACTACAGTCGTCTCTCACTCTTACTGTGAGCGCATGGCCATTGTGAAGCTGGCTACTGAAGATACCGAGTCAACAAGATATATGGCCTATTTGTTGCCTTCGCAATCCTAGGGTTTGACATAATCTTTATCACCTTGTCCTATGTCCAAATTTTTATCACTGTCTTTCAACTGCCCCAGAAGGAGGCACGATTCAAGGCCTTTAATACGTGCATTGCCCACATTTGTGTCTTCCTACAGTTCTACCTTCTTGCCTTCTTCTCTTTCTTCACACACAGGTTTGGTTCACACATACCAGCATATGTTCATATTCTCTTGTCAAATCTTTACCTGTTAGTCCCACCTTTTCTCAACCCTATTGTCTATGGAGTGAAGACCAAGCAAATTCGTGACCACGTTCTGAAAGTGTTTTTCTTCAAATAAGTAACTTGATCATTAGTGACTCCTATAGAGATTTAAGGCTGGTTCTAAGTAAAAACCTAAATGTAATGAAAGTCACAGATCAATATTCTCAAACTATTAGCTCAACACATACCTGTAATTCTAGCTGTGCCTCACTTTTTAGTATTTGCTTTGAATCTATATTTTGATAAATTTGGAATCATTTATCTGTGTCTTAACTACTTTATCTGAAATACTTATCAATATAAAAATAATATGAAATCAGTAATACCAATATCTACAACATAAAACTTATGTAATGCAACCAATGACTATAAACACCAAGGAATTTACACAAGAGAGAATGCAAAAAAAATTGAAATATATTAAACATATTCAAAAATATCATTTTTAGGAAAATAAAATCAGTGATCTGGGCTTACATATCAAATATCCTTCTAGAGCCACACAATTTTATGGATTTTTTACCTAACTTGAGTTTTACTCAAATTTGGAAGTTTAAGTTCTTTTTAATTATTATTATTATTATACTTTAAGTTTTAGGCTACATGTGCACAATGTGCAGGTTTGTTACATATGTGTCCATGTGCCATGTTGGTGTGCTGCACCCATTAACTCATCATTTAGCATTACATATATCTCCTAATGCTGTCCCTCCCCCCTCTCCCCACTCCACAACAGTCCCCTGAGTGTGATGTTCCCCTTCCTGTGTCCATGTGTTCTCATTGTTCAATTCCCACCTATGAGTGAGAACATGCAGTGTTTGGTTTTTTGTCCTTGCGATAGTTTACTGAGAATGATGTTTTCCAGTTTCATCCATGTCCCTACAAAGGACATGAACTCATCAATTTTTCTGGCTGCATAGTATTCCATGGTGTATATGTGCCACATTTTCTTAATCCAGTCTATCATTGAGGGACATTTGGGTTGGTTCCAAGTCTTTGCTATTGTGAATAGTGCCGCAATAAACATACATGTGCATGTGTCTTTATAGCAGCATGATTTATAATCCTTTGGATATATACCCAGTAATGGGATGGCTGGGTCAAATGGTATTTCTAGTTCTAGATCCCTGAGGAATCGCCACACTGACTTCCACAATGGTTGAACTCGTTTACAGTCCCACCAGCAGTGTAAAAGTGTTCCTATTTCTCCACATCCTCTCCAGCACCTGTTCTTTCCTGACTTTTTAATGATCACCATTCTAACTGGTGTGAGATGGTATCTCATTGTGGTTTTGATTTGCATTTCTCTGATGGCCAGTGATGATGAGCATTTTTTCATGTGTCTTTTGGCTGCATAAATGTCTTCTTTTGAGAAGTGTCTGTTCATATCCTTCGCCCACTTTTTGATGGGGTTGTTTGTTTTTTTCTTGTAAATTTGTTTCAGTTCATTGTAGATTTTGGATATTAGCCCTTTGTCAGATGAGTAGGTTGCAAAAATTTTCTCCCATTCTGTAGGTTGCCTGTTCACTCTGATGGTGGTTTCTTTTGCTGTGCAGAAGCTCTTTAGTTTAATTAGATCCCATTTGTCAATTTTGGCTTTTGTTGCCATTGCTTTTGGTGTTTTAGACATGAAGTCCTTGCCCATGCCTATATCCTGAATGGTATTGCCTAGGTTTTCTTCTAGGGTTTTTATGGTTTTAGGTCTAACATGTAAGTCTTTAATCCATCTTGAATTAATTTTTGTATAAGATGTAAGGAAGGGATCCAGTTTCAGCTTTCTACATATGGCTAGCCAGTTTTCCCAGCACCATTTATTAAATAGGGAATCCTTTCCCCATTTCTTCTTTTTGTCAGGTTTGTCAAAGATCAGATAGTTTTAGATATGCAGCATTATTTCTGAGGGCTCTATTCTGTTCCATTAGTCTATATCTCTGTTTTGGTACCAGTATCATGCTGTTTTGGTTACTGTAGCCTTGTAGTATAGTTTGAAGTCAGGTAGCATGATGCCTCCAGCTTTGTTCTTTTGGCTTAGGATTGACTTGGCAATGCGGGCTCTTTTTTGGTTCCATATGAACTTTAAAGTAGTTTTTTCCAATTCTGTGAAGAAAGTCATTGGTAGCTTGACGGGGATGGCATTGAATCTATAAATTACCTTGGGCAGTATGTCCATTTTCACGATATTGATTCTTTCTACCCATGAGCATGGAATGTTCTTCCATTTGTTTGTATCCTCTTTTATTTCATTGAGCAGTGGTTTGTAGTTCTCCTTGAAGAGGTCCTTCACATCCCTTGTAAGTTGGATTCCCAGGTATTTTATTCTCTTTGAAGCAATTGTGAATGGGAGTTCACTCATGATTTGGCTCTCTGTTTGTCTGTTATTGGTGTATAAGAATGCTTGTGATTTTTGCACATTGATTTTGTATCCTGAGACTTTGCTGAAGTTGCTTATCAGCTTAAGGAGATTTTGGGCTGAGACAATGGGGTTTTCTAGATATACAATCATGTCATCTGCAAACAGGGACAATTTGACTTCCTCTTTTCCTAATTGAATACCCTTTATTCCCTTCTCTTGCCTGATTGCCCTGGCCAGAACTTCCAACACTATGTTGAATAGGAGTGGTGAGAGAGGGCATCCCTGTCTTGTGCCAGTTTTCAAAGGGGACGCTTCCAGTTTTTGTCCATTCAGTATGATATTGGCTGTGGGTTTCTCATAGATAGCTCTTATTATTTTGAGATACGTCCCATCAACACCTAATTTATTGAGAGTTTTTAGCATGAAGCGTTGTTGAATTTTGTCAAAGGCCTTTTCTGCATCTATTGAGATAATCATGTGGCTTTTGTCTTTGGTTCTGTTTATATGCTGGATTACATTTATTGATTTGTGTATGTTGAACCAGCCTTGCATCCCAGGGATGAAGCCCACTTGATCATGGTGGATAAGCTTTTTGATGTGCTGCTGGATTCGGTTTGCCAGTATTTTATTGAGGATTTTTGTATGGATGTTCATCAAGGATATTGGTCTAAAATTCTCTTTTTTTGTTGTGTCTCTGCCAGGCTTTGGTATCAGGATGATGCTGGCCTCATAAAATGAGTTAGGGAGGATTCTCTATTTTTCTGTTGATTGGAATAGTTTCAGAAGGAATGGTACCAGCTCCTCCTTGTACCTCTGGTAGAATTCGGGTGTGAATCCATCTGGTCCTGTACTTTTTTTGGTTGGTAAGCTTTAATTATTGCCTCAATTTCAGAGCCTGTTACTGAGACTGGGTTTCACCGTGTTAGCCAGGATGGTCTCAACCTCCTGACCTCGTGATCCGCCCACCTCGGCCTCCCAAAGTGCTGGGATTACAGGAGTGAGCCACTGCGTAAAAACTAGTGAGCCACTAGTACAAACTCCAGTGGCTAAGAAGACCTGGTTGATACAGAAGTCAGAAAACAGCAAAAAGGGTGGAGCAGCTCATTTAGAATCTCCAACTCACACAGTGTGGCTCATCATTTCACAATTCCATGTCTTTGTTTCTTATTGAAACTATGACACTAGTTTCCTCAAAAAGGTATTGAGAGGAAGCCAAGGACCAGAAAGAAATAACCGCTAGAAGGAGCTGCACAGTTCTAGGTATATTTGATGCTAATTTTTTTTCTTTAATTTCCACTAGGTGCAATCACCAGTACTGCCTCAATTTACTTCAGGATTTTGGAGGGCACCCACCTTCCCCCTTGTCTCCTCACACAATGACCCTGGGATCCCTGGGAAACAGCAGCAGCAGCATTTCTGCTACCTTCCTGCTGAGTGGCATTTCTGGGCTGGAGCACATGCACATCTGGATCTCCATCCCACTGTGCTTCATGTACCTGGTTTCCATCCTGGGCAACTGCACAATTCTTTTTATCATTAAAACAGAGCGCTCACTTCATGAACCTATGTATCTCTTCCTGTCCATGCTGGCTCTGATTGACCTGGGTCTGTCCCTTTGCACTCTCCCTACAGTCCTGGGCATCTTTTGGGTTGGGGCACGAGAAATTAGCCATGATGCCTGCTTTGCTCAGCTCTTTTTCATTCACTGCTTCTCCTTCCTTGAGTCCTCTGTGCTACTGTCTATGGCCTTTGACCGCTTTGTGGCTATCTGCCGCCCCTTGCACTATGCTTCCATTCTCACCAACACAGTCATTGGCAGGATTGGCATGGTCTCTCTGGGTCGTAGTGTAGCACTCATTTTTCCATTGCCTTTTATGCTCAAAAGATTCCCCTATTGTGGCTCCCCAGTTCTCTCACATTCTTATTGTCTCCACCAAGAAGTGATGAAATTGGCCTGTGCTGACATGAAGGCCAACAGCATCTATGGCATGTTTGTCATCGTCTCTACAGTGGGTATAGACTCACTGCTCATCCTCTTCTCTTATGCCCTGATCCTGCACACCGTACTGTCCATCGCCTCCAGGGCTGAGAGATTCAAGGCTCTTAACACCTGTGTTTCCCACATCTGTGCTGTGCTGCTCTTCTACACTCCCATGATTGGCCTCTCTGTCATCCATCGCTTTGGAAAGCAGGCACCCCACCTGGTCCAGGTAGTCATGGGTTTCATGTATCTTCTCTTTCCTCCTGTGATGAATCCCATTGTCTACAGTGTGAAGACCAAACAGATCTGGGATCGAGTGACGCATGCCTTTTGTTACTAACTGTGTCTAGTGTTAGAGCCACTGTCTCCTGAAACGTGCCCTTGTTTGCCTATCCTTTATAATTTCTAACATGCATAAAATAAAGGAGACATTTACTTACTCAACACATATGTACAGGGATGAGTCACAGTCCTTACAGAACCCTCACTTTGTTGTGGCAAGGGCAGGGGGTATAAAATGTAATATGACGTGGTAAATTATATTTTCTAAAAATAGCGACAGGAATAATTCTAATCCCACATTGTCTTCCAGGAACTTGCTACTCCTCATAAAGAGCTAGGGTCTATTTCTTCTCCCCTGGAAACTGGATAGAATTTGTAAATGCCTCATGAATTGAATATTGTGGAAATAGCACATGTATCTTCTCTCCCTCTCTCCCTCTCTTTCTCTCTCTCTTCCACCTCCATTCCACCACTATTTCTGTCTGTTCTGCTCAACGCTTGTTTTTGAAACCCAGCCCCTATACTAAGAGGAAGCCCAGACGATGTGGAGAGGGCCCATGTAGGTGTTCCATCCAATAGGTTCAGCAAAGGTCTCACTCAGCTAAGGCTGAGAACTTAGCGGAGTCAGTGTTAACCACCAGTGAGTGGAGAATCCTCAGATTTTATTCCATTCCGCAACCTTCCAGCCTCTCCAACTGGCATCTGGTAAAGCAATCAATTGTTCTCTGACTCAGCCAAAATTGCAGGTTTGTAAACAAAATAAATATTTTTAAGACACTAAATTTTGGGAAGATTCATTATACAATCACATGTTAATTGTATTCTTCAAAGTAAAAAGAAGTTGGTTTGGGAGTTATCCTCCCCTAGCTGGGGGAAGGAAGCATCAGAAGTTTTCCCTGAGTTGACACAGTAATAGCCTTAAGGGAAATGTAGGCATTAGGCAGTCAAAAACTTTAAGAGGAAGGAGACAAAAATATGTTCCAGTCCGAAGGAACAGCATGTGCAAAGCTGAAGCAGAAGTGAGAGACAGGACAGTGTATTCTGAGAATTATCTGAAGTATTGTTTTTGTTGCCATTTTTATTCTCTAGAATGTTAGGAAGGTTTAAGAAAAATGGGGTGAAGTGGAAACAGATTGAGGTACTGACTGTATCAGAAAGAGATTATAAGCCAGGGAACCAAGGATAGTTTGTTATGCCATTTTATATGTTGTATTGTTATTGTACCCCCAAGACATTCTAGACAAAAGTTATATTTTGAGTAATACATGTCAATATAGTATTTGCAATTCGGGCTTGGAGGTGACTGTGAGGAAAGCAAGCTTGAATATGATATTGCCAAGGGGAGCTTTGAACACCTAGAGAGAAGCACGAGAATGTCATGTTCCTGCATGGTTTTAGTGCAGATCAAGAAAGGGTGTGGCTGAACACAGTGTCTTCTACTATGAAGTGTATGTGGAGTCAGTTCTCACCTGAGGTTGGTCTCTTCCAAGGCAATCTAGTACACCTGACATTTAACATTGGCTATGCCTGTCCATGCTCCCAACACCAGTGTCCCATCCTGTTTGGCATGAGAACACTGTTTCTGCAATGATATCATCAACCCCAAAATAATCAAAAGGATCGGAACCCAGTTTAAAAGAGCTTATTTAGCCACAGAGTTGAGAATGACCATTTGAGTAACACAGACCCCAAAGGAATGGGGTCATTGCTCTGAAGCTGAAAAGTTAAGGATTTGCTTATGCACATGGAAAGCAAATAAATTTAAGAGGACTACAACATTTTCCATACTAAGGCTGACTTGTGAGTTATAGTAATTTGAATAGTTACAGCTTTTTTTTTTCTTTTCCAATTTGAAAGAGTATATTTAACATTCCAGGCTAGACAACGTGATAGTCCTGAGGTTTTTGTGTAAGAGAAGTAAGACATAAATTAATCTATAATGAAGATCAACAGTGGAGTGGGAAAAGGTCTTCTCTAGCATCCTATAGTTTTTTACAACATTTTAAAAAACAATGTAATTAAAGAAAAGGAAAATTACAATAAGAGAAACAAAGATTACAGCTGCCTAGGTTATAGTTGCCTGTTAACGTAACTCAGATCCCATAATCACATTCTTTTAAGGCTCAGTATTCCAACATCTTTCATTTTGAATTTCTTATTTTTACAATGTGTATATGTGAATTGTGTGTATTAACATGCAAAAGGCCTGTGATTAGTTGTACACAGCAAATTGAATAAAATATGTCTGTGAGTGTCATGAGTGGTGTCTGTCTTTTATGTTTGTATATACAGAAAACTTCAGAAAAAAAAATTAAACCACTGAAAATTTTGAGGCATGTATACAGCTTCACAGCTGGATTCTCTCTGTGATGTGTACTTGTAATTTCAGTCCTCATAAAGGAGTTATGTTCTCTTATGTCTGATGATAAATTAAAAGTTATTCTGATATAGTAGCAAGTATACTAAACTTGGGGTCAGGTATAGAAAGTTCTGCTTCCTCACTGTGTGACTTGGACAAATTATTTTATTTATCTGAGATCAATTTTATTTTAAAAAGAACAAAAAATGTGTACCCCACAAGGCTGTCTATGCAATTTAGATATATCATATATATAAAACTTTCTAATATAATTCTTAGCATGTTCTTTTATTCACAATAAACTTTAGTTACTTTAATTCCTAACATAAAACATAAACATAATAACACAGACAAAAAACACAATGAAGAATGTGTGTTAAATAAATGAGAGATCCCAGAAACCACCCTGAGGGGAAGGAGGGCCATAGGTGGCTTCCTAGAGGGGTTGCCTTAGTTAAGGCTTAAAGTGCTTATAAGCAGAAGTTAGTTGGGAAAAAAAAGTTGTTGAGTGTTCTCCTCTCTTTAAGCATATATTATAGGAATATAGTGGGCAAAAGGATAACAAAACCTGTTCTCTTGACTTACAGTTTGGTGGTAGAGACAGACAACAGCACAGTAAATGATTAACTATTTCATACATTGCCAAGTACTCTGAAGGAAACATAGTGGGGTAATGGGTTGACAGCGATTGAATGGGTGAGCAGGGAAGGCATCTATAAAGAGGGGCTTTTCTGAACAAAATTATGAACAATATGATGGAGTTAGATATTTGAAAAATGAAAATTGAGGGAAGAACATTACAGAATGGCAAAACAAGTATAGCAGTCCTGAGGTAGAAATGAACCTGAGTGTTCCAGGAATAGCAAGAGGACCAGTGTGACTGGAGCGAAGTAAGCTGGAAGCTACATTAATTGGTGAACTGAAGATGGTTGAGAGAGAGGGATGCTGGACAAGGCTGACATTTATGCATTTGTTCATTATTCAATACTCATTGATCAATTTCTGTAAAAATTAATAGGAATAAATTGATGAACAAGACACATTTCCCACCCTCAAGGATTTGTCTAGTGAGGGTGTCTCGCACATTTTACAACTTCGGATGATCTACTAACTGATTCCTGAAAGTCAGCCAGAAGGTATCCAGGTGAAATTAAGGAAAAATAGCATCCTAAGCAAAGCAAATATTCTGAGAAAAAGCTGAGAGATAACAAAGTTCATTATTTGCTGAAATCATTATTTGCCATTTCTTGATGACAAAAACCATTATAAATAATTCTTGTCAAGAATATTCAGGTGGTAAACTGAGAGAAGGAGGGTGTCTTAAAGTGCAGGGAGTAATACACAGAGATCAGAATTTGCAGTGACTGTAGGTTTCGTATTTATCCAACCAATATCTATTAAGTACCTCTGGCCTTTAGCAGAGAAGACAGCTACGTTTCAGCAGACACTACAGTTTTTACTTTAGGCCTGGCATGATTGTAGCAGGAGGAAAGGAACTACCCGAAGCTGTGATTATATATTCCAATTGGGTATGATTGACATATAATTTTAGGACACTGTCCTCATGGAATGCTCAAGATTTTGAGCTTAGAAAATGAGCAGTTTTTTTTTTATTCCATGATGGTCACTCATGTATTTACAAATTTACCAATAGATATTTATTGGGCCCTTCTTTGTCCAAATATGTGCCAAGTACTAGAGGCACAGGAAAACTAAGATGTGCAAACATATGTATCCTACGGAGTTTACAATTTGGCAGAGATGTAAGCAATCTTTAAACCATTAAAGACTCATATTTATTTTAAATTATGGTGTAGATACCAGTGTATAAGAAAGGGAATAAAATTGAGGTGTAAATTTGTTGTACTTGGAGCAAAAAGCTGTTAGCAAAGCTGAATACAGTACATCTAGCAATGTCCTGCTAAAGAAATAAATAGATAAAGAGAAGTTGAGGAAATATATTTGTGGTAGGCAGAGTGCACGCTCTCCTAATGATTTCAATATTATAACCCCTGAAACTTGTAAATATATTACTTTACATGGAAAATGATGCTTTGCAGACTGACTAACATTCAAAACCTCAACATAGGCAGAATATCAAAGATTATCCAGGGGAACCCAATCTAATTATAGGAATCCTTAAAAGTAGAGACTCCTTCCTGACCATGGTCAGAGATGCGACTACAGAATAAAGTCACAGGAAGATGCAATGTTCCTGGCTTTGAATATGAAGGAGGGGATGTATGAAGCAAGAATTGTGGGTTACCTCTAGAAGCCAGAAAATGCACGAAAACAGATTTTCCTCTGTGTCTCCAGAAAGGAATGTAGGCTTGCTAACACCTTGATTTCAGCTCAGTGAAACTCATGTCAGAACTCCAGCTTACAGAATTATAAAACAATACATTTGTATTGTTTTAAGCCACTAAGTTTTTAATAATTTGTTATGCAGAAATAGAAAATGAATGCCGTATTTCTGACCAAAAAAATACACCAAAAGCAGAGATTTGGATATAAGTAACATGATGTCTTTATGTTACTCTGTTGAAGTGTAAGACAGAGAATGTTGACAAAGAATGCAGTAGAGAAAAGCAGGTACTGAATGATGGAAGAGGCCTGTGCATATACAGAGCCTTGCCATTATCTTGTAAGTTACTGCACAGCTACTGAAGCATTTTAGCTGTGGTTAAATTTACATTTTAGAGAGATCTTTCAAATAGCTATGACCAGAGAATCCAGGGGAAGTTTTAAATGTGAACTAAAATAACAGCAGTGGAAAATCATGGATAAAGAAGCATATTAGAGAGACTTTAGCAAGGGAGGACCTTCACAGTTTGATAACCAAACTTTGTTTAAAATATGTATTTACTTCCATGTCTTATTTCCAAGGATCATTGTCTAAGAGGGCCACGGCTACTTTCCTAGTCATGACAGATAAGCAGCATCCCAGTTTCCTTTTTCTAATTCTCTGTAGTTGCCTGTTTTTGAATATTCAGTCACCTATGCCAAATCCTCAAGACAAAATTCAAACCCATCATTCAAGTCCCCAGTTCCTTTGAAAAGCTTTTCTGTTTACAGCCCTCTTACCTTAGAACCCCAGAGAGATTGCCATGTCAATCTTGTTTGCCCCCCTTCAAAATGTATTTTCAACTGTCTACTCAATCTTTTGATTTTTCCATCAAATATTTCCTCTGTACATGAGAAAAAAAGTTTAAAATATAAATTTTAGTGAAAAATATTGTGGTACTAAATGTCGTGTCCTGCAGGAATCAATTTTTAAGAACATATTAGAGGGGCTGATTTTTTTTTAAGGCGCAGGGAAAGACTAAATCACAGAAAAAAACTGAACAGCAAAATCGTAGGGGAGTTAAAATTATCTTTTAGTCACTTAGTTAAATTTGGGATTTTCCATAAATTACGTGTTGGTTTTATAACAGAAAAATAACAACAGCAGCTAAATGATCTTGTTCTCTCCCTGCCTATTCTGAGTCATCACTTCACAGCAGGATTATTGTGCTTCCTCCTGTTAATCTTCCTTCCTCATCTCTCCCAAATTCAATCCATCTTGCTTATGTTTACATGCACGCTCGTCTTAAAATGAAATTTATCATGTAGAGACGAAATTGGCATTCCAACACCTCCTGAATTTAGACTTTTCAAAGCTTTTTTTAGGTGCTCCAAAATCTGGTCGACTTATTTTATCCAAAATATCATTTGCTATCTGTTAAATCACACTTTCTATTGTAATCAGATCAGCATCCTTCATAGCTATTTTACCTTTCCTTGATAGTATGAGATTAGACTTTGTATATCATCCGTATTTTTAATAGATACTAATTGAATGATAATCTCAATCTGCCCAAACTGTATTCATTCTTTATGGGTTGACTCAAATCCAGCTGCTCCATCACAGAAGTGTTTTCCTTCAACTTCCCTTAAAATGTTAATTAAACCTCTATATCTTATATATCTCTTGATTTTTTTTCTATCCTGTTCAGTTATATTCTCAACTTTATTATAAATTCTGCACTACATAGCTTTTCACTTCCATCATCCAGTCCTTCATTAGTGACTTCTATGGCATTAGGCACATAGCAAATGACAGTAAATGCCTACTGGTTGATAATTTATTACCTAATTGTTCAATTTCCTATCTCCCACGTACATTAAGCAACTTCCCCAAGATCTTCTCCCGGATTTGTCGAGTCTTTACACCGTACACAATGGGGTTCATAAGGGGTGGCACCAACAAGAACATATCTGCAATAAGGATCACAACAAGAGGGCTTTTGTGCTTGGCAAAGCGATGCATGGCAGCCAGGGTGATGATGGGCACATAGAAGGTGAGCACAGCACAGATGTGGGAGACACAGGTATTCAGGGCCTTAAGCCTCTCTGCCAAAGATGCAATGCTGAGTATAGACTTCGAGATCAGCATATAAGACAAAACAATCAGTGCCAAGTCCAGCATAGTACAGAGAGCAACGAAGAAGCCATAGATGACATTGGTCTTGTTGTCAGAGCAGGCCAGCTTCATGGTATCCTGATGAAGACAGTATGAGTGAGAAAGAAGATTCTTTTGACAATATTTTAATCTCATTAGGGTGAAGGGAAATGGAAGCACTAAGAGAATGCTCCTAATGGCTAAAATAAGTCCCATCTTAGCAACCCTGTTGCTAGTGAGGATAGAACTGTATCTTAAGGGATTGTGAATGGCAAGAAAGCGGTCCAAAGACATAATTAGAAGTACTGAGGATTCCGTGACAGTGAATCCATGAATGAAGAATTCTTGAGCAAAGCAGGCATTAGGTGAAATTCCCATGGCATTGAACAAGAAGATCCTCAACATGGTAGGAAGGGAGGAGAGGGACAGGCCCATGTCAGAGACAGCCAACAAGGCAAGGAAATAATACATGGGCTCATGAAGTGAGGGCTCTGTGTTTATGATAAAGAGAATGGTGCAGTTGCCCATGATGGCAACCAGGTACATGACGCAAATGGGGATGGAGAACCAAATGTGGGCATGTTCCAGTCCTGGGATCCCAATCAGAAGGAAAAGCTTGACTTTGGAGTTATTGAGAACAGACATAATGAGGGAGATATGAGCTCGTTAGCCGGATCTGAAACCACATAAATGAAAAGCAGTCATGCTTTTGGTTAAAACTCAGTTTTGTGGGGATAAGGGGTTCATTCCTGTACTATACTCAAAAGCATATTTGGCTGCTAATCAACTGCACTCTTCAAAATTTACCAGAAGTCCTTAAACAAGTTCATATTATCCAGCATGGTAAATTCACTTCTAACAACTTGTCCTAAGTTGGTGACTTTTTATGATTTTTTTTTTTTTTTTTTTTTTTTACAGGGAGTTTTGCTCTTGTCACCCAGGCTGGAGTGCAATGGTGCGATCCCAGCTTGCTGCAACCTCCGCCTCCTGGGTTCAAGTGATTCTCCTGCCTCAGCCTCCCAAGTAGCTGGGATTACAGTGTGCACCACCACCACCACACCTCGCTAATTTTTGTATTCTTGGTAGAGATGGGTTTTCACCATGTTGGCCAGGCTGGTCTTGAACTCCTGACCTCAGGTGATCCATGTGCCTTGGCCTCCCAAAGTGCTGGGATTACAGGTGTGAGCCACTGCACCTGGCCCTACTTTTTTTTTTTTTTTTTTTTTTGAGACGGAGTCTTGCTCTGTCGCCCGGGCTGGAGTGCAGTGGCACAATCTCGGCTCACTGCAAGCTCCGCCTCCCGGGTTCATGCCATTCTCCTGCCTCAGCCTCTCTGAGTAGCTGGGACTACAGGCGCCCGCCACCACACCCGGCTAATTTTTTTGTATTTTTGGTAGAGACAGGGTTTCACCGTGGTCTCGATCTCCCGACCTCGTGATCCGCCCGCCTCGGCCTCCCAAAGTGCTGGGATTACAAGCGTGAGCCACTGCGCCCAGCCCTGGCCCTACTTTTTAAGATGTTTAACCAAATATATAAAACATATCAAAATGGAGTTGCTTTGAATCAGTAAAAAGATGCTTAGAAGCTTTTCCACTCCTTTTTCCATACAGTCTTCAGCAGTACCTACGTTGGCTTTAAAATAAAATCTCTGAGCTTTATGTAGAAAGTTTGAAAGAAATAGTCTAAGAAAATAATCAGAAACCACTGCAAATATTTGGAAAACATTAAATCATTAGATGCTATAAAGTAAATATATTTATAGACTAATTTACCTCTTATGAGGTAGGTACTTATGCACATTTTATACGTGAGTAAATATACATATTACATCAAGTGTTATATAAAAATAAGCAATGATTTCTGTTCAAACTCATTTGCACTTTCATTTGATTTTAAGTTATGTAACTTATTTGGGTGTTATTTTAAATCTGTAAAATGAATACAATCTTGGTAGGTTTTGATATTTATAGATATTTATGAAGTTCCAAACAGAGATCTAGGTTCATAAACCACAGACAAGTATCTGTAAATATTAGCATTGATTACACAGTAGTTTCCAATAGAGCATGTTGGAGAAATGGAGCAGTGGATAAATACTTTGGAGTTATATATTCTTATTTCTTCATGTACATATTCATGTATTAAATGTGACACTTCCTCGCTTAAACACTTATGGTTCACACTTCGGGCTATCATTTTATTTCAAGAAACAATTTGAAGCTGTACAGTAGTATCGTGTTCATGTTAATCTTATCCATCTTGATTGGATTATTTTATCTCATATCTCTGTATTTAATTAGTCATAGAAATGAGTCAAATAAATGCTAAATGAAAAAAATCCAAACCACCCAATTTCTGTTTGAAATGAAGCATTAAAATTTGCCTACATAATAAACTGAACCTGATTTTATTTTAGAGTCTCTTTTAAAAAGCATACAAGTTTACTTTCAGAAGTAAAATATGCAATCTTGCAACTTATCATCAAGTTTTTGGCCTTCAAGATAAACAGGTCAAAATTGGTAAAACTATCAGAGAAACACAAATCTCTAAGATAATCATCATAAACTCCCCCTATATTTAATAAGCTTCCTTAGTAAATGCATGAATTAAAATTATGAAATTAATAATTTTGATTAAAAATAACAAAAATACAAAAGATGAAGGTAGAGCCAATGGAAGGCTAGAGAGAAGAAGACAAGCTATCCTCGCTCCAGAATTTTTTAAACTTCAACTTGCGAGAGAAAAAAGGTCATCAACCTTCAGTGGAAAACATAGGGGACACTGGAAATTGATTGAGCTCCTTTATATGGAAGCTTAACTGTGAATTCTTATTGTATTTTGTGATTTTTAGAGTATAATAAAAAATATATAGTAAATAACAAACAGCCTTGGGCCAATATATTTTACTTTTGCTAGGTACTATTTACTAAGAGACATTTTGGCAACTTGTGAATAGCTCCGCATCTTCCACATAGAAAAAGGCCTTGAACAGTTTGAGCATGACTCATTAATCTCCCACCGTGGTAGTGAACCTAATGCAAAACCCAGGGTAAGTATATTGTGGAGATGGTAGCAGATTGTGAGATGTCATTAAAAGCATTCTCCTGTTATTTGTTGGACTGTGTTTTCTCAGCAAATTCAAATCTGATCCCTCCCCGGTAGTCATAAGATAAGTTCTCACCTCTAAAAGCACTTAACTCTTATTCCTTTTTATTTTCATCTCTTGCTGAGGGATATTGACTCAGGTCTTTCAGGGAATGCATCTCTAGCGCATTTTTTATTATGGAAGATTCTTCAGTGTTTTATAACGTACTACTTTCATGTAACCCTACCCTACCAAACTCCTTTACTACCATGCACATTGACTACTCCATGTTAAAAGGCATAAAAAGGTTTTATTTATCCCCATGTATCTGTCATCAACATGACACGTGGAATATAAAAGGCTCTCAGCAAATAGAGAATAAATAAAGAATGAATGTGAATGGAAGAAATATAAAATATGTAGTATCATTTCTTAGCACTTTCTCTCTTTTTTTTCTCTGGCAACAACTAAGGGATATTGATGTCCATTCCTTTCACTCATATTTTAAGTGGTAAACTCATTCTTACACAGAGCATGCATTTGGATGTGGATGAACTTCAGAAGAGATAGCTCATCAAGGCAGTTTATTCAGAAGTACTGACATGATAGGTGGTATCTGAAACCAAAGAGTAAATGAAATCATACAGTGAAAATGTACATAATACAAAATTTAAAACTCATAGAACCCTGAGGAGCAATAAGATTGTTGAGAGGATCTTGCAAAGGAATATTCAGAGAGGTGGAATATAGTAGATGCCAAAAGAAGAGAATGTTTCAAGGAAGGCAGTCTTCAGGTAAAATATTTCCCAGACCACTTAGAATTGCTATTCTTTAAGGCAAAAGGCAGTTCTCAAGCTAATGCACAAACACCTTGGTATAAATCTCAGCATGGCAATTTACCCTGTGTGAATCTGGGAAAGCTGCTTAAGCAGATGTTTGCTCTTCTGTGAAATGTTCTAAACAACGGTACCTACCTCAGAGTTATGTTAGACTATCTGATAGTCTCTAACATAATGAAGATAATCAATAAATACCAGAGAGGAATAACTACTTCAACAAAATTTCACTAGCCATTTTCCTTCCAGACATCAAGTCCTAGATTGGACAAGAGTAATTTGTATTTTTTTAATTGACAATAAATCTTGCTTTTATTTGTCATATTATTAAGTAAATAAGTCCCTACTGATATTAGAGTATTAGAAAAACACTCCGATATTTAATCTTCCTATTTAACCCTCAGACCATAATATATTCACTCTTCATGTATGCACACACTGAAGCCACCTACTCTTCCTCCCCATAGACATGTATTTAGACATAAGCTGTTTAACAAACCTTAGATTTAGGTTTCCAGAAGGATTTATAGCTCCTTAAACTTATCAGAACAAGCTGCTCAGTAAGTTCCTGAAGGATAAAAGCAAGAATTCTCCACTTTCACTTCCACTTTATCTACAGGTACCTACTTCTCTTTTCCTCAGGTGACTAGACCCTTGAGAGTAATCGAGCTTACACAGAAAGGGTTAGGCCTGGGGCTGGTACATTAACTTTGTATTCATTGTACCTTAACAGGAACTAGAGGCAAATTGTGAGGCAAACTACAGGGAGACCACTCATCTGAAAGGTAAACAGTTGAAACTGAAGAAGCTTGACATATGGGATTTGTAGAGGCTGGGAAATATAGTTAAAATAACATGTTATCTACAATCAAAACACTTTAGGTCGAATTCTAAGTCAAACCACTTAAACGTTCTTCATCTCAGCTTAATCATCCACAAAATGGAGATAGTAATATATAAGTATCAAATATTTATAAAAGCACTTTACAAACTATACAATGGTTTACCAGTCATTCCACTTATTTGTATGATCCATTTTTGGCAGAAGATTAACATTGAAATAGATATAGCCTGTCATACTCTGTTAGATTTTTAAATCAGTGTCTCAAAATTACATGCCTCCCACATCATGTATTGCATTCACTAGAACCGTCTGAGGGGTATCCTGTGTTTTATTCACATATTTCTATTTTATATGTCAGTTCAATCACGGTTTCAATTAAATAATAATTATTTAAGGCTATGAAACAATATAAAAATGTGAAGACAATTTAAGTAAAAAATGTATAAAATAAGGATATATATATAATGGTTTTAAGTATTTCTTAAAGCATATTTCTAAGTTAAAAAGAAAAACTTCGGTTAAAATAATGGAAAGTCTTACATTAATAATAAAATAATTTTAATTAATACGATTTAATGGAATAATAATATAAAAGACATAACATGGCTCAAATACAAAATACATATATCTGTGAATAAGAAATGAATAGAAATTTAAAACAATGAGCAGGGATAAGCCTACTCATTGCTAGTTCCCATGCCTAGAGAAGACGACCAACTCCCATAAGATAAATGAGATTAAATATTCTCCATGTTAGGTCAAGTTATCTGAAGCAAATTGACTTATTAAATGTCATTGGGCTATTCTAGCAGATGCATTTGATACCCACCTTATTATCTGGGGACTTAACATTTTATTATAAGTTGCTGATTGGAAGAAAATATTTGCAAAAGACACAAGAATTCTTGAAACTCAATAAGAAAACAAACAACACAACTAAAAAGTGTGTCAAACAATAGCAAAGACATGAAACCAACCCAGGTGCCAACAGAAGGTTGGATAAAGAAAATGTGATACATGTACACCACGGAATACTACACAGCCACAAAAAAGAACAAAATTGTGACCTCTAGAGCAACATGGATGCATCTGAAAGCCATTATCCTAAGCAAATTAACACAGCAACAGAAAACCAAATACTGTGTTCTCACCTACAAGTGGGAGCTAAATACTAGGTACATATGGATATAAAAATGAGAATGATAGACACTGGGGAATATAAGGAATGAGGGAACAGTGGGACAAGGATTGAAAAACTACGTATTTTGTGCTATGGTCATCTGGGTGACAGATTTATCGGTACTCCAAACCTCAGCATCACACAATATACCTTTGTAACAAACCTGTACATCTACCCTTTGATTGCAAAATAAAAATTGAAAAGAAAAAAATGTATCAAAGATTTTAACAGAAACCTCAATGGAGAACATAGATAGATGGCAAAATAAACATATAAAAGAATGTTGCGGATCATGTATGAGGGAAATGCAAATAAAAATAATAATAAGATACCACTACACACCTATCAGAGTGACCAAACTTAAGAATGTTGACAACACCAACATCTGGTGAGGATGTGGAGCAACAAGAACTCTAATTCATCAATCATAGGAATGGAAAATGTCACAGTCATTTTAGAAGACAATTTTGCAGGTTCTTTATACAAGTTCTTACATACAATCCAGAAAAGTTGTTCCTTAATATTTACCCAAAGGAGCTGAAAATGTATTTCTAGAGAAAACCCTAGACATAGACTTTTATAGCAGCTTTATTCACACTGGCCAAAACTTGGAAGCATCCAAAATATCCTTCAGCAGGTGAACAAATAAACTGTGCTACATCTGGACAATGAGATAGCATCAATTGCTAAAAAGAAATGAGCTATCAACCCATGAATAGACATCCAGGGAATTTAAGTGAATATTACTAATTGAAAAAAGCTAATCTGAAAGACTACATACCATATGATTTCAAGTACATGTAATTCTGGAAAAGGAAAAATAATGAAGACATCAAAAAGTTCAGTGGTTTTCAGAAATTTGGAAGGAGAGTGGAGTACATTGGCAGAGCACAGAAGACTTTTAGGACAGTTAAACTACTCTGTATGAAGTTATAACAAATGGATATGCAGCACTATAAATTTTTCTAAACCCACAAAATGTATAATACCAAGAAATAAAATATAGATGTATAAATATATATGTTCATTCATCAGAATCACATAATAACTTTTTGGAAACAAAAATATAATTTGTTAACAACATAAAATACAAAATAATAGTGCAATTTTTAATATTGATATAACTACTACTACTAATAATAGAAGGCTGTCCAGGCAGAATAAAATGTTCACTAATGGAAACACAAAATTGCAGAGAATAAAGAAAATAAGTAGTTAAATATAAACAAATAGTATCACAAAAATAATAATCGTAATGTCACATAAATGTTAAGTACATGTAGAGTTTAAAATGCATGGCAACAATTACACAAAGGGCAAAAGGAGATAAATGTATCTGAAATACCCTACATTTCTAACATTATCATATGTGTATGTACTGTTGGTGCCTTGCCCAGATGTCATTCACTAGAGCGACTCATCAATGCCACAGATGCTGTGAATGTTGGCTGATAATGGCCCAAACCTGTTTCTATCCTATCCCATGAGAATTACCCCGAGCTTACTGGGAGCTGCCTTACTTAGAAAGTTATGTCCCACACCTTGGGGGAACCAGTGGCAAATGACTTACTGAATCTGAGATGCAAAAGGCTGTTCTCTTGCCTCAAGATTAGAAAAATTCTGTGGTCCAACCTATGTTTTTGAGTTGCTCATGAGACCAGGCTGACATCATTCTCAAAGCAAAAACATTTCATTGCTTATCTCTCATATACTGTCCTATTGCACTTTCCTCACTCTCCATATTTTGAGAGCATCCTTTTAGTAGATCATTTTCACAAAAATCTCCATCACAGATTCTGTTTCCAAAGAACCCAACCTAAGCCAGTTGATATCATAAAAGATTCTAGAAAATAGATTGCCAATAAGAAATTCTAGAGGCGGATTCATTGCTGTGTGCATCGCAATAGGAACCACATCACTGGTTACAGACGAAATGTTGATGGTCCCTGGCATGCTATAGCAAGTTATTGTTAAAATTTTCATCTGAAGTGAACTGTAATAGTGCCCAGAGGAAAGATAACTCACAAGATTTATTTATAAATAGAGCATTCTCTGTAAAGTGGATTCTCTTACTGACTACTTTTGTGTGTGTAATGAAAAGGGTCATGGAGGACTACCGCGGACTCCAATCTCAACCAAGTAGAAACATCAATTTAAAGTTCTATGTCAGGTGCAGTGTTTTTACCAGGGAAGATTAACCTGGATTTGATTATCAAGTATGTGG
This sequence comes from Nomascus leucogenys, assembly GCF_006542625.1. Taxonomy (NCBI): domain Eukaryota; kingdom Metazoa; phylum Chordata; class Mammalia; order Primates; family Hylobatidae; genus Nomascus; species Nomascus leucogenys. Next base: position 66,070,778 of record NC_044395.1, on the reverse strand, counting down.
TATTTGATGTGGCAAATATATTCTCTTCCATCTTCTATAATAAATCTATAATTTGAAAATACTTATTTTCTTTGGATATTTTGCATAACATTTTCTTGACTCGCTATATCAATGACAATATATTAATCAGGTAGATAAGCATGAAATGCAAGTATATTGGCATTCTTGTCAAAATACAGTGCTCCTAAGGTGGGAAAGGATAGAGATAAACACCCATACAAAAATGTAGGAATCTTAAACATTACAGAAGTTTTTAGGGATCCTGTGGTATAGGAAAAATTGGAACAGCCTCTCTCAGTTAATAGACAAACTAAAGCATTTTTTTTACCTGTTACCACCAAGAAGAAAGTACCACATGTAGTGACCTCCTGAAACCCCGGAGACAGCATATGCCACACTTTGAGTGCTAATTCTACCCACATAACAGAAAGACGTATGCCCATGCTAAGACTCAAGTAAGACCATCAAGCACAACTGAAAGAGCACAAAGAGGGGGCCAGGCACGGTGGCTCACACCTGTAATCCCAGCACTTTGGGAGGCCAAGGGGGGCGGATCACAAGGTCAGGAGATCAAGACCATCCTGGCGAACACTGTGAAACTCCGTCTCTACTAAAAATACAAAAAAATTAGCCAGGCGTGGTGGCGGGCGCCTGTAGTCCCAGCCACTCAGGAGGCTGAGGCAGGAGAATGGCAGGAACCCCGGGGGGCAGAGCTTGCAGTGAGCAGAGATCGCGCCACTGCACTCCAGCCTGGGCGACAGAGTGAGACTGTCCCAAACAAAAAAAAAAGAGAGAGAGAGCACAAAGAGGTGATGCAAAATCCACTGATGTTAGTGCACTACTATTGCAATGTGGTGCACTTTCCCTAAGCTTACCCTGGTAGCTACATGGATGATCCCTTATGACCAGCTGGTGGGGGATGAAGGCCAAGTTAGTTCATAAATGAGTAAAGTGGGTATGCCAAAAATTAACTGTAGATGTGTTACTGATCCATCATGGAGTGACCTTGAAAGATACTGCTTAGGAGAAATATATCCAATGGACAAATCAGCTGATGGACCTACTCATCCTCTTTGTATAAAAAAGAGGTGGCTCTATGTAAGAATACACAAAAATTCAACTTGTTGTTAATGGTGGGTAACTTGGCTAATTGACCTGTCTGTTGGAAGGAGAAAGATTGGAATACTAGTGACAAAGAGGCAGAGGGATGAAGTGGCATGTGGATGGTTCTAGAAGTTAGAACAAAGTTTGAAGATCTTTATATAACAGATCAATGTTCATCATAGTTTATACATAATGGGAAAGAACCTAAACTATAAAGAACACTGAGTGGACCTGACAATTTATATCAGCTAGATTCTGATATAAGCAACCTCAGTGGTGGCATAATGGGCTCCTAATTGAAGTAGCTATAGTGGCTGGATGAAAACTGCATAAACACAAAGCATAGTTTCCCACTCAACAAGGCTGATAAAAATTCTCTTTCTACTAAATATTAACCTGGCAATGATGGAAAACAATGTTAACTGCCCAATGTAGCATCACTCCTTGAGTAGAAAATGGCCACTTAATGGAAGATTATTCTACCCCACAAAAGGCAGCAAATGAACTTGATAGAAATTGACACATATGATGGGTGTAGGTTTGTTTTATTTTCTTGAAGGGTCATAGCCAAACCTAGTATCTCAGGGCTTACAGAAGGTTTGATCCACCAGCATAGCACATTATGTTATATCACTTCGTGAAAAGGGACACATTTTAGAATACTTGCAACAGTAGACACACAACCATGTTTGTATCATGGGCTACACCACTCGAAAGTTTCCAAGCTGGTACAGAAACAGAACAGGTATAGTTGAGTCTCCACCTTAGAGATGATATTAGTGAGGATGAGACAACATATACTAGATGCATCATGTACAACACACCAACAATCATTATATATAGCTGTGACTGCAATAATTAGAATAAATGTCTTTGGGAACAAAAGAGCTGAAATTAAGAGTAGTCCCACTTATCATCATTTTTGGTGACCTACTTGGAAAATTTTCACTTCCCATTTCTGCAATTTAGGTTCTGTTGAGCTAAAGGTCCTCATTTTCAGAGTGGGAGACACTGTGAGGATCTTTTAATTAATTTAAAAATAAAATAAATAAAATTTATGTTAAGTTCTTGCCTAATAACTTTGATCTCAGAAACAAGCTGGCAAGGAAAGAAGTCATTAGCCTGATGGAGTAATTAATTAACCCTTGATCATCAGGAAAAGATAGGGCTTCTAATAAACAATGAAGGAATGGAAGAATAGATAGTTGACTGATTGTCTCTTGGTACCATCCTGGCAAATGTTGATGATAAATTAGCAAGCGAAATAGCCATAGCCTGAGAAGGTCATTCTGTAGAGACATTTTCACCCTTTGAGAAAAGGATCTGGTTGCTCTACCATGAAAAAAACCTATGCAATAAAGGTTGTAATCTTTACTAAAGAAGAATTTAGAATGGATTATAGAGATGGCAGATGATAAGATCAGTTGAGGTTTCAAGAACAGCTTAAGTGATGTATGTTGTAGCTCTTTCGCGAAATTTCATGATTGTGTCTTCTTCTTGGACAAATAAACAACACAAACACGGGAAGAGCTATTCCCAAATGAAACAGTTGAATCTGAGTAATACAAGAGTAGACTGCAATAAATTATGCAGTGAATTTCTCTGTCAGCCTTACTTCAGAACTGAGACATCAGCTCCCAGATTCCTGGATTTGGGGCTGCTATGGGAATACAGAGAAGTTTTTTCCTGGAATTATTCTGATCGAAATGAACTTGCCTCACCCAGTTCATAACCCTTGTTGGTGGGCAGGCCACATTCAGTTACTGGTTAATGCAAGGGTACAAAGACTTTGCTTCCATTTAGGATAATCCTGAAGGGCTATTCCAGTTCCAGATTTTTCTGTAGCACAGACAGAGGCCTCAATTGCTACTGCCTTGGCCGTCAAATTATCTTTCTAACTAATAAAGCTTTCTTCACATTCTTACAGCTGTTTTTCTTGAAAGAACACACACACACACACACACACACACACACACACACACAGAGGGAGAGAGAGAGTGATTTCTTAAATGTCTAATAAATTCTAATTTAAATAGTAGATCCAGTGACTTCTGGAATAGACAGGTTTGGATTTCTTCATACGGAGGAGGTAAGTAAATGTCCCCTATATACTAAAAAACATACCCATGGACATTTTTGAGGAAGATAAATAATGCTAACAATAAAAATATTCTTTTAACATTATTTTTGTTACTATAACCCAGAGACTCAACATCCCTCATTAGAATGTGGAAAGATATGAAATACATCAATCCCCATAGAAACAATGAGAAAGTCCTGAACAGAACAATTTTCTGCAGGGCAATAAAATAATAGTAGGTACAAGAAAGACTTAAACTGAAACTGAGAGGAATGAGCCCCTTATGTTTGAGAAGAGAGCCACAGCAAACAACCCCAAACAGGATAAACACAAAGAAATTAACACACAGACACATTATAGTCAAATCCTGAAAACCAAAGAAAAAGAGAAAAATATTAAAATAAGAGGGGAAAAAGACATACATGTAGAGAAATAATGGTTAGAATGACAGGCAATGTCTCATGAAAAACAAAGTCATACTTAAAACAATAGAATTATCTTTTGAAAGTACTAAGAAAAAAATTGTCAAACTGGAGTTCAAAATTTCTCAAAATTATTTTTCAAAAGGACAGTAAAATATATATGTTTACAGAGAGACAAAACCTAAGAAAATTCATAGCCATAAGACCTTCACACAATAAATGCTAAAGGAAAGTTTTAGGCAAAATAAAATAATACAAGGAGGAAACTGGAATGAACAGAAAAGAACAAAAAATGACAAATTGGTGAATATATGAGAAAATAGAAACTTTTTTTATATTTACTTAATTGCTGGAAAATTATTTACCATTTAAGAATTACAACGTATAGAGAGGTTTGCAACACAGGTAGAAATATGTACTTAATAATTACATACAGGATAAATATGAGTTAAATGGAAGCACATTATTAAAAGCTTCTTGCATTGCATATGGTTCAATATAATATTTGTTTATGGTAGACTATCTTAGTAAGTTAAGGATTCATACCCTAAGGATCAACTCTGTTTTGAAAAAAAAAAAAATACAAGCAAGTAGAGCTAAAAAGCCAGCTGAGGAAATAAAACAGAATACTGAAACACACTTGATTTTATTTGATTCATAGTTTCAAAATAAGTGAGAAAGCTATGACAAAGAAAAGAAAAAGATGGAGAGAATAAGTAAGACAAAGATAGTCATAAAAATAAATGTTTTCATATAACAGTATGACCCCAATTACAAAACAGCACTTGTCACAATGGATTAAAAATATAGGCCGGGCATGGTGGCTCCTGCCTGTAATCCCAACACTTTGGGAGACCGAGGCGGGCAGATCACGAGTTCAGGAGATCGAGACCATCCTGGCCCACGTGGTGAAACCCTGTCTCTACTAAAAATACAAAATTAGCTGGGTGTGGTGGCATGTGTCTGTAATCCTAGTTACTCAGGAGGCTAAGGCAGGAGAATTGCTTGAACCAGAGAGCTGGAGGTTGCAGTGAGCCGAGATCCTGCCACTGCACTCCAGTCTGGCAACAGAGTGAGACTCTGTCAAAAAAAAAAAAAATCAGCGTGTGCGTGTGTGTGTGTGTGTGTGTGTGTATATATATATATACACATATATACATATGTATATACACACACGCACACATGCTGATTACAAAACACACTTTAAATATAAGGATAGGTCAAGAGTAAAGGGATCTAAAAAGATATGTTATGCATACGAATATATATGGTCCATGTGGCCATACTATTACTAGCAAACATGGACTTTAAAGTAAGACATATTACCAGGCGAAAAAGAGACATTTTACAATGATGAAAGGTCAATTCACCAAGAAGAAACAGCCATCTTAATGTATGTACATGTAGTAGGAAAGTTTCAAAAGACACAACAAAACAAGTAACAGAACTAAAAGAAAAAAGAAAAAAAGCATATTCCAATTTTGAGATTTTAGCACTCTTCTTTTTTAATATTACTTGTTTGCGTAAGTGGATAAAAATCCATCTAGCTATACACTTTGTGTTTATCCATCTTACCATGTGTAAATTATATTTGATTCATAAAAAGGGGAAAACACCTCATTGATTGTAAGAAAAAAGCAGCAGCAGCAAAGAAACATAAACCTAAAATAATATATCGATTAATCTAGGTTTAAGTGATTTCTTGGTAGGCTCAACTGCTTTTCCTAATCTCTAAGTAGACTCTCTTTGATGTGTTTAGTTCAAAACTTTTAGTCCATCGCAGTCTGAACATAGCAATGCCTTGTGGGAACCAGTGAGTAAAAGCTGTGATCTGATCCTGACCCAGGGTCTCCTCTGGGAATTTTCAAGAAATGTTTCAAGGAAATCGTTTGTTTACAGAGGGTGGCAGAGCTGGAGAGATTGGTGTCCCATGAGAGCAAAACTCAGAAGATAGATCAAGGAATCAGTCGTATGTAGATAAAAGTCTTGGCAAGCAGACATGGGCCACTGAGGCAGAGAAAGTGCTAGAATAAACTTTTCTGTTTTTCTATGTGATTAAATGGTAAGTAAAATAGGACCATAACATAATATTGTCTTGTAATATGGCTTTATGTCCCCAAGTGTGTCTGAAATATGAGTGCTCTAAGAACTGAGACTTGGAAGGAACATAAATGAGGGTGGCTGTAATAGAAACCCCAAAATTTTGACATAGGAGGAACTTAGAGGTAAAAAACAAACAAACAACATGGTTTCAATGGGAAGTGCAGGAAGCTTATCTTGGAGTTATCTTTGCCAGACAAGAGGAGACTTTCACTAAAATTTGGAGAAGTTGTGAGAATTTTAAAAGGCACTAAAACTCCATTTACTTTTTCCCCAAGATGGGGTCTCACTGGGTCGCTCAGCCTGGAGTGCAGTGGTGTGATCATAGCTTCCTCCAGATTAAAACTGCTAGGCTCAAGTGACCCTCCTGAGTAGCTAGGACTATAACAGTCTTGTGCCACCATGCCTGGATAACTATTTTTATTTTTTTGTAGAGATACGGTCTTCCTATGTTGCCCAGGCTGATCTGAAATGCTTGGCCTCAAGTCATCCTCCCACCTTGTGCTACCAAAGGACTGGGATTACAGGCATGAGCCACTGTGTCCAGCTGCTAAACCTTATAGCTATCCCTTGACGTTGGCACTGTTCACTTCACTTCACCTATCTATTGTTCATCTCAGAAATCATGCAATTGTTTATTCACAGTTAGAGAAAATGCTGGGTAGACTCAGAACTCTTTGTGGGACAGGGATTTGGAAATAGGACAACTCTGACAGCAGAACAAATGATCTGCCCCAGCAAAGAACAGAAAAGCAGACTTCACAGGGTCAGAAGTCAGTCCATAGATAACAGGATTCTAGCCACTAGACTGGAATCAGAGGTGGGGGCTTCAGTTTTGGAAGAAAGAGCAGATGAGATGACGTTACGGTTTCAAGTAATTCTAAGAACTTTGAAACAGGGACCAGAGAACACTTTGGCATAACTGGGTTGTTGATGTATATAAAGAATTGTAATGACGTATATAAAGAATTTAAGACATCATCTAAGAAAAGCATCCTTAGATGATGCTGAATTTTAATACTTAGTAGTAAAATCTGAAGATTTCTTTACAAAATCAATTTAATTAAAAATATTTGAGTAAACTTTCTACTTAAGGTACTGTACTTGGGGAAAATGCATTAGTCCCTTTTTAATTATAAATATGGCTAATGGGAGGTTTATTATGTTTCCAACTGATTAGGGCTTTACCAACTCTACCTCTTATTCTCAAAGTAATTTTGCTATTTTACTACTTCCTGTTCATAAATAATGCCACAGAGCTCTATACATAAATATATATTTTCAAGTTTAAACAAGTGAAATGAACTGATCTGGAAAGCAGAAATATTTGAATATAAAAATAATCTAGCAAAAACTCTAGTCTAGCACATAGTAATAGTTTCCAATGTTTTCTTCTCTCTCCTCTCTTAAAATTAGCTACCCTCTCTTCTTTCTCCCCTCAGCTTTATAAGGCTCCAGCCATCTCTTACCTTCTTTACCTCCTGATCTGGCTTAGCAGGTGTTGCCCTTGCTGTTTCAGAGTTGGCCCCATTTGCTGAGTTTTGCTACCAACAATCATTATGGATATTTTTTCCTCTTATTTGGTGTATTTTTTTCAGAAATGTGATAGAAATGACATTCATTGATTAAAATTGCTCTAGATAGGACTCTATAGGGCAATGAAACTGACATGTAAAAAGACCAAGGCTTCAGCCTTCCTTAACATTTATATTGCATACTGTATCTTAATTTGTACATATCCTCAATTAGAATGCAATTTCCTTGCATTCTAAACATTTTAAATTATATTAATTAACATGAGATAGGAAGCAAGATATAGTTTAAAAAGCTTAGAATCAAAGAACATCTATTCAAATTGCATGTGTTCATAATAATATCTGTTCTTTGAGAAGTTAATCTCTCTATGCTTCAGTTTTCAAATCTGTAAATCAGGAACAATACTACCATGTGAGGATTGAATGAAATAGCAGATATAAAACATCTAGCATAATGCAATAAAAATTAATGCCTCTCTGATTTTTCTGTTTTCTCTTTTAACCCACTCTACTTTTATGTCTACTTTCCCTACACCTTAGCATTTGGGGGTAAAATAAAGCACTTAATTAATTAATTTTGTAACGACATATGCAAAGACTAATCAGCAATCTTAATAATTATATTTTTATATTTTATGTATTTTGTATATTGCACTAACATTGAAATATTTTTAATATTTTATAAAGGATATTACTTTGTTTTTTTTTTATTTTTGTAGAGACAAGGTCTCCCTGTATTGCCCAGGCTAGTCTCAAATCCCTGGACTCAAGTGATCATCCTGTCTCAGCTTCCCAAAACACTGGGATTACAGGTGTGAGCCATTGTGCCAAGCCAATAATATTATTTAAGCTGAGGCTTACCACAAGATCTTTTAATAAGATACATTTTATAAATACAGAATTGATCTCATTATACCAAAAATATATTAATGTTGTCTTAATATACATTATTTAGTCATTCTTTTTTATCTAAAAGTATTTAATGAAGGTCTACTATGTGGCAGAGGCACACAAAACAATATAGTGACAGAATTGGATTTTCCTTCTTACTGTAAACACTTAAATAGATAAGACTGTTCAAGAGAAATGAATCGGAACAAAAGGAAAGAGTATGACTGAGGCAGTTCAAAGCAGACCTTTCTGAGGACATGACTTTTGAACAGTGACCCAAACATTTGTGGAAAGGGCATTTGAGCGAGAAGAAAGCAGTATAGTGGTCCTGAGATGGAAAGATGTTGGAATGTTTGAGGGGCTGCTAAAAGGAGTGTGGTTGTATTATACTAAAGAGGTTTCTAGTGGTCTTCTCCTATTGGGCCTTATCAGTTATGGTAAGAAGTACAGATTTTAATGTAAACATAAAGAGAAATATTGGAAGAATGAAGGATTTTATAATTAAACATTGTTTTATCATTTATTAACTTATTTTTATTTTGATAATTAAACATTTAAACAGAAGTTTATTTGATCCATATTATATTTTATATAAAACATAAAATAATATGTAGTATGTATATTATACTACATAGACCATTCTTGTATACAGACTGGGGAAAAAGAAGGGCATTAAACATGACTTTGACAATGGCATATAGAATGGAGTTGAGCGCAAAGCCCAAGGTATCAAGAAGAAAGAGACAGGAATCAAGCAGAATTTCAAAATCTTCCAAAGCCAGATGGTTAAATCCAGGCTGGAAAAAGATTGACTTTAGCAGAAGAAAACATAAAATGCTATGTGAGTGAAAGGAATTAATCCTAATGTATTAAAATAGATGTTAAACTAATATTAATAATGAATCAACAGGAGATTCATATTGGAACAGATCTGAACAGTTGAGTAACTAGAAGGCAAATACATCAATGCACTCTGCTCTCTGGGCTATAGGGAAGTGACAAAGATCATGCCAAACAAGACTCTATCCTCAAATCAGAGAACATCCTCATATAGAAATTATAGATAGTACTTTCTTTGAAAGAAGGAAAGAAGCTTCAGTCACTCACACAGAACAAAAATAATTCTCAAGATCAGTTTAGTCAAATGGAAATCAATTCAGTATAATAAGATTTAATTAATAATGATTGGATGTGTGCTATTTGCCAAGAACCACCGTTCTTGGTGCAGAAAATATCAAGATCGGTCTGACACAAACTGGGCCTCTAATGATTCTATTGGCTACTGTGGATGGCAGACACATAAACAGCAAATCACAGGACAATTGAGGTACTGCAACAGAGTTGCAATGCAAATTATAGTAGGGATACATGGACTCTGCTTGGAGTGATTAGAAGGGAAGACTTTAAGGGCCAAAACACTTCTGAACTGACCTAATTGGAGTTGCTAAAGAATTAATGATACACTGTCAAAAAGGATCTCTGCATACTTTTTTTATGTGGACTTTAGGGGAGAGAGAGTGGCTGATATCCAGATCATAACAAAACAACTGCTTTATCCTTTTTGGAAGGTAGCCCAGGTCTTCTAGAAGAGGATTTGTCCTTAATGACTCATGATAGTCTCATTCTGGAGGATAAACTAGTTGAAAAGTTTGTGGTTTTTTTCCTAATTGTTAAGAGTTCTTTTACAGTGCCCTAGCCTCTCAATAAAACTTTTTTTTTTTTAGGCCAAGGAGTAGAGACGGATATGCTTTATATATCTTAGAGCCTCATTGTCTCTGATATGCTTAATGCTATGAAGCATATGAAAACTCTCAAATATGTATAGTTGATTCAGTTGCCTATGAAAGAGCCCTAGATTTGTGGAACAACTATTTATCTTATAATTCCAGGGGAAAAAATGGACCCAGGCAGTACCAACCCACTTCATTTGTGGCATACTATGTTTCCAGTCTTGCTATAGTTTAGTTGACTGAGCCACTCTATAGCTGTGAAAGTGTATGTTGAACTATAGAGAAAATCCAAGAATCTCTTCTCTCCTCCCATCCTCAAAATGGAGAGCACCATTATGAATTGGTCATACATAAGGACATTGTAACCATTATCATATGAAAAGGTGGGGTTTTCATATGCTATAGGAGAGGGTTAATAATCATACATGGCATTTTTTATGTCCTTACTTTGGACTGCTTCCTTTGAAGAGCTTGTGAGTAAAAACAGCCTTAGAAGCTCAGAGCCTGGTGATATGGTGTGGATATTTGTCCCAACCAAATCTCATGTTGAAATAAAATTCCCCATGTTGGAGATGGGGGTTGGTGGGAGGTGTTTAGGTCATGGGGACAGATCCCTCATGGCTTGGTACTGTCCTCTTGATAGTGAGTGGGATCTCACAAAATCTGATGGTTTAAAAGTATATGGTACCTCCCTTCCCTCTCTCGCTTTTGTTTTTGCCATGTGACATGTCTATTCCTACTTCACCTTTTGTCATGAATAAAAGCTCCCTGAGGCCTTCCCAGAGCCCAACCAGATGCCAGTGCTGTGCTAGAAGAGCCTGCAGAACCATGATCCAATTAAACCTCTTTTCTTTGTAAATTACCCAGCTTCAGGAATTTCTTATATCAATGGGAGAACAGCCTGTCACACCTTGCCTGAACAAATGTTTGCAGCAAATGAGTAGAAATTGGAAAAACCAATTTTCTTCATTCTTCAAAACTAGTATCTACTTCCTGGGATTTCCCAGTCCTTTTACTTTTATTATTATTATTATTATTATAGGTTCATTCCAGATCAGGGAAGGAGGTCCTATAGTCCATTCTGACTCTATACAATTTGTCATTGAAATGGGGGTAAGGCAAAGCCTAATAACACAAGAGGAATTTGTTTAAAAGTTACTGCTCTTTATGTGGGTATGCTTTCTGAGGATTTAACAGGGATGTATGCAACTACCCAGATTCCTGGTTCCCCTTGTCAGTCAAGATCTGACTTTATTATAGTCCGTTTAGAAGTAATATCTCTCTTTTATTTCTTGAAATAAGAAGTCTTTCACAATTCCATTTTCTTTATTTCGTAGACAAAAGTGCTGAAAGGACGGAAATGAACACAGGAGATCCATATTGAGTGTCATTTCAGACCTGAGAATACTTTTCAATGGACTCATCATGCACCTTCCCAATTCTTCTGAAATTGAGATTACCTTCTTTCTGATTGGAATACCAGGGCTGGAGCATGCTCATGTATGGATCTCTGTCCCCATCTGCCTCATGTACTTGGTAGCCATCCTAGGCAATTGCACAATCCTCTTTGTTATCAGGACTGAGCCCTCACTCCATGCACCCGTGTACTATTTCCTTTCCATGTTGACTGTCTCTGACCTGGGCCTGTCCCTCTCCTCCCTACCTACTAGGCTGAGGATCTTTGTATTCAATGCCACACGAGTCTCCCCAAATGCTTGCTTTGCTCAAGAATTCTTTATTCATGGATTCACAGATATGGAGTCCTCAGTGCTTCTCGTCATGTCTTTTGACCGCTTTTCGGCCATATGCCACCCTCTGAGGTACAGCTCTATCCTCACCAGTGCCAGAGTTGCCAAAATGGGGCTGTTGTTTCTCATTAAAAGCATGCTTAGTACTCCCATTTCCTTTCACTCTTAAAAGGTTGACATATTGTAGGAAAAGCCTACTCTCTCATTCCTATTGTCTCCATCAGGATGTCAGGAAGCTGGCCTGCTCTGACAACACCGTCAACTTCTGCTATGGTTTCTTTCTTGCCCTTTGTATGATGTCAGAAAGTGTGTTCATTGCTGTGTCTTATGTGTTCATCCTGAAGACGGCCATGGGAATTGGATCCCACAGGGAGCAGCTCAAGGCTCTCAACACCTGTGTCTCCCATATCTGTGCTGTGCTTGTCTTCTATGTGCCCATCATTGCTTTGGCATCCATGTACCGCTTTGGAAGCACAAGTCCCCAATGGCCATGATCCTCATTGCCGATGTTTTCTTGGCTAGTGCCACCTCTTATGAATCCCATTGTACATTGTGTGAAGACACGGCAAATTCGTGAAAAAGTTTTAGGAAAACTGGGTCTACAACAACGGTGTCAGTAAACATGGTACAAGATCAGCCAAGATCAGGAGAGAAAATATCTTTCTAAGCAAAGTATTATCAATGATTTACCATTATTTTTCTTAATTATTAATATACAGTTGGCTTTTCTTACCCGTAGTTTCACATCTGCAGATAAAAAATATTCAGAAAAAAAGTGTGATTGATTGCATCCGTGCAGAACATGTAGATAATTTTTTTGTTATTATTCTCTGAACAATACAGTATAACAACTATTTACATAGTATTTTTGTTGTATTTGGTATTATAAATATTCTAGAGATACTTTAAGGTATACGGGAGGATGTGTGTAGGTAGGATGCATATACTATGCCGTTTTATATGAGACTGAACGTCCTCAGATTTTGGCATCCTTGGGGTCCTGGAACCAATTTCCTATGGATAGCAAGGGATGACTATAGTCAGTCCAGCATATAAGCTGTTTAAGTGTAGTGAATGTCCTACTCCTGTGAGTGTAGAACTGACATGTATGTTGATAAGTGTGTATGTGACAGTTTTAGAATGTTATTGAAATCATGACCCAACACACTGATACAGGATTTTAGTTACATCGTTTATATGACAAGGATAAGTACATGTGAAAGCAGGGATTGTACTCCCTTGCAGACAAGGAATACCAAGGAGCTGAAGATTAAAGGATATCACCCCAATCCAGTTGCTGGTTTCTTTCAGGTGACTTTCAGACACATGGTACTTGTTGAGGAGCATTCAGTCAAACTTTGTGTGAATAGTTGATTTCCCATTTAAGTGAAAGAAGTCTATTGTCAGGTATAAGTTGGTTAGCAATCCTCTCCCTTTGCACCTTCCTTAACAATGAAATAAGTAGAACCAGTAATTATTTTACCTTATCATTTTCACAGCCTTGTATTATGGCAATAAACTATCTCATAACATTCCTTAATAAAAACCAAATTTTTTTCTATATTACGGCAAGGTTCCATAAGCCTCCTTCTAAATTTAATAATTTATATTTCTGGAAATCTATAAAGATAATCAGAGATAGAATCAAATGTATATTTATGAGAAAATATATCAAGGGTTACTGAAGTGTTAAGTAATAAGAAATAGTAGCAAAAACCATGACATACAAAGATGATGACATGTTATTCACCGATGCAACACACCATCAACAACTAAGTGGTGTTTGCTAAAGCCTGAATTGGTTGTTAAGGATTAAGTTAAACATAAGACATAGGCCGACGATCATGGAGTTCAGGTGGTGAAGAAAACAAGTAAATAAGTAATTAAATTAGCAAAGTATGGTAATTTTAATCATACACTAAGAAAGCATATGTAAAGGAATGGCAACAGGCCTATTTTGATGGATAATGAAAGCAAAACTTCCTAGAAGTAAAATCTAATACAAAATATAATTTAATAGAGAATAATGAATAATAGCAAGTAAATATTTAAGACATACATTTGCATATAAACTATTATCTTAATTTATAAATTTATACATATGTGTTTGTTTATTAAAAAAAGATTAGGTTATATGCAGTCATGAGTTGCTTAATAAGGGGGACTTTTTCTGAGAAATGCATCATTGTGTGACTATCATATATTGTATTTACACAAACCTAGAGGGTATAGCCTACTACATACCTATGATATAGCCTATTGCTCCTAGACTACAAAACTGTGCAGCATTTTACTGTACTAAATACTGAGATAATTGTAACACAATGGTAAGTATTTGTGTTTGTTTAAACATAGACAAGGTACAGCAAAAATACTGGTATTATAGTCTTATGGGACTACTGTGGCATATGAGGCCCATTGTTGACTGAAAGGTCATTATGGGGTACATGACTATATTATATAATCTCTCCATAGGGTTGCAAATAATTATTAGATAGTAAACATTTTTTTCTATTTCTCAACACATTCACACATTTTAATTATATATATGACACTCATAATCAGAAAAACTCCAAATATATAGAATACAGTGCTTAAAATAACAAAACACAAATTCATAGCCTATTGACAATTACCATAGGGATGAAGTACATTGATGAAATTTTTTTTGGTGTTGAGTGGAAAGGTTGCATTTTTAGTCAGGTATAAAAACTACATTTTTGAGTAGTAGAAGATTAACACACATATAGCAGACTGCTTTATGACTGTCATAAAACTGGAAGAAATATCACACATTTTCACAATGGTTCTTCTAAAACCTCTGGAATTCAATTATATTTTATACTTTTAAAAGAGCCATATATCTCTTGAGGTATTACCCTGCATTCAAACATAGCAATATTTCTGAAGTGAAATGTGTGAAATAAATAAATTATGATCCAAAAATATGTTCACATATGTTCCTGTTAGGTTTTTTAACCAATAAATTTTGACACCAAACTTAAGAAAGTAAAAATATATTGATTTTCCAGATATTTGGAAACTTCTCCATTGCGAATGGAAATTTGCAGATCTACCAAGGTAAACTTTTAGAAAAGTCTTCAAAAGAAGCAATTGTAAAGCCAGAGACATCTGAAATAACTGACGCAGATAGGTTTGGATGGTTAGATTAGTGGGTGTTCTGGGATGTCTGCTCTGCCACAAGTTAATTTCAGGGTCAGAGTCTCTGCCATAGTATGATACTCTCTAAGGGAAATTGTTTGGAGTCAGATGTCTAGCAACTAGATATATCTTTGGGTTCTTGCACTTGTGAATAATAGTTGTATTTTTTTTTCCTTTTGATGAGGACAGAACCAAAGAGACATTTATTTGGCAGCAATATGAGAACAAAAACTTGAAAGGTAAAATACTGAATTGTGGTATAATAGAATACAAAGACTTCCCACTGGGTGCACAAGGCCAAGAAACATTTTAGCTACAATGAGGGACTTGGAATTTGTTAAACTGAATTTTACTTATAATTGCATTACTTTATAGGATGGTCATTCACTTGTTTTTCCTCACCTAAAAAGTGTGTGAGTCCTGCCACACACTCTTATGTAATCTCAATTACCTGAATATAATGCATGAAAGGAAACTCATGCAAATAATTTTAATTATAAATGATATGTGATTATTGTTGGTAAAGGGGATTGGACCCCAAGCGAAGCAAAATCACAAAGTTGTCGGTGCTTGAGCTGAACAACGTGGCTTGAAAGGAAAATGAGGTCAAGAAACCAGATTGGAACTGGTGTTCCCTATCTGCCAAGGAATAGAAAGTTGATAAAAGGGGAGGAGACAGGTGGCTCAAATCAGAGTATCTGCTTGGTCCACAATGCTCAGACATGAGTTATCCTAGGTAGGATGAAATTGTCAAAACTGTGGAAAAAAAATTTGAAGAATTATCTCCAGCACCCTAAGAACCCTGCGCCTGAGGCTACTTCTTCACAAAACAAATATTGTTCATAAAGGTAATCTAGAGATTTCCTATTAAAAAACATCAAAGCTACTGTGCAATTCTACAGTGATGAGTATACCAGAGGGTAGAAGCAGTTAATAGCTAGGTAGAAAATTAACAACCCAAGAAACAAGAGCAAATAGAAAAAAGCTGCAGTTCTGAGAGCTAGCAGTGGAGTAGCTATGGAATCAGGATTAGAACTATATTAGAATATATAGGCAATGAGAAAATAATGAAAGCTAATGTGTAATTTTATATATTGGATGGATTGGAGGTATACAAAGTACTGACTAAAATTGAAAAAGTATCACTTCTACTAAGAAGAAAAGGGATTAAAGAAAGATAAAGATATAGGGAGTATATTTGCAAGGATACAGCGCTCTCTAGAAGTGACACCAGGAACTGAAACCAATGTGCAAGATTTTCCTAAAGTTTTTAATTATAACTTTCTAAGTGTGTGCCTTTGTGCACATATGTAACTTTTCCTTTTACCAGCTCAAGTAACAACCTTCATTGCCTCACTGGAAATGTCACCTCAGGGGAAAAAACAATTGTTCAGCTGGATGTGAAAATAAAATTGTAATTTATTTCTGGTCTAAAAATTACTGTCTTAAAGGAGACAAATTGTTCCACTATATTAAAGTGACTTTATTCTGCTTTTACATGCACAGGAGTCATGTCATTGTTTAAAATGGTTCAGGGACATATACTCAATTAATTTGGTTTTAAATTATGGTATTAAAAAATAAAACTCTTTGATAAGCTCAGGGGAAAATTACTCTCTTCTTCCCACTCCTAAAATTCAATTGGAACTGACTCAGCAACCAAAATGCCTGTGGATTAGACAGCCCCAAATCCCTTTCTTTCCTAAGTATAATTCATGTCCTGATAATTTCCTACCTTCAATCCCATCTTCCTCTAAGACCCCTCACATTAGGACCCCATGAACCCTTGGATTGGAGCAGCTGGAACATAGCCTGGCGGATTGTCTTGGTCTTCAAGCTGTAAATGATAGGGTTCAGCACAGGTGGTAAGAGCAGATAAATATTGGCCAAAGTGCTACAGAGCACCCTTGGGGTGGAGTGGAAGAGGTGGTGTGCCAAAGAGAGGCTGATCATTGGCACATAGAAAACAGTGACTGCACAGATGTGACAGACACAAGTGCTGAAAGCTTTTTGTTGCTTCTTTCGGGCCACAATGCTCAGAACAGTACGGAGGATCAGGACATAGGAGAAAAGAATAAACAATACATCAGTGCCATTCAGGTAGAGCTGAAGAAACAATCCCCAAAAACTGCTGATCCAAGGTTTGGAATATGAGTATTTGATCACTTCTGGGTGGTAGCAAAATGGATGGGAAAGCTCGTGACCCCCATGAAAAGACACAGTGTTTATGGCTACAACAACGGGAAGTAAGAAAACTACGGGTCTAATGCAGATGACCAGCCCTATCACCAGGATCATCCTGT
This sequence comes from Nomascus leucogenys, assembly GCF_006542625.1. NCBI lineage: Eukaryota > Metazoa > Chordata > Mammalia > Primates > Hylobatidae > Nomascus > Nomascus leucogenys. Next base: position 66,053,703 of record NC_044395.1, on the reverse strand, counting down.
CTGTGAGGATAGTAGCATAGTTCAGTGGGTTACAGATGGCCATGAAGCGGTCAAAGGCCATGGCTACCAGCACCGAGGACTCCAGCAAGGAGAAGGCATGCACAAAGAACATTTGAATGAAGCAAGCTTTAAAGCTGATCTCCCGGGCATGAAACCAGAGAACACCAAGCACAGTGGGAAGGGTTGTAATGGTCAGACATAGATCAACAGCTGCCAGCATGGAGAGGAAATAATACATGGGCTTGTGGAGTCTCTGCTTAGTAATGATGACAAGAAAGATCATACTGTTTCCCAAGAGGGCAATGGTGTAGAGACAGCAGACTGGAATGGAGATCCAGACATGAGCACATTCCAGCCCAGGGAATGCAGTGAGGAGGAAGTTTGAGGAAGACGAAGTGGTGTTATTGAATATTGCCATGGTTGGTTGAAGACACTGAACTATGAGGAAAGAAAAATAATTAAGATTATTTATATATATATATAAATATATATATATCATACATTTTATTAGTCATTTCATATACAATTTTAAATTTAAGGTAGTTATTTTTCTTCTGTTTTAAAGAAAGGAAATGGACCCAGGAAGGTTAAATAGTATATCTAGGCTAAAATAGTTCAATACAGATTCAAATTCAGAACCAAATTTACTAACTCCAAAGTCTATTAGTTTTTACTAAACTTCAGATGATCAGAGAGGCCAGGCTAATGAGACAATTTGGATAGCTGAATGTTGTAATTTCCTTCTTTTAAAATACAATTTTTAATATCCTTTTATACTTGTATATGATGTACAGGAGGGGTAGAGATGAGAAATAAGCAAAATAGAGAACTATGTTCTCATGACTCATCTAAAGAAGGTTTGTGGAGTCCAAGTGTTTTTAAAATTATGTGTAAAAGTCTACATATGTTTGTATTGTTTTTGTCTTCATGTGCAGATGAATGCAGGGGGAATTTGGGAGTGCGAAAGTCACTGAGAGATGAGATTCTTATAAAGCAGATATCAGTTATCCTCTGTTCTTTGAATGATATCTCATAAAGGCAAAGAAATGACGCTGGATAATGCAAGGGGGGTAAGAGGAGAGGAGACAGTGGCTCTGTTTGCTGCTGGGGAAATTTTTCCTGTGGAATGGAGACAGAAGAAGAAGCAGAGGGCTTTCTCTCTGTGAGATCATACACTCTGGAGCCAGTGGTAGGTCAAAGTTCAGTGCCTAATTTATCAAGGTTTTCTCAACATTGCCGGCTAACCAGAGCAATGTGTTAGAGCTTTCTCTCTTCAGATACAAGTCTCCATCTGACTGGCCAGGAAGAAGGTAGCATCTGCCCATTCATATACAGAAGACCAGGTGAAATTATTTGAATAACACTCACTCAACTCAATAACAGAGTGACCCAAAGGTCAACATCCGTATTTTCTCGCATCAGTAATGTTACAGACCCATCCTCTTCATTTACCAAACCCTACCTTCTGTTAATTTGTTAACACTGAATTATATTTCCTCCACAATTCAGAATATACCCTGAAAGTTCCATGACATATTAAGCTAAAACTACCCTCTGCTTTAATCTTTGCCCCACATTTTGCTTGGACCTTTCACTTGGTGCTTAATAATGAGGCACAACTGATATTGGTAATTTATATATGCAAGTACTGTGTTCTTCTTCTGCCAGAAGTTTGAGATTCTTGAAAGTTTGGGAATGTACGTTTTTAATCTCTCAATGCTAGTTACTAAAGCAGGATCAGGAAAAACAGAAATCTTCATTTTGCAACATTGATTGATTACCGAACAATTATGGCCACAGAAAGGGAGTTTTGAGTCCTATCGTCTTTTGCCTTTGTCTCTTCTTTCTCCTCCTGTCTTCTCTCTCCCATCTCAGTTTCTTCCAGTATGTGTTACACCCGTCCCTTTCTCTATCCCATCTTACTTGTAGTTCCCATCAATTTATTGCTTTATCTTCTCCCTCTCCTTATCTTACCATCCCTCATTTTAAAAAACTCCCCCCCCCCACCTTCAGTTTTTTTCTCCACATTTGCACTCCCGCCTTACCTGGTCACATCAGCAGGAAACACCACCAACTTCTCTTCAGTCCCATAACAGAGTAGGGGCTAAACCAGCTTCCAAAAGCGAGGGCTTTATAGGCAGCCTAGTAGAGTCCCCAGGCAACAGGGAGCATTCTTGATTAGTAAGCATTCTGGTTGGAGTGAGTGATGGAACCCATCCGCAACTAAGACACATCTCCGAGACTTACCCCCAAACCCTGCTCCCAGGCCCAAGCAAATCCCATCCATCAAGGGCTGGGAGAAGAGCCCTAGCCCTGGAGGCTGACAGTAATGGATATCTGCTAAGACTGCCTGCCTGGGTCAAATAACTATAACCATTCCTCTTTACCCAGCCTTAGGCTAAGGACTCTCAGCCAGGAAGGCTCCCTGAATATCAGAGCTGGATTAGGAGAGCAGAAAGAGTCATCCCATTGTTCTCTGTTTTCAATATATCCTCTTCCTAAGAGGTCTCATTACTCTCCTGGCCATTCCTACATCCCTCCTCTTACACAGGAACTCCTCCTAAGGACCCTTCCTATTCAAGTCATATCTGGAGCCATCTACCTTCTATGCACAAGTAACCTAACATTTGATGAACACATAATATGTTCCAGAAACTATATCTTTCAAATGCATTGTCTTAATCAACTTTATGAGTTAAGTATTATTACCTATTATTTCACAGCTGAGGAAATTGAAGTTTAGAGAGATTTTTTAATAACTTCACTGTCTAAAAGTTAGCAACTTGCAGAAATGGTACTCAAGCCTATTTTAGAAATGGTCCTCAAAATTTTGAAGTAAGTCTTATTTCAAAGCTTTTCGTCTTAACCATCATGCTATACTACCTTCTAATGTCAACTGTTTCCATTCATGCCTTCAGGAACCATGGTTTAAATTCATTGTCTTTAATCTGTCAATTTCATAGATTGATTCCCAACTGTGTGTCCACATATGGTTTAAGCTTCGTTTAGACTAGAATCCAACTATTCACAGTAGACAGTCAATTAATAATCCTAATTATATCTAATCTACCCTGGCTTTTTGCACTTTCCCCCGTCTTGAGACAGAGTCTCGCTGTGTCACCGAGGCTGGAGTGCAGTGGCACGATCTCGGCTCACTGCAACTTCCACCTCCTGGGTTCAAGCAATTCTCCTGCCTCAGCCTCCCCAGTAGCTGGGATTACAGGTGCCTGTCACCATGCCTGGCTAATTTTTGTATTTTTAGTAAAATGGGGTTTCACCATGTTGGCCAGGCTGGTCTCAAACTCCTAACCACGTGATCCACCTGCCTCGGCTTCCCAAAGTGCTGGGATTACAGGCGTGAGCCATTGCGCCCAGCCCTTTTTGTTTCTTGAAACATTTTCCAAATATATTGTCACTATATACGTATGAGTCACACTGAGCAAAGGTGCTTATCCCAGTGAGTATCAAGGAAGATCAAATAACTTTATAAAGTTACACATCAGGTAATGCTCAGATGCATAAGTAAACACCACCCCCTTTCCCTGGTTCCTATCAGTGAAGATGAGTGACTGAAAATTTCAGATAAGATTTATGAATATTAAATAAGAACAGAAAATAGGAAGTATTAAATCAATCTTAATAACGTATAGTTTTCATTAATTCAAAAATATATATTAAGTGTCATCATATGGTCTAAACTACATTACACACTTGGGTTACGATGAAGTGGGATAAAAGGGTTCCTGTTCATATGGAGTATATATTAAGCACAAGTCAGAAAAGCCCTCTGAACAGAAGTGAGGCTGAGGTTGAGATCTAAAGCTTATATGAAATTTCTTATTTTTCCAACTCACTGAATGCACCATTTTCTCAAACTCTGCACATGCTATTTATTTTTAATTTTTTTCTGATTCCAACCCCTTAAATATGTATGCCTTATGTTATAAAATATATAAATAAATACACAAATAAAGGCAAAAGAAAATAAATGTTCTGTGTTCATCACTGAATACCAGAGTGATTCGAATGGAGTAAGAGCAGTCCGGACAGATTTCTCAAAAAAGTTATTAAAAAATGACATACAACAGAAAACTACTCAGCAATAAAAAGGAATAAACTACCAATACATGCAATAACATGGGTGAATCTCAAAAGCATTTTATTAAGAAGCTAGACACAAAAGACTGCATAATGCAGGGTTTCATTTGCATGCCACTCTGGAAAAATAATCATTATAGGGAAAGAGAGCCAATCAATGCTTGCCAGTCAATGCTTGCCCTCTGTTGGGTGATAATAGAGTGGTTGACCACAAATGGGCAGCATAAAGAAATTTGGGGAAGTGATAAAATTGTTCTGTATCTTTGTTTCAGTGGTGGTAACATAATGCATTTGTCAAAACTTGTAAAACGATATACCAAAGTGAGTAAATTTTATTATACATAAATGTTTGAAAATTTATTATATACAATTTTAAAGTATAAAATTTTATGTTTTATCAAGCTAAAATAAATTATTGCTCTCATCGAAACCATTATGCAGTTTCATTTCACAACCCATTGTATTTGTACTGTTCAATACAGCAGCTACTAGTTACATATGACTACTTAAATTTACATTTAAATCAATTAAAATTAAGTACATTTAAAATTCAGTTCCTCAGCTTGCACTAGCAAAATTTCAAGCAATTAATAACCATGTACGGCTACTAGTTACTAAACAGCAGAGAAATAGAAAATATCCACTTCTGTGGGGATTTCTATTGGATAGTGCTGTATTTGATATTCTTCTCTAACTTGATTGCATTTACATGGAAATAGTAGACGCCATTAAGCGCTAACCCTAGCCCCACAAAAGGCCTGGATAATCCGCCATCGGATCTGCTTGGTCCTAACACTGTACACAATGGGATTGAGCACAGGAGGGAGAAGCAGGTAGATATTGGCCATGAACGTGTGTATTAGTGGTGACAAATGCTTCCCATAGTGATGAATTAGGGTCATACCAATGAGAGGCACATAGAAAAGCAGCACTGCACAGATATGAGAGAGACAGGTGTTGACAGCCTTGAGCCTCTCTTCCTGGGAAGCAATGCTCAATACTGCCTGGAGGATTAGAATGTAAGAGGCCAAAAGTATCAAGGCATCTAGTACAATGATGAAGATCACAGCCAGCAGGCTATAGATGCTATTGACACTGGTGTCAGCACAGGCAAGCCTCATGGCATCCTGATGGAGGCAGTACGCATGGGAGAGGACATTGGAGTGACAGAAAGGTAACCTTTTGATGAGAAAAGGCACAGGAAGCACAGCCCCCACACTCCGTAGCAGGATGGCTGCTGCAGTCTTGCTGATGACACTGTGAGTGAGAATTGTAGCATAGTGCAAAGGAAAGCGGATGGCCACAAAGCGATCAAAGGCCATGGCCACCAGAACACCTGATTCCACTCCTCCAAATGTGTGGATGAAGAACATCTGGATAAGGCAGCCATTAAAAGTTATTGAACGCCAGTTGAACCAGTGAACACTGACAATTGTAGGCATGGAAGACAGTGAAAGGCTGAGGTCAGTGGCAGCTAACATGGCTAGAAAATAATACATGGGCTCATGGAGACTTTGCTCAACTTTGATGACAACAAGGATGGTGACATTTCCCAAGATCGTGGTGCTGTAAAGAAGACAGAGAGGCAAGGCCATCCATAAGTCTTTCTCTGGCATTCCTGGAATCCCAGTCAGGGTGAAGAAGCTCTGGTGGTTCTCAGTAGTTTGGTTGAGTGGTGACATAGTGGAATAGTGGTTTGACTAGGAAAAAAGAGAAGAGCTCATTAAGTCAAACAGACTTCAACTGGAATCAGTAACAATAAGTATTGAGATGGTAGCTGTAAGAGGAAGTAAGTTAAGTATTATTCTTGCACATCCATGTTCCATTTGATAGAGAAACCAATAGCCCCTGCTTCATGAAGCAAGACTGCTGCTACTAACCATAAAATTTTAAAATATCTAGGAGAAAGAGAAACAAACAAAAAACCTCCAGTTAACATCTGCACCTAGTAGGGACATATGCAATTCAGAAATATCAAGAAGTTACCTGTCTTACAGACTGCAATACTAGGGAAGAATTTGGCATTGTGTATTTGCATGTATAATAAACACTAACACCAATAACCATGAAGAATATAACCACAGTCCTAATATAAGGGCTGTTCATAAACACAGATGTGCAGATATAAACATGTGGATGTATGTGTGTGCATCTTGGTTGTGATCTTAAATTGTTTTGATTTTCATATGATCATTTCCCTCTTTGGTACTCAATTTATCAATCACTTCCCTCTTTGGCATTTGTATGATGTAGGATGGAGGAGGAAAGACACACTTTAAGGAATTTAAAGCTCTGACCTTCTGTGTTCCTAAGAGTCTGTGAGTACTAAAGGGATCTGAGCTTCCAGCAAGTGAGGGAAGAAGAAGTCACCTTGGCTCCCAAGGAATTTTAAAAAGACCTACTGTGGTAGGAAGAATAATACCCTTAAAGGTGTCTTCATCTGAATCTTTGAAAACTATCAACATGCTACTTTGCATGTCAAAGGGAATTTTCATATGTAGTTAAAATTAAGAACCTTGAGATGTAGAGTTTATCCTGCATTGTCCAGGTAGGCCAGATCAAATCGCAGGAGTACTTAGAAATGAATAACATTTGTCAACTGCAGAGAACCAGAAAGATGGCAGCATGAGCAGGACTGGACATGAATTATTGACATTCAAGATGAAGGAAGGGAACCAGGAGACAAGGAATATTAGTGGCCTTTAGAAGATGGAAAAGGTAAGTGAACAGAATTTTCCCCTAAGTCTCCAGAAAATATTGCAGAAAAGAATGCCTTAAATCTTGGTTTTAGCCCAGTGAGGCCCATTTTGGACTTCTGATCTAAAGAACTATTAAAATAAATATGTTTTAAGCCACTAACTTCTTAGGGCAGCAATAGAAAACAGATACCCAGGAGCCACAGAAGAGTTGCTTTAGTCCCTTTCCAGAAATATCCAGTGTCTTCCCATTGTCATTCTCATTTATTCAGGCCTTTTTCTTCAGTGTGTTCTTCCATGCAATTAGATTTCTCTGTCCTAAGGTGCATCTAGAAAGGAATTTTGAGATTTACTTTTCCCTTCATTAGGGAGCAGAATGATCTCCAGTACTTCCAAAGAGTTTTACAACTAATATATGGCTCAGCCAGATTAAATCCATCCATGGAGAATCTCCCAAAAGACAGGTTCAATCATTGTTCAGGTTACTGAAGTCAGTGCCCTGGGTGTTAAAACTCATCTTGACTTTTTTTTCTGTTTCTCCATAGAGAAGACCCATCCTTTTCCTTCCACGCTCCTATGTGGCTGTTCTAATAAATGTCATCTTGAGTTAGCAGCAACTACATTTCTCACTGTAACTCCAAGTAAGGCCTAGTTAAATCTATGGGGAATCACAGACATTAATGTCTACTACTTGCAGTGAAAAAGATCAAGATTAAAATCTTGGTGCCACACAATCAGTTCTCTTCCATTTCAATTTTTTGGTGTCATCTTCAGAACATATATCCAAATGTGCAGCTGAGCTAATCACCTTTTCAGGCCAGTCTAGCCATAGCTGACAGAAGGTTCAGGACTAAAAGAAAGTAGTGCTATAGTGGCTCTGAACTTTGTATTTATCATAACCCTTCTGAGAATCTCAGAAAGGGTCTCCCAGTTAAGAATGCACACACACACACACACACACACACACCCACACACACCACACACACATATACAAGCGAAGTTCTCCATAAAAATTAAGTGAATTCAGATATTTTTGAAAACCATCTATGGACCCAGGTTAAGAACTCTTTCTTTAAGAAATTCTTTTAAATAAATGAAATACGAGCCTTGGTCATAGAAAGGAGCAAAGCCACTAGACAAAATCCAGAGCTACACACAAAAGACAGAGAGCTCTGGATACTTGGGAATGAACAAGACAGAAAAAGTCACTCCAAATTTCTCAGTCAGTAGTTTAGTGCAGTACTGTCCAATATGGTAGCCCCAAGACATATGCATTTATTTAAATTTAAATTTATTAAATTAAATTACAATTTCACCTTACTTGTACTAGTCATATTTTAAATGGTCAATAGCCACACGTGACTAGTGCTACTGAACTGGATAAAATTGTTGTAGAATAGTTTCATCACTGCAGAAAATTTTATTTGAAACTTCAACAATTGGAGCTGCAGACTGCAGACTTAAAGGGTACCAACATCCTCATTGACTCTTGAAAAATAATGGGTCTGATTGGATTGAGGGTCCTTCACTTACATAATAAGTGTCTCTCTACCTATATCTCTGTTTCTCTTTACCTATATCTCTCTGTCTTTGACTCTGTTTAAGAAATTTGAAAAGAAAAATCGCTTTAAAAGTAAAGGCTCTGGGGTTTGAATCTTAGCTCTATGACCTTGAACAAGTTACTTAATAATCACTGTGCTTAATTCCTCACTTCTTTAAAGTAAAAATAAAAATAATAGTACTTACCATAGGGTTGTTAAGAGTATGCATTTGGAATATCGATAGAGCACTTAGATAAGCACCAGGCAAATAATAAAGACTCAATAAAGTTCAGATATAATAAATGCCCATGTATTATCTAAAAACTCGGTAATGTTTGCTTGACTATAAAAATTATCTCTCAAAAGATTTGTCATGAAATCTATTTATGCAATTCTAAAGTTATGCACCTATTTTCGTATATACTATTTATATATTTTGATCAAATTCTGTATTACCTAAATCTTTCTATCCCTCAGGCAGTTTATTCCAACATTTAATACCAATGGCTTGCAGGCAGTGGCTGTTGCAGGGTTCAAGACAGTGGATTCGGTGGCTCTGTCTCAATGACTTTGCACTTTATCATTAATGCTCACTGTAAAGGATTTAGTGAAAGCAAGTCTCAGATAAACCAAAGATGAAAAGACGATATGCTAGTAGAATTCACATGTAGTAAAAATCAGTAAGCAAAAGTAAAGAATAAGAAAATTGATTATGAGGGATGAGCAGCCTCAAAACAAACACTACACTGGCAATCTAAGCACCTTAATCCAAGAGACCAGCACAGACCTTCCAGAATTTGGGACAAGGATAGTAAACAAGGCCCCTGATTCCTTAAGATCTCATGAACCAAGGAAAAATTGATCATGTTTAATTAATTTATTGATTAATGACTTCAAATTTGTTAAGTTTCTAAGTACCAGGTGTGTCATGAGTAATCAGAGGACAAAAAGAAGCATTTTTATTTTTCCTTCCAAGACCCTTTAGCAAAGAACACATGGAAAGCAAGATGAGACACATGAGTGTACTGTATAGCTGGGGTTGAATGAAGGCATGCTTTACAGGTGCATCCATATGTCCAGCTTGTCTCATCAACTGGCTAGCTTAATTCTGTCTCTCTAAATAATAGCGGTAGACCATGGAGAGAGTTGAGCCTAAACTTTCCTCACAGCAATAGGACAGGAGCTTCTGTAGCTTCAGAAGTATATGCGGGGGTCAAGGTGGAGAAGGAGTGGGCATTGAGAGTCTTTCCCCTCTATGTAGTATTGAACTTCAATTCCATACTCTTCCACCCAGGCAGGAAGATGGAAAGGCTGCTCTCTGAGGAACAGGCATGAGCATACTATACTCTTAAAGAATCTGAGCTGCTGAGTAAAAGCTGGCCCTTTGGACTTGTTTCTTGTGGGATCATAGACTAGTCTCACCAGGATAAGAAACTATCTGCTAGTGACCTTGAGCTGGGACTCAGAAGAAGGGGCTCAAGGCTGAGTGGGGGAGGGGGACAATGATCTATATGGTTCTTGTTTTACTGACTAGTTTTTGGTAGAATCACATACTCCCCTCGCCCCTTAATTCCCACATCTACAGTTAGAAGTGTTAGTTCTATTTTAATGAAAAGGAGAAGGAAATGAAAGTAATGCTTGCTGAGCATTGTGATCATTCTAGCCTCTTTATTAGTATTTAAAAAACACAAGCAATGTAAAAACCACAAGCAATATCCTTTCGTGTTATCCTAGATAGACAATAAAAGGAATAATGGGCAGACATTTTAAAAATATTTTAGTCCTTTAATAATAAACAATCTAATATTTATTGAGTGCTTTTTCATGTTCCAGGCTCTGTTCTTAGCCATTTACATGTCCTATCCCATTTAAAGATACAAAAACCTTAGTGGAAAAGCACTATTATTACTGCTATTGCATGTACTAGAAAAACAAGGGTCAGAGAAGTTGATTAACTTGTACCAGATCCCAAAACTAAAGCTTAAATATAGGTTCTCTGATCATTGTGCTTTGAAGTTCTGTTTGGTTCTAAAGGAGAAGATCAACATTTAGTCACGGGGCAATTTCTGCCATTAAAATCAAATTGCAGATGAAAGAGTGAACTGGGCTCAACACGTAATCTCCTTCACCTCTACCACTCATTGCTGACCTTTACATTTTTCTATGAACTGTCCATACTGCAGTCTCTGCCGTTCTGTGACAAGATCCTCAAAGAAAGCATTTCTCAGGCCTCAGATTTTTCCCCAACTCACCCAAAGCATGGTCTAGGAGACAAGAGTCTTTTCTGATGCGTCAACCACAGCAGCACGGAGATTTAAAACCAACAGCACCCTTGCCCAGAATTTCCCCTGGAGTGATTCTATGGAGACATGAGCATGTGACTTCCTGGAGATGCCCCAAGGACCAAAGGCTATGCAGACCCAGGCTTCTGAGCATGCTACTTTGACTTATTCCCAGAGGGCCTGGTTTTGCCTAATATAGATCTGTGGTAGCAACCCATCCAAACGCAGAATTATTCTCAGTCCTATATGAATGTGCATCACTAACTATATTGAAATACAATTAAACCCTAGTGCTTAATTTTAATAATTCTCTGTCTAAAAAGAAAAAGCTGAAAGAAAAATTTACCCTTGTTTCACATGCCGTTGTGTTATTGTCCCATTCTCTTTTTTGTTTCACAGCAAAGCCGCTCAACATTGTGGTCTACAATCCCTGTCGATACTTCCCATTCTCTCCTCAATTCACTTCAGTGAATGTTCTTTTTCACACCACTGAAACAGTATGTGCAGATGTCACCAATAATCTGCTTATTGCTAAACTTAGCAAAAATTTGCCGTCTTACTCTCCTGTTTGTTCTTCAGGATTCAGAATATTGCTGCAATGTTGAATTATTTTCCTTTGTTGGTTTCTCTGAAATCATGTTTGCTTGATGTTTCCTCCTATTTTAATTTATACTCTTTATTATTCTTTGATTATATGTCTTCTTCCTAGAGCACTAAATGTCAGTGTATCTTTTATTTGATCTTTTTTCCTCTACTTTAACTCCACTCTCTCACTTACCGATATCATCGAATACCACTGCTTTAAATATCATCCACATACTGATTAACTACAAGTGTATATCTTCAGGCTACAATACTGCCTTGATCTCCAGATCAGCTTCCTACTTGATAACTCCACTGTAATACAAATAGGAAACTGAAATTTAACATGGCAAATACAGTATAATGAAAACAAAAATAAAACGTTTTCTTTTCATCTGCTTAAGGTTAATTTCAGTAAATCACTAACCACACCACAATTCACCCAGTTACCCAAACTAAAATTCAGGTCTTTTCTCCCTCTATTCTTCATATCTAATCCATCACCATGGTACTATTCAGTGATTCAGTGTGCCATTTTGATTTTTCTATTAACACATTATTAGCTATATTTTCAGTTATTTTTCTTAGTAATTATTCTAAGAATTATAAAATCCATCTTCACCTTATCACTGTCTACTTCACATTAATATTGTCTTAATCACAGTAAAATATTTCAACTTTTCCACACTGTAGCCCCATTTTCTTTTATCTTTTATGAAATTATTTTAATACATATTCTACCTACATGATATAGACCATATAATTGTCATTATTTATTTAAACAACTTGTTTTAAAAACCTATTTTAAAGATAATACATTATTTACATAAGCAGTCTTTTCTATTACTCAATATCTATCATTTTCAGTGTTCTTTATTTCTTTTTTTATTATCATACTTTAAGTTCCAGGGTACAAGTGCACAACGAGCAGGTTTGTTACATATGTATACATGTGCCATGTTGGTGTGCTGCACCCATTGACTCGACATTTACATTAGGTATATCTCCTAATGCTATCCCTCCCCCATCCCCCCACCCCACAACAGGCCCCGATGTGTGATGTTCCCCAACCTGTGTCCAAGTGTTCTCATTGTTCAGTTCCCACCTATGAGTGAGAACATGCGGTGTTTGGTTTTCTGTCCTTGTGATAGTTTGCTCACAATGATGGTTTCCAGCTTCATCCATGTCCCTACAAAGGACATGAACTCATCGTTTTTTATGGCTGCATAGTATTCCATGGTGTATATGTGCCAAATTTTCTTAATCTAGTCTATCATTGTTGGACATTTGGGTTGGTTCCAAGTCTTTGCTGTTGTGAATAGTGCCGCAATAAACATACGTGTGCATGTGTCTTTATAGCAGCATGATTTATAATCCTTTGGGTATATACCCAGTAATGGGATGGCTGGGTCAAATGGTATTTCTAGTTCTAGATCCCTGAGGAATCGCCACACTGTCTTCCACAGTGGTTGAACTAGTTTACAGTCCCACCAACAGTGTAAAAGTGTTCCTGTTTCTCCACATCCTCTCCAGCGCCTGTTGTTTCCTGACTTTTTAATGATCGCCATTCTAACTGGTGTGAGATGGCATCTCACTGTGGTTTTGATTTGCATTTCTCCAATGGCCAGTGATGATGAGCATTTTTCCATGTGTCTGTTGGCTGTATAAACGTCTTCTTTTGAGAAGTGTCTGTTCATATCTTTTTCCCACTTTTTGATGGGGTTGTTTGATTTTTTCCTGTAAATTTGTTTAAGTTCTTTGTAGATTCTGGATATTAGCCCTTTGTCAGATGGGTAGATTGTAAAAATTTTCTCCCATTCTGTAGGTTGCATGTTCACTCTGATGGTAGTTTCTTTTGCTGTGCAGAAGCTCTTTCGTTTAAAGTTTTGTCAATTTTGGCTTTTGTTGCCATTGCTTTTGGTGTTTTAGACATGAAGTCCTTGCCCATGCCTATATCCTGAATGGTATTGCCCAGGTTTTCTTCTAGGATTTTTATGGTTTTAGGTCTAACACTTAAGTCTTTAATCCATCTTGAATTAATTTTTGTATAAGGTGTAAGGAAGGGATCCAGTTTCAGCTTTCCACATATGGCTAGCCAGTTTTCCCAGCACCATTTATTAAATAAGGAATCCTTTTCCCATTTCTTGTTTTTGTCAGGTTTGTCAAAGACCACATGGTTGTAGATGTGTGGTATTATTTCTGAGGGCTCTGTTCTGTTCCATTGGTCTAGATCTCTGTTTTGGTACCAGCACCATGCTCTTTTGGTTACTGTAGCCTTGTAGTATAGTTTGAAGTCAGGTAGCGTGATGCCTCCAGCTTTGTTCTTTTGGCTTAGGATTATCTTGGCAATGTGGGCTCTTTTTTGGTTCCATATGAACCTGAAAGTAGTTTTTTCCAATTCTGTGAAGAAAGTCATTGGTAGCTTGATGGGGATGCCATTGAATCTATAAATTACCTTGGGCAGTATGGCCATTTTCATGATATTGATTCTTCCTATCCATGAGCATGGAATGTTCTTCCATTTGTTTGTATCCTCTTTTATTTTATTGAGCAGTGGTTTGTAGTTCTCTTGAAGAGGTCTTTCACATCACTTGTAAGTTGGATTCCTAGGTATTTTATTCTCTTTGAAGCAATTGTGAATGGGAGTTCACTCATGATTTGGCTCTCTGTTTGTCTGTTATTGGTGTATAGGAATGCTTGTGATTTTTGCACATTGATTTTGTATCCTGAGACTTTGCTAGAGTTGCTTATCAGCTTAAGGAGATTTTGAGCTGAGACAATGAGGTTTTCTAAATATACAATCATGTCATCTGCCAACAGGGACAATTTGACTTCCACTTTTCCTAACTGAATACCCTCCAGCACACCTGAGTGTGTGTTGTTCCCCCATGTGTCCATGTGTTCTCATCATTCAGCTCCCACTTATAGGTAAGAACAAGTGGAATTTTTTTTTTCTGTTTCTGGGATAGTTTGCTGAGGATAATGTCCTCCAGCTCCATCCTTTTTATGGCTCCTTTTTATGGCTCCATAGTATTACGTGGTATATCTATATCACGTTTTCTTTATCCAGTCTATCAGTAATAGGTATTTAGGTTGACTTCATGTCTTTGCTATTGTGACTAGTGCTGCAATTAACACACACATGCATGTGCCTTTACAACAGAACAATTTTTATTCTTTTAGGTATATACCCAGGAATGGGATTTCTCAGTCAAATGGTATTTCTGCCTCTAGGTCTTTGAGGAAATGCCATAACTTCTTCCACAATGGTTGAACTAATTTATACTCCTACCAAGAGTGTAAAAGTGTTCCTTATTCTTCACAACCTCGCCAGCATCTGTTGTTTTTTGACTTTTTAGTAATAGCCATTCTGACTAGTGTAAGACAGCATCTCAGCCGCACATGGTGGCTCACACCTGTAATCCCAGCACTTTGGGAGGTCAAGGTGGGCAGATCATGAGGTCAGGAGTTCGAGACCAGCTTGGCCAACATGGTGAAACACCATCTCTACTAAAAATATAAAAATTAGCCAGGCGTGACGGTGCATGCCTGTAATCCCAACTACTCAGGAGGCTGAGGCAGGAGAATTGCTTGAACCCCGGAGGCAGAGGTTGCAGTGAGCCCAGATTGTATCACTGCACTCCAGCCTGGGCAGCAGAGCGAGACTCCATTAAAAAAAAAAAGGACAGCATCTCATTGTGGTTTTGTAGTTCCCTAATGATCAGTGATGTTGAGCTTTTTGTCATATATTTGTTGGTCACATGTACATCTTCTTTTGAGACATGTCTGTTCATGTCCTTTGCCCACTTTTTAATGGGGTTGTTTTTTTCTTGTAAATTTGTTTAAGTTCCTTCTAGATACTGGATATTAGACCTTTGTCAGATGGATAGATTGTAAAAGTTTTCTCCTTTTCTGTATGTTGTCTATTTTCTCTGTTGATAGTTTCTTTTGCTGTGAAGAAGCTCTTTAGTTTAATTATTTCCCATTGGTCAACTTTTGGTTTTGTTGCAATTGTTTTTGTCATCTTTGTCATGAAATCATTCCTCGTGCCTATGTCCTGAATGGTATTGCCTAGGTTTTCTTCTGGTATTTTTAAATTTGGGGCTTTACATTTAAGTCTTTAGTCCATCTTGAGTTGATTTTTGTGTACGGTGTAAGGAAGGGGTCCAGTTTCAGTTTTCTGCCTATGGCCTGCCAGTTCCCCCAGCACCATTTATTAAATAGGGAATCATTTCCCCATTGCTCATTTTTGTCAGGTTTGTCAAAGATCAGATGGTTGTAGGTGTGTATCTTCTTTCTGGGTTTTCTGTTCTTTCCTATTGGTCTATATGTCTGTTCTTGTACCTGTACCATGCTGTTTTGGTTACTGTAGCCTTGTAATATAGTTTGAAGTCAGATGGCATAATGCCTCCAATTTTGCTCTTTTTGCTTAGGATTGCCTTGGCTATTCAGGCTCTTTTTTGGTTCCATATGAATTTTAAAATAGTTTTTATAATTCTGTGAAGAATGCCAATAGTAGTTTAATAAGAATGGCATTGAATCTATACATTGCTTTGGGCAGTATGACCATTTTCATGATATTGATTCTTCCTATCCATGAGCATGAAATGTTTTCTCATTTGCTTATGTTTTCTTGTTTCCTTAAAAGTCTCATAGGTTTTTGTTATAAACCAGGTATCATGGATATAATAGAAACCTTAGATTCTTAATTGCTTTTAAGAGATTTGTTGTGTTTTTTAATTTTCTTTTATTTTTAGTAACTTGTATGAATTTAAACTGAAATTTATATTCTCAAAATAAATCTCTTGCACTAAGTGTTGCCACTGATCATTTCAGATCACTTATATTTCAGGTTCTTACACTAAGTGTAACCACTGATTACTTTCAGATCATTTTATTTGTATTCCACTTTTTTAGCCTGGCTTCCTAGGAATCACCCATGAGTATACACATCTTGGTGGCACGCCAATATTGAGGCAGAAATAGCTGTTATTTCTGTTATTAATAGCTTGAGTCAGAAACATTTTCACTGATTGATTTGAGTGGTGTGTGTAGCGTACATTTAATATTCAACCAGTTATCAAGTCTCTCTTTGCTTTCTCATGCCAGAAAGCTCTCTTGAGTTTCTCTCACATGTTTGAATAATTTCTCATAAAGCCATAGATGTATGGAGAACCCTTCCATAACAATAATTTCTAGGTTCTCCCTGTAAAATGTCCTGATGACTCCTGCTTGCAAACTCAGGCTACTAAAACTGTGGATGGTGCTTCTTTATTTCCTACTGAGTTTTCCAGTCTTAGTTGACCAAGCTTTGCTTTTTTCTTTCCACCTGAAGTTGAGTCTGCACTGTCTGGCAGCACAACTGCTGGTTTGTCAACAAATCCCAGCCTGATAAAACTACTGGTACTACAGCTACTACTCCTACTCCTGCTACTTCTCTGCGAAGAAGAAGAAAAGAAGGAGGAGGAGGAGGAGGAGGAGGAGGAGGAAGAAGAAGAAGAATTTGGCAATGGTGGGAGAGTGGTATTTTTGCCTAAAGTTGTAAAGGTTTTCAAGAATGAATGCTTCTCAACATGTTGCCTGCTTTAGTTAGTTTTCACAGTGTTAATTTTTTAAATAGTTTTTTTGGTTCATATCTTCCCTCTTTTTGAGCAAAGAGGATTCATTGGTTCTACTTCAGAGGAAATTTCTCTTCCTAATAATTATTTTCCATGCTTTAGAGTGTTTTGCATTAAATTTAAGCAAAGAAATTAGACAAAAACTGGCAGTACACCTTTTTTCCTAATGTAAAAGAAAACCATATCTCTGATGCTAGTAGAAATAATCAAGCAGAGGAAAAAATTAAGTGTGATAATCTGGAAGCAATTAAAGAATATGTGAGGCCTTTGGCAATTAATTTATAATTTTATTAATAAAGAAAATTAAAATGAGAATAGTCAGAATGGTTATATGACTTCCACTAGGCCTATTTGATTGTATAAATGCTGATGGGAAGGAGGGGGAATAGCTGGACTTCACCAGTAGAACTCATTTAATAATAGCTAACAAGGAATGCTGAATGAATGAGTGGTTAAATAACTTTCCCTAAGTCCAAAAAGCTGAAAAAGTTAAAACTGTGAATTAAAACAAGGTATATAAGACTCACAAACTCTATTCTTTTTACCATATTTAACCATTTTAGATATGGACAGGAAGACCCTTGATAGATTAAGCTCCCGATAATAGGAAATTACTAGGATAATATAGGAGTCTTTCTGAAGTTGATTCTAGTGGTGTCATCAGTGTCTGTAGACATGGAGGAGTCAAGGCCTGATATCTTCAGGGAAGTTCAAGCCACCAGCTTAACATTCAGGGGGGTTGCATCAAGCATTTTGTGTGTTTTTAGTTCTGTCCCCAACAGTATTTCAGACAGAAATATTCACAATTTCTTATTAAAAATATATTGACACAAATTATAAAGCCCTAGCTTTTAATGTTTATAGCATACATTGTCTCTTTTAGGTTGCAGTACACAGTGGGAAAGAAATGGGTTTAGAAATTAAAAATAAATGAATAACCTTTGGCCATATGATGTCAATCATGCCTAAACTAAAGCATCACCACAAGAATTGTTTATATCTGACTTTTGTTTTCTGCTGTGATTATGTGAATATGCTTGTGATGGAAAATAAATGAGATCAAAAGGGCATAAAGATATGATAGAAAGGGTCTGTGAACAATTTAAGGCCTGACTACACAAAGGCACAGGCTCGAGTAACCAGCTGTTCCTGTATCTTTAAGAATTACCTCATTAATGCAAAACATCCTTACAGAGAAATATATTAAATCAAACGCAAGAAATTATACATGAGGTATTGGAATAACAAATTCAGAAAAACAAAGAAGTTCAGCAAATTCAAAGATCATTTTTTATATGTTCCTGATGGGCGGAGTCCAGACAATTATTCTATCCATTCCAAACAACAGTAGACTCCAGCTCTGTTTCATGTCAAATTGCAACACTATGTCATCACTGAGACTGAGACTGGCTTTGGAGTCAGAAGACCTGAACTGAAATTGGGCTGGAATTGTAAGTCTTACTTAGTGATTAAACATGATTCAAATCAGTGTGTGTTTGTGTGTACATACACGTGCATTTGTGTGCATGTATGTGAGTTCACACCTAAGACTATGCAAATAAAATTAAAATGAAGAAAAATTTTGCATAAGTGTTGAATAGAGGACAGTCTGACAGATACAGGAAATTTTTAGAATCCTTAGGGAAATTAGGAAGGGATAGCTCAAGTGGCACTATATAACACCCTTCATGGGAGTTCTTTCAGAGGAGTTGTGAAATCTTTGGAGAATCATGATGACACCAGACAACACTAGAGGTTTGAGCAGTCTTTATAAAGGCTCTACATGCTAGTCTCAGGAAAGGAAAGAAGCCAAATTAATTCTGAACCATAGCACCAGGCTGATAAAGGTAATAAATATCTTAAAAGATTTTTTCCATGTCCTCTATATAGCAAACTCTGTGTAAGATTATTTACGGCAATTTTTATTAAATCCTCACCGAAATTCTACAGAGGAATGTGATAAGGAAAGATGAGAATAGTATATAGAGTGTCATGTGGTGGTAGAAAGCAAAGATGGAAAGAGAAAGTAAAATGCAGGTGTTGTTATTAGGAGTAAAAGAAGACATATACTATGGGGAGGAGGTAGTGCAAGGCTAGGCATAAAATAAAGATGGAATGGAAGAATGCATAAGAATTTCATTGGGAGATAGAGAAAGGAAAGGTCTGGAAATTAAAGAAGATTAAAAGAAGGAAGATGAAGAATGGAGATAAGAATGAAAAATTAAAAAGAAGATGAGAGTAAAACACTGATTCAGGTAATGAAAATCAGAGTCAAAAACAGTAAAACAGCAGGGGTAAACAAGAATCAACTATTTGCATGGAAGAACAGGGCTTTAGCAGGTCCTCAGAACTTAAGGAATGTTAAAGATTTTTCAAGTAGGTCCCAAGAAAAACCCCTAGTAGGGATGAACCAGCTGGTCGTTCCCACCTGAAAGCCACAAGAATTGCTGGGGATACAGAACAGCAGGCCCAAACAAGTGAAGGCTCTCGCTTGACATTTAAAGGAAAACGAAACCCCTCCTCAGAGTGCAGGCAGAAGGTTAGGCAGGCATCACAGAGTGCTTTGTTTAGATCTGACCATTGTGATTTCTGGGAGGGAGGGGCCCAAATTTTGTTAGAAAGTCACAACACAACAAGTGTGAGTGGACTACACTACCTTTCAAAAATTCTTCTGTGTCTAAGATACTCAAATCTGTAAAATAACTTATTAGCAGTCATGTTTTTCCAAAAGAAAATCCTTATACTATAGCAGAGAAACAGGAGACAGAAAAGGTAGGGAAACTACTTGTTCTTGCATGCCTGATCTCACCCCAACCTCAGAGCTCCCAGACCAGCTCTTGAGATGTTTTTCTCTTTTCTCACAAGTACCTAGGTGAGAACAAAGACACCATAGGATCTCTCACAGACTCCCAATTTAAGTTTTTGTCTCTGGCCTCTTAGAAAAATAAATTTTTCTCTTTGTTGAAAATTTTTAATTCATCTGCAGAAGATCAGAACAGAGTTTGAGGGATTATAAGACTTCTTCTGAAAGAAGATTGACATTCAATCATCCATATTCACTCATTCATTGTTTTATGTCTTCATTACACTAATAGGGAACAATTAATAAATGCCTTGCATATGCTCAATGAGGTGATGAACCATAAAATAGTCCTTTACATCAGGAAGTTTTAACTTCTAGTAGGAGAGATGGACATTAAACAAATACGTATACAATGTTTAACTATACTCACTGATAAGAAAGAAGAGCCCAAAAATGTGAAAACAGCATATGTGGAAACCTTAAGCTACTATGGATATTTGGAATCGGCGTAATTGGGAAGGATAGCTAGGCTTTGCTTAGGTAAATAAGAGCTTCACGAGGGGTGAAGAAAAACATAAAGACCTGGAAAGAATGCACGTAGAAATTCTATATCAGGAAGCATCTCACTGGGACCCAGGAACTTAAAGACTGCAAATTTGGCTGAATTAAAGAGACTGAAGGGGAGAGTAAATGGTGTGAGTTGGTGCTAGAGAGGTAGGTAGGGGTTGAATCTTGCTTTACATTGAAGGCTAAGATAAGGATTTACAGCTTTCTTCTAAGTACATTGGGAACCTTAAAGGAGTTTTGCTTGAGGTGAATAAATGAGATGTATATTTGTTTTAAAAAAGTCTATTCTAACTGCATGCATATGTATCTATATGTATAAACTTCTGTATACATATATACTTCTATATGCATATATGTGGAAACTGTATGTATCTATGTGTATATGTATCTATATGTATATACTTCTAAATACATATATACTTCTATATGTATATACTTCTAAATACATATATACTTCTATATGTATAAATTTCTAAATACATATATACTTCTATATGTATATACTTCTAAATACATATATACTTCTATATGTATAAATTTCTAAATACATATATACTTCTATATGTATATACTTCTAAATACATATATACTTCTATATGTATATACTTCTAAATACATATATAATTCTATATGTATATACTTCTAAATACATATATACTTCTATATGTATATACTTCTAAATACATATATACTTCTATATGTATATACTTCTAAATACATATATACTTCTATATGTATATACTTCTAAATACATATATACTTCTATATGTATATACTTCTAAATACATATATACTTCTATATGTATATATTGGAAACTGTGTGTATCTATATGTATATGTATCTATATACATATGGAAGTATATAGATATATATAGAAGTATATATGAGATATATATATATATATAAAATACCCTTATACACATGGATTTATGTGGATGTAGGTTGTGATGATAGTGGGATTGTGTGTAGTTGTGGGTGTGTGGTGATGGTATTGTGAGGTTTTTAGTGGGGTTTTAAAAAATTATTTAGCAATATGCTCTATGTTATTAAGATCTTGGTTATGTCTAATTCTTTTCTGCTAAACCTTGAAAACTATATGAGGAGGAGATATCAAAGGAATTATCAAAATTCTTCACTGTCTAAACACTGGATGTTTACTCTTGTTTCCATTTTTCTTTTTTTTTGAGACGGAGTCTCGCTCTGTCGCCCAGGCTGGAGTGCAGTGGCGCAATCTCGGCTCACTGCAAGCTCCGCCTCCCGGGTTCATGCCATTCTCCTGCCTCAGCCTCTCCGAGTAGCTGGGACTACAGGCGCCCGCCACCACGCCCGGCTAATTTTTTGTATTTTTAGTAGAGATGGGGTTTCACCGTGGTCTCGATCTCCTGACCTCGTGATCCGCCCGCCTCGGCCTCCCAAAGTGCTGGGATTACAAGCGTGAGCCACCGCACCCGGCTTGTTTCCATTTTTCAAATAAAGAAATTTATTCCAAGAGAAGGGAGGTAATCCCATGTGACTGTGTAGGAACGAAAAAGACAAAGTGTTACAAATATCATCTAAATGTTTTTTAACTTTATTCTTTCCTGTGCTATTCTACTATGCATTCATAAAGCCATTGTTCTGTCCATATGAGAATATATATTCAATTTAGGAGCTGTGAGCCAAGTGGAAGAGTCCAGCCCCACCCGATGGTGAGAACAACATGACGAACTTGAATGCATCACATGCCAACCACCATAACTTCATTCTGACAGGTATCCCAGGAATGCCAGACAAGAACCCATGGTTGGCCTTTCCCCTGGGATTTCTCTACACATTCACACTCCTGGGAAGTGGTACCATCCTACCTGTCATCAAGGTGGAGCCGAGTCTCCATGAGCCCATGTATTACTTCCTTTCTATCTTGGCTCTCACTGACGTTAGTCTCTCCATGTCCACCTTGCCCTCCATGCTCAGCATCTTCTGGCTTAATGCCCCTGAGATTGTTTTTGATGCATGCATCATGCAGATGTTCTTCATCCATGTATTCGGAATAGTAGAATCAGGAGTCCTAGTGTCCATGGCCTTTGATAGATTTGTGGCCATCCGAAACCCATTACACTATGTTTCCATCCTCACTCACAATGTTATTGGAAAGATTGGAATAGCTGTCCTCACCCGGGAAGTCTGTGTGGTCTTCCCTGTGCCCTTCCTTATACAGCGCCTACCCTTCTGCCATTCCAATGTCTTGTCTCATTCATATTGTCTTCACCAAAACATGATGCGGCTAGCTTGTGCCAGCACCCGCGTCAACAGCCTCTATGGCCTCATCGTCGTCATCTTCACACTGGGGCTCGATGCTCTCCTCATTCTACTGTCTTATGTACTCATCCTGAAGACTGTGCTGGGCATTGCCTCCAGAGGTGAAAGGCTGAAAACCCTCAGCACCTGCCTCTCTCACATGTCTGCCGTGCTTCTCTTCTATGTTCCTTTTATTGGTGCCTCCATGATCCACAGATTTGGGGAGCATTTATCACCAGTAGTGCACATGCTCATGGCTGATATATACCTACTGCTCCCGCCTGTGCTAAACCCCATTGTCTACAGTGTGAAGACCAAGCAGATTTGAAGAACGATCTTTAAAGTGTTCCAGAGGAGAAAAAATATAGGGTCTAGTAGAATGGAATCATGAGTAAGAAGCAGAGTAAGTATCCACTGGAAGAATTAATTATTTAATTTTCCACAGTTATGGTGCGTTAAATTTTGCACATCTGGGGAAATGCAGGAGTGGGTAAGGCTTGTGGGTGAAGATACATAACAGGTCATTATTGTTCTGTATATACTATATTTTGGAATGTGTGCATTTTGAAATATGGTATCACAAAATGTAATTTATTAAGTAGCTTCACACTTTTCTTTGACACTGGAGATGAGCATCAGTGAGAACAAATTATCACATTTATCCAGATAACACTTCATAAAATATTTAGTTATATTTCACCCTTGGTTATCCTTTTGCTGTGCAGAAGCTCTTTAGTTTAATAAGATCCCATTTGTCCATTTTGGCTTTTGTTGCCATTGCTTTTGCTGTTTTAGTTATGAAGTCTTTGCCCATGCCTATGTCCTGAATGGAATTGCCTAGGTTTTCTTCTAGGGTTTTTATGGGTTTAGGTCTAATATTTAAGTCTTTAATCCATCTTGAATTAATTTTTGCATAAGGTGTAAGGAGGGAATCCAGTTTCAGCTTTCTATATATGGCTAGCCAGTTTTCCCAGCACCATTTATTAAATAGGGAATCTTTTCCCCATTTCTTGTTTTTGTCAGGTTTGTCAAAGATCAGATGGTTGTAGATGTGTGGTATTAATTCTGAGGGCTCTGTTCTGTTCCATTGGTCTATATATCTGTTTTGGTACCAGTACCATGCTGTTTTGGTTACTGTAGCCTTGTAGTATAGCTTGAAGTCGGGTAGCATGATGCCTCCAGCTTTGTTCTTTTGGCTTAGGATTATCTTGGCAATGCAGGCTCTTTTTGGTTCCATATGAACTTTAAAGTAGTTTTTTCCAATTCTGTGAAGAAAGTCATTGGTAGCTTGATAGGGATGGCAGTGAATCTATAAATTACCTTGGGCAGTATGGCCATTTTCATGATATTAATTCTTCCCATCCATGAGCATGGAATGTTCTTCCATTTGTTCGTGTCCTCTTTCATTTTGTTGAGCAGTGGTTTGTAGTTCCCCTTGAAGAGGTCCTTCACATTCCTTGTTAAGTTGGATTCCTAGGTATTTTATTCTCTTTGAAGCAGTTGTGAATGGGAATTCACTGGTGATTTGGCTCTCTGTTTGTCTGTTATTGGTGTATAGGAATGCTTGTGATTTTTGCACATTGATTTTGTATCCTGAGACTTTGCTGAAGTTGCTTATCTGCTTAAGGAGATTTTGGGCTGAGAGGATGGGGTTTTCTAAATATACAATCATGTCATCTGCAAACAGGGACAATTTGACTTCCTCTTTTCCTAATTGAATACCCTTTATTTCTTTCTCCTGCTTGATTGCCCTGGCCAGAACTTCCAATACTATGTTGAATAGGAGCGGTGAGAGAGGGCATCCCTGTCTTGTGCCAGTTTTCAAAGGGAATGCTTCCAGTTTTTGTCCATTCAGTATGATATTGGCTGTGGGTCTGTCATAGATAGCTCTTATTATTTTGAGATATGTCCCATCAATACCTAGTTTACTGAGAGTTTTGAGCATGAAGGGCTGTTGAATTTTGTCAAAGGCCTTTTCTGCATCTATTGAGATAATCATGTGGTTTTTGTCTTTGGTTCTGTTTATATGATGGATTATGTTTATTGATTTGCATATGTTGAACCAGCCTTGCATCCCAGGGATGAAGCCAACTTGATTGTGGGGGATAAGCTTTTTGACATGCTGCTGGATTCGGTTTGCCAGTATTTTATTGCGTATTTTTGCATCAATGTTCATCAGGGATATTGGTCTGAAATTCTGTTTTTTTGTTGTGTCTCTGCCTGGCCTTGGTATCAGGATGATGCTGGCCTTGTAAAATGATTTGGGGGGATTCCCTCTTTTTTCTATTGATTGGAATAGTTTCAGAAGGAATGGTACCAGCTCCTCTTTGTACCTCTGGTAGAATTCGGCTGTGAATCCATCTGGTCCTGGACTTTTTTTGGTTGGTAGGCTATTAATTATTGCCTCAATTTCAGAGCCTGTTATTGGTCTATTCAGGCATTCAACTTCTTCCTGGTTTAGTCTTGGGAGGGTGTATGTGTCCAGGAATGTATCCATTTCTTCTAGATTTTCTAGTTTATTTGCACAGAGGTGTTTATAGTATTCTCTGATGGTAGCTTGTATCTCTGTGGGATTGGTGGTGATATCCCCTTTATCATTTTTATCGTGTCTATTTGATTCTTCTCTCTTTTCTTCTTTATTAGTCTTGCTAGCAGTCTGTCAATTTTGTTAATCTTTTTAACAAACCAGCTCCTGGTTTCATTGATTTTTTGAAGGGTTTTTTGTGTTTCTATCTCCTTCAGTTCTGCTCTGATCTTAGTTATTTCTTGCCTTCTGCTAGCTTTTGAATGTGTTTGCTCTTACTTCTCTAGTTCTTTTAATTGTGATGTTAGGGTGTTGATTTTAGATCTTTCCTGCTTTCTCTTGTGGGCATTTAGTGCTATAAATTTCCCTCTACACACTGCTTTAAATGTGTCCCAGAGATTCTGGTATGTTGTGTCTTTGTTCTCACTGGTTTCAAAGAACATCTTTATTTCTGCCTTCATTTCATTATGTACCCAGTAGTCATTCAGGAGCAGGTTGTTCAGTTTCCATGTAGTTGTGCAGTTTTGAGTGAGTTTCTTAATCCTGAGTTCTAATTTGATTGAACTGTGGTCTGAGAGACAGTTTGTTATAGTTTCTGTTCTTTTACATTTGCTGAGGAGTGCTTTACTTCCAAGTATGTGGTCAATTTTGGAATAAGTGCGACGTGGTGCTGAGAAGAATGTGTATTCTGTTGATTTGGGGTGGAGAGTTCTGTAGATGTCTATTAGGTCTGCTTGGTGCAGAGCTGAGTTCAAGTCCTGGATATCCTTGTTAACCTTCTGTCTCACTGATCTGTCTAATGTTGACAGTGGGGTGTTAAAGTCTCCCATTATTATTGTGTGGGAGTCTAAGTCTCTTTGTAGGTCTCTAAGGACTTGCTTTATGAATTTGGGTGCTCCCATATTGGGTGCATATATATTTAGCATAGTTAGCTCTTCTTGTTGAATTGATCCCTTTACCATTATGTAATGGCCTTCTTTGTCTCTTTTGATCTTTGTTGGTTTAAAGTCTATTTTATCAGAGACTAGGATTGCAATCCCTGCTTTTTTTTTGTTTTCCATTTGCTTGGTAGATCTTCCTCCATCCCTTTATTTTGAGCCTATGTGTGTCTCTGCAAGTGAGATGGGTCTCCTGAATACAGCACACTGATGGGTCTTGACTGTTTATCCAATTTGCCAGTCTGTGTCTTTTAATTGGAGCATTTAGCCCATCTACATTTAAGGTTAATATTGTTATGTGTGAATTTGATCCTGTCATTATGATTTTAGCTGGTTATTTTGCTCGTTAGTTGATGCAGCTTCTTCCTAGCATCGATGGTCTTTACAATTTGGCATGTTTTTTTCAGTGGCTGCTACTGGTTGTTCCTTTCCATGTTTAGTGCTTCCTTCATGAGCTCTTGTAAGGTAGACCTGGTGGTGACAAAATCTCTCAGCATTTGCTTGTCTGTAAACAATTTTATTTCTCCTTCACTTATGAATCTTAGTTTGGCTGGATATGAAATTTGGGGTTGAAAATTATTTTCTTTAAGAATGTTGAATATTGGCCCCCACTCTTTTCTGGCTTGCAGAGTTTCTCTTCTGCCAAGAGATCCACTGTTAGTGTGGTGGGCTTCCCTTTGTGGGTAACCCGACCTTTTTCTCTGGCTGCCCTTTACATTTTTCCCTTCATTTCAACTTTGGATAATCTGACAATTATGTGTCTTGGAGTTGCTCTTCTTGAGGAGTATCTTTGTGGTGTTCTCTGTATTTCCTGAATTTGAATGTTGGTCTGCCTTGCTAGATTGGGGACGTTCTCCTGGATAATATCCTGAAGAGTGTTTTCTAACTTGGTTCCATTCTCCCCGTCACTTTCAGGTACACCAATCATACGTAGATTTGGTCTTTTCACATAGTCTCATATTTCTTGGAGGCTTCGTTCTTTTCTTTTTACTCTTTTTTCTCTAAACTTCTCTTCTTGCTTCATGTCATTGATTTGATCTTCAATCACTGATACCCTTTCTTCCATTTGATTGAATCGGCTAATGAAGCTTGTGCATGCATCACGTAGTTCTCGCGCCATGGTTTTCAGCTCATTTCAGGTCATTTAAGGTCTTCTGTAGGCTGTTTATTCTAGTTAGCCATTCATCAAATCTTTTTTCAAGGTTTTCAGCTTCTTTGCAATGGGTTCAAAAATCCTCCTTTAGCTCAGAAAAGTTTGTTATTACTGATCTTCTGAGGCCTACTTCTGTCAACTCGTCAAAGTCCTTCTCCGTCCAGCTTTGTTGCGCTGCGCAGTATTAGGATGGGAGTGTCCCGATTTTCCAGGTACCATCTGTCATGGCTTCCCTTGGCTAGGAAAGGGAATTTCCTGACCCCTTGCACTTCCTGGGTGAGGCGATGCCCCGCCCTGCTTTGGCTCACACTCCATGGCCTGCACCCACTGTCCAACAAGCCCCAGTGAGATGAACCTGGTGC
The DNA here is from genome assembly GCF_006542625.1 of Nomascus leucogenys. Classification (NCBI taxonomy): domain Eukaryota; kingdom Metazoa; phylum Chordata; class Mammalia; order Primates; family Hylobatidae; genus Nomascus; species Nomascus leucogenys. The sequence continues at coordinate 66,026,261 of NC_044395.1, read as the reverse complement.
CTCAGTTGGAAATGCAGAAATCACCCGTCTTCTGTGTTGCTCATGCTGGGAGCTGTAGACTGGAGCTGTTCCTATTCAGCCATCTTGGAACCCTCCTTATTCAGAGTTTTTATCATGAGTGAGTACATGATTTGACACATGATTTTCTGTGCCTATTGAGATGACCATGCAATTTTTGTCCTTTTTTCTAATGTGTATTACATTAGTTGATGTTGAAATACAAAACCAACTCTGCACTTGGGCATAAATTCCACAAAATCACAGTGCAGAATTTTTTTTTTATGTAGCCAAATTTAATTTGCTAATATTAAGAATTTATATGTCTATTTACTTCAGGAAAATTTGTCAGTGCTATGTTTTTTGTTGATTTGGCTTTAGAATCAAGATCACACTCTACTTCTGGATTGAGTAGGATTTTATAAAATCCTTCTCTATTTTTAAAGCATTATGAGAAGCATTAGTTATTATTTCTTCTTCTAATATGTGATCTAATTCACCCATGAAATCATCTGGACCTTGACATTTTTTAGTAGGAAGAGTTTTAATTAGTAATTGACTTTATTTGTTATAGGTCTGTTTAGAATTGCTATTTCTTCTTGAGTCAGTTTTATATTTTTATTTTTCTAGGATTTTAAAAAATTTCAACTAATTGTCTAATAGTGTTATCCCACATTGCATTCCTGATTTTGGTAATTTGCATCTTTTGCTTTCTCTTTAAGTCTTGCTGATGGTTTTCAATTTTTTAATCTTTAATTATGTCACCTGTATTTATTTTGTTTTTTAATTTTATTCCATTATTTTCAGCTTTATTAAAGTATAATTGACAATTTAAAATTGTCTATATTCAAGGTGTACAATATGATGTTTTGATATATGTATACCTTGTGAAATGTTGGCCACAATCAAGCCAATTAACATATTTATTATCTCACATAGTTAGCATTGTATGTGTGTGCATGCATGTTTGTATGTGTGTGTGCGTGTGTTCGGAGGATACCTAAGAGGTGCCCTTTGGCAAATTTTAAGTATACAATATATTATTATTACCTATAAATCATCATGCTGTACATTAAGCCTCTAACACTTACACATCTTATAACTGTAAGTTTGTATCCTTTGACTCACATTTCCCTATTTCCCCCACACCCCCTCAAACCCTGATAATTACCCTTCTGTTCTGTTTCTATGAGTTTGACTTTGTTAGAGTTCACACAAAAGTGAGGTTGTGCAGCATTTTTCTTACTATGTCTGGCTTATTTCACTTGGCATAATGTCCTCCATATTTATCCATGCTGTTGCAAATGACAGGTTGTTCTTCTTTTTTAAGGCTGAATATTATATATCTATCACACTTTTTAACCTCTTCATACATCAATGAACATTTAAGTTGTTTCCATATCTTGGCTATTATGAATAATGCTTCAATGGACATGGGAGTGAAGATATCTCTTTGAGATCATGGTTTTATTTCCATTGAATACATATCCAGAAGTGGGAATGCTGAATAATATGGTGGTTTTATTTTCAATTTTTTGAAGAACTTTTATGCTATTCTTCATAATGGGTGTACAAATTTATACTCCTACCAACAATGTACAAGGATTCCCTTTTCTCCACATTCTCACCAACACGTGTTTAGTTTGGCTATTGATTGTTCTTTGTTTTGTAAATACTCAGGGAAGCTTAGGTTATTGATTTGAGAAATGAATGTGCTCTGTATGATATGAGTATTTTAAAAATAATTAAAGCTTATTTTGCCTCCCAGTCTACAATTCTTCATACAGAAAATCCTATATGTGCTTGAGAAGAATACACAGTCTGCTATTGTGGAGAGTATTATATAAATGTCATTTTTGATTCCTGGTGTTTTTCAAAAGATTTCTATTTCCTTGTGTATTTTTTTCAATTGTTTTATCAATTATTGAGTTTGGGATATTAAAATCTTCAACTATTATTGATAAATTGCTTATCTCACTCTTTAATTCTGTCAGTTTTGGTTCATGTATTTTAGGCATCTAGTGTTCTTTATATATGCATTTATGATTGTTATATGATATTAGTATAGCCACTCCATCTCTCATGTACTTTTGTGGGGTATATAATTTTCTACCTTCTTACTTTCAACTATTTACTCCTTTGAATCTATGGTATGTCTTTTGTATACAGAATATAGTTAAAACTTGCTTTTCTATTCTACATAACAATGTGCCTTTTATGACACATGTTTAGTCCATTCACTTTGTGATTATTGATATGGTTGAAATTTCACCTGTCATTTTGCTATTTGTTTTCTGTTAGTCTTGTGTCTTTTTTTGTTCCACTGTTTTTTCATTGCATTCATTTGTTTAAATGTTTTTGCTGAATGATTTCATCTTTTGATTTTTTTACTGTTTATTAGCGATTGTTCTATAAATTACAATATGCACATCACTATATAATTTACTTCAGAATAATATTAACTTAATTCCAGTAAAATTCAAAAGTTTTGTTTTAATAAATTTTTAATTTCTCCCCCTTGTTGTGCTATTATTATAATATATATACATACATATACAGACACACACATATATAATATATAAAATTTACTCAACAATACAATATTATAATTATTTTTTCATCGAATTCAAGCCTGTTAAGGAAATTTAGTGAAAATTAACTAAAACGTGTATAGAGTCCTTCATATTTACCCATATATTATCTCCAGTACTCTTCATTTCTTCCTATAGATTCCAGTTACCATCTGGTTTTATTTTTCAGCCAGAATTCTGTGTTAAATCCCCACCTAGTCTGCTGGTGGACACATTGCCCCACAGAGGACCAGAACCTCACGGTAGTGGAGTTGCTGGCCCTCCCTATTTCCTTGCCACCAAAATTGCCATGCTAACTGACAGAGCTCCAAATCACGGAAGCTGCCTCATGAGTGCAGGAACAAAGCTGTGGGGTTTTCTTATCTGACCACTGTTGATAGAGCTGGAGGCAGGGGAATGAAGCAGCCTTGCCAAAATGCCAGGCACGTGGCTGTTATTTTCCAAAGTTCAGTCGTTTCAATAAACAAGCTTATATCTCTAATGGATTCCCAGAGTGTCAAAATGGATATTGACAGCTTGCCAGCTTTATACCTGCTTTGTAGGGGAGAGGATGTGTTAGCCTCCTCACTCCATCACACTGCAAATGAATGTTTCCATTTATTGCTTTTTAAAAGTCTGTGGGATTAAGGTTTTTGTTGCATTTATCTTCCTTTTTTAGCTTGAAAGTTATATTTTATTTAAAATTTTAACAATATTTTATAACATATGTATTTGGAATTTTTGTAATAAATGTTTAGGGTTAACTTGTATCTACATCATTACCCTGAAAACAAAACCTAGCAAGTTTTTTTATTTTACTTTTCTTTAGATCCGAATTTTCATGGTCTTTTTGTCCAGAATTTCAGTTCCAATCTTTCTGGGCATTTGGGCAGGGAAGAAGATATGACTATGGTGTGTGTCCAGTCCTTCTTGTTAAAATTATAAATAATATTTGGATATTACATGTGAGGAGAAGCTAATTCTCAGGTTTTTATTTTGGGAAATTGATTAATGGTGGCACCAACAACTGACTTAGGGAACAAAGGAGTGTCTTACTGGTTTTGCTATTGACATAAATTCCTCTTCACTGTTTCCTAACTGATGACTCTGAAAGAGGCATTAAGATGTGTCTGTTAAGATCTGCTTTGGATTATTTGAATTTAAATTGCATGGGACATCCAAGGTGAGACGAACCTAGAAGGATCTGGGAATATATATTAGTAATTCATCAGTTTGTAGACTCGAGTTGATGTCATGAGAGTAAATAAGACCACTTAGGAAGATAAAGAGGGCCAAGTAAAAATACCTCAAAAATATAAACATACACTTAGATAGAAGAAATAAGTTATAATGTTCAGTAGCCAAGTAGGGTGACTATAGTTAACAACAACGTAGTGTATATTTCAAAATAGCTAGTAGACAGAACTTGAAATGTTCCAACATATAAAAATTATAATTACTCAAGGCGATGGATGTCCTAAATACCCTGACATTATCATTTCACATTCTATGCATGTAACAAAATACCACATGCACCCCTTTAAATATGTACAATTATTACATTTCAATAAAATAAAAATTTTAAATACCAATGTATAAATCATAGGGACACAGCAAAGTGAACTAAAAGGCTAAATTCTGAATGGGAGAATTTTTAAAAATGTAAAAAATAGATCCATAGTAGCCAAAGCTCATTAAGAAATAAATCAAGCTTAGAAAAAATGAATGCCCCTTAATTTAGAAATAAAGGAGTAATTGGGGACTTAATAAGGACAGTTAAAGTGCACCAAAATGCAAGTATCTTAAGGCAGTCTAGAAGTCAGACTGTCTGGGGTTGGGAAGAGAAAAAAATATGGATAAATGGACTGTTTCCTTAAGTGTTTGTCATAAAGGGAGGGAAAAAATAGGATAACACTACAGGGAGAGGCAAGGTAAAAAAATGTGAAAACAATTTAGGAAAAGAAACAGAATCACAGAGCTATGAGGACAGCTATAGAAAAACCTCAAAGGCAAGGAATGAATGCTGCATATACTATTAGGATGGGTGTGTGCATAAGGAGGAAATGTGTATATGTGTATGTGTATGTGTGTGCATGAGTCAGGGAAGGGAAGATGCAGGCCATTTTGGAAAGTTTTATGCAAATTTGGCACACAATTAAGTAAACCTTTCTAATCATTTTTCAGGTTCCAGAGTTCAACGTGGAATCCTGAACTATGTCAACATTACCGACTCAGATAGCCCCCAATAGCAGCACTTCAATGGCCCCCGCCTTCTTGCTGGTGGGCATGCCAGGCCTATCAGGTGCACCCTCCTGGTGGACAATGCCCCTCATTGCTGTCTACCTTCTCTCTGCACTGGGAAATGGCACCATCCTCTGGATCATTGCCGTGGAGCCCGCCCTGCACCACCCAATGCACTTCTTCCTCTTCTTGCTTAGTGTGTCTGATATTGGATTGGTCACCGCCCTGATGCCCACACTGCTGGGCCTTGCCCTTGCTGGTGCTCACACTGTCCCTGCCTCAGTCTGCCTTCTACAGATGTTTTTTGTCCATGTCTTTTCTGTCATGGAGTCCTCTGTCTTGCTCACCATGTCCATTGATCGGGCACTGGCCTTCTGCCGACCTCTCCACTACCCAGCGCTCCTCACCAATGGTGTAATTAGCAAAATCAGTCTGGCCACTGCTTTTCGATGCCTGGGTCTCCATCTGCCCCTGCCATTTCTGCTGGCCTACATGCCCTACTGCCGCCCACAGGTCCTAACCCATTCTTATTGCTTGCATCCAGATGTGGCTCGTTTGGCCTGCCCAGGAGCTTGGGGTGCAGCCTACAGCCTATTTGTGGTTCTTTCAGCCATGGGTTTGGACCCCCTGCTTATTTTCTTCTCCTATGGCCTGACTGGCAAAGTGTTGCAAGGTGTGGAGTCCAGGGAGGATCGCTGGAAGGCTGGTCAAACCTGTGCTGCCCACCTCTCTGCCGTGCTCCTCTTCTATATCCCTATGATCCTCCTGGCACTGATTAACCATCTTGAGCTGCCAATCACTCAGCATACCCATACTCTTCTCTCCTATGTCCATTTCCTGCTTCCTCCATTGATAAACCCTATTCTCTATAGTGTCAAGATGAAGGAGATTAGAAAGAGAATACTCAACAGGTTGCAGCCCAGGAAGGTGGGTGGTGCTCAGTGAGGAGGGTGTCCCTCCATGTTTGGTGATACAGGGCTCCTGATACTAAAGTTTCTGCAAGAACTCAGCTCACCAAGCATGAAATGATCATTCACGTACACATAAGTGCATATACGTGGATGTAGCTTCCTGTCCCTGGAAGTATGCCTGTGTATATTGATGCAAGCTTAGAAGCCCCAAAGAATGAACATGATCCACCCACTGATACATTACATATCAACGGCATAGTAAGGGCCAGAGTCCAGATCTTGTCACAACTATCCAAGTGTGTGCCTGTTGTTATTTTATTGTTGTTAGTCCTGTCACTATATCTATACCTGAATATTGGATAAAGCTAGAAGAGTTAATCATCTACATAGCAAAGGAAAAATAAGACAGAAACATTCTTCTCAACTAGATAGAAGATCCTCCATTGGTTTTGCACCTCCTTAAGAAGTAAGAATTCTGACCAATCCTTAGGAATTAGATAAATGAGGAAAATGCAAGTAAGTCTCTCATTTAGATTCTTCACACCAAGAGATAGGTTATTTAACTCTGATCAGGCCAGGAAAAAAAGAGGGAATATAATTTTTTTAATTCTTCATTTAGTTTTCAAAACGTTAGTATGTTTTTTTGAATATATATGTATATTGAATGTTCTCAACACAAATGAGAAATGTTTGAGACTTTAAATATGCTAATTACCCTGCAATCTGATCACTATACATGGTATGCATCAAAACATCACTATGAATATGCATAATTATTGTCGTTTAAAATAAAATTTAATTTTTAAAATTTTTGCATATTTCAGAAAAAATAGAATAAGAATAATTTTAAATTATATCTCCCAAACTTAACTATAATTATCTGTTTAGTGAACACTTATAATGTTTTATATAAATGGAATCTTACAAGTGGCATTTGGAATTATTGGTCTGAATTCTTTACTTCCTAGTAGCAGCAGTATACATTCACATCCACGTCAGGAGGGACAAAGTGGATGGATTGTATTTACATTCACTCTCACTTTAGACACATGATTTTCTCTGACCATTGTGGTCCTCATGACTTGTTTTGGTCAATAGGATGTTAGTGGATGTGATAAAAGCAAGAGCTTGAGTGTGATTTTGCTGCAGGGTTTGATTTCTTGTACTAGGGTAGTGCTAACCTAGTAGCTACTTCCCCTTGAATCTGGTTTCCGGAAGGAGATACATGGTGCAAACCTGAGCCAAATTCAGAGCCTGGAGCCAGTCCCTGGTTCCCGGAGAACTGAAGCAAAGCCAGCAAGTCAAAGCAGCCTAGATGAAGAGGGTCTCTGACAACCTACTGACCAGTGAGAATTACAACAAATGCTGTAGTTGTAAGCATCTGAGATTTTGTAGTTGGTATACAGCAAAAGTTAACTAACAGAGTAATTATAGTCTTATTCTGTGAACATGGTTAATCTATTTTTTGATGCCAATACGATTAATCACATGTGTGTTATGAGGAGCACAATTGTTGTAGCACAATAATTGTCTAACTTTAATAAATATATATTTTTTATTTTTGTGGGTACACAGTGGGTTTATATATTTATGGGGTACACGAGATGTTTTGATACAGGCATGCAATGTGAAATAATCACATCATGAAGAATGGGGTATCCATCCCCTCAAGCAGTTATCCTTTGTGTTGTAAACAATCCAATTACATTCCTTTAGATATCTTAAAATGTATGATTAAGTTATTATCGACTATAGTCACTCTATTGTGCTATCAAATAGTAGGTCTTATTCATTCTTTCTATTATTTTTTATACCCACTAACCATGCTCACCTCTCCCCCAGGTTTCCACTACCCTTCCCAGCCTCCGGTAAACATCCTATTCTCTTTGTCCATGAGTACAATTGTTTTTATTTTTAGATCCCACAAATAAGTGAAAATATGCAATGTTTGTTTTTCTGTGCCTGGCATATGTCACTTAATATAATGACTTTTAATTTCACCCATGCTGTCGCAAATAATAGGATCTCATTCATTTTATGGCTGAATAGTACTCCATTGTGTATATCTAGCACATTTTCCTTATCTATTTGCCTGTTGATGAATGCTTAGGTTGCTTCCAAATAATCATAGCTATTGCGAACCATGCTGCAGCAAACGGGAGTGCAGATAACGTCTTTAATATACTGATTTCCTTTCTTTTGGGTATATAACAGCAGTGGGATAGCTGGATCATAGGGAAGCTCTAATTTTAGTTTATTGAGGAACCTCTAAACCATTCTCCAAAGTAGTTGTACTTACTTACGTTCCCACCTTGGCAGCATTGCCTGTCTTTTGGATATCAGCCATTTTAACTGGAGTGAGATGATATCTCATTATAGCTTTGATTTGCGTTTCTCTGATGATCAAAGATGTGGAGAACTTTTACAGATGCTTGTTTGTCATTGTTTTTCTTCATTTGAGAAATGTCTATTTACCTCTTTTGCCCATTATTGATTAGATTATTGTTTTTTTACCCTGTGGAGTTGTAGAGTCCCTTATATATTCTAGTTATTAATTCTTTGCCAGATGGGTAGTTTGCAAATATTTTCTTCCATTCTGTGGGTTGTCTCTTCACTTTGTGGATTGTTTTATCTGCTGTGCAGAAGCTTTTTAACTTAATGTGATCCTATTTGTCCATTTTTGCTTCGGTTGCCTGTGCTTGTGGGATATTGCTCAAGAAATTTTTACCCAGATCAATTTCCTGGAGAATTTCCCCAATATTTTTTTGTAGTAGTTTCCCCAATGTTTTCTGTAGTAGTTTTCACTTAGAATAATTTGCCTATTCTGGGTATTTCATGGTTCCATACAAATTAAGATTGTTTTTTCTATTTCTGTGAAGAATGTCATTGATATTTTCATTGGAATTACATTAAATCTATAGAGTGCTTTGGATGGTATGGACATTTTAACAATATTTATTCTTTCAGTCCATGAACTTAGAATACTTTTCAATTTTTTGGTACCCTCTTCAACTTCTTTCATCCGTGTTTTATAGTTTTCATTGTAGATATCTTTTGTTTATTTGGTTCAATTAATTTTTAGGTATTTAATTTTACATGTGGCTATTGTAAATGAGATTACTTTTTAATTTTTTTTTAATTTTTGATCACTGTTGGCTTATAGAAATGCTACTTATTTTTGTATGCTAATTTTGTATCCTGCAAATTTACTGAATTTGTTCCTCAGTTCTAATAATTTGTTTTGGTAGAGTCTCTAGGTTTTTCCAAATATAAGATCCTATCTTCTGAAAATAAGAATACTTTGAATTTTTCCATTCCAATTTGGATGACTTTATTTCCTTTTCTTAATACTCTAGCTAGGACTTCCAATACTGTGTTGAATAATAGTGGTGACAGTGAACATCCTTCTAGTGTTTCAGATATTAGAGTAAAGGCTTTCAGTTTTTCCTCATTCAGTGTGATACTAGTTGTAGGTCTGTCATATATGGCTTTTACTATTTTGAGATATGTTCCTTCTATACCCATTTTTAGGGATTTTATTATGAAGGGGTGATGAATTTTATCACATGCTTTTTCAGCATTAATTGAAATGATCATATGGTTTTTATCCTTCATTCTGTTGATATAATGTATCCCATTGATTGATTTGCATATGTTGAACCATTCTTGTGTCCCAGGGATACATCCCACTTGCTCATGATGAATTATCTAATTTTTTTTTAATTCAGCTTGCTAGTATTTTGTTGAAGATTTTTGCATCAATATTTATCAGAGATACTGGCCTGTAGTTTTCTTTTTTTGATGAGTCTTTGGTTTTAGTATCATGGCAATACTGACCTCATAGAATGAGTGTGGAAGTATTCCTTCCTCTTCCATATTTTGGAATAGTTTGAGTAGGATTGGTATTAATTATTTAATTGGTTGGTGGAATTCAGCAGTGAATCCATCGTATCCCAGGCTTTTCTTTATGGGAAGGCTTTTTGTTGTGGCTTTGATCTTGTTACTTGTTATTTGTCTGTTTATATTTTGGATTTCTTCCTGGTTCAATCTTGGTAGGGTGTATGCATCTAGGAACTTCTCCATTAGTTCTAGATTTTCTGATTTATTGGCATATAGTTGCTTGTAATAGCCATTATTTATCCTTTAAATTTCTTCAGTATCAGTTGTAATGTCTCCTTTTTCATTTCAAATTTTATTTATTTGGATCTTCTCTCATTTTTTCTTAGTCTGGCTAAAGGTTTGCCAATTTTGGGGAAGTTTAACTTTTCAAAAAACGTTTTTGTTTTATTGATCATTTGTATTGTTTACTTTGTTTCAATTTTATTTATTTCTGCTCTGATCTTTATTATTTATTTTCTTCTTTTAACAGTGTACACTCATATGCATGAACAAAGAGCTTATATCTGAAACTGAAATTTATATTTAAAAGGGAAGCAGAACATATGAGTTTTGGAAATTTGCAGCCTGACCATGTGGTAGGCAATAAAAACCCATTTTTCTGGGGATAAATTAGAGCCAGCTGCATAAATTTGAATAAATAAAGAGGAGCCAAATGTTAATAGCCACCACAATGGGGAAAATGTCTCCCAGGTATTTCAGACCTTCACTGCAGCCCCTCCCACCACAGACCTGGAGGCCAAGGAGGGAAAAATGGTTTTGTTAGCCAGGCCCAGGGCCATGCTGATTGATGCATCCTTGAGACATGGCACCCTGTGTCCCATCCACTCCAGCTCCAGCCATTGCTAAAAGGAGCCAAGGTACAGCTTGGACTGTTCCTTCAGAGAGTGCAGGTCCCAAGCCATAGCAGCTTCCATGTGGTATTGGGCCTGTGGGTGTACAGAAGGCAAGAGTTTAGGTTTGGGAGCCTCTACCTAGATTTCAGAGGATGTATGGAAATGCCTGGATGTCCAGGCAGAAGTCTGCTGCAGCGGTGGTGCTCTCATGGAGAACTTCTACTAGGGCAGTGGAGTGAGGAAATGTAGGGTTGGAGCCCCCACACAGAGTTCCCACTGGGGCACTTCCTAGTGGATCTGTGAGAAGAGAGCCACCATCATCCATACTCCAGAATGGCAGATCCACCGATAGCTTGCACCATGCACCTGGAAAAACTGCAAGCACTCAAAGCCAGCCTATGAAAGCAGCTACAGGGGCTATACCCTGAATAGCCACAGGGGCACATGTGCTCAAGGCCTTGGGAGGCCACCCCTTGCATCAGCATGCCCTGGATGTGAGACATGGGGTCAGAGGAGATTATTTTGAGGATTTAAGATTTAATGACTGCCCCGCTGAGTTTCGGACTTGCATGGGACCTTAGCCCCTTTGTTTTGGCCAATTTTTTCCATTTAAAATGGGAGCATTTACCCAATGCCTGTACCCCCATTTTCTCTTGTAAGTAAATACTTGTTTTTCATTTTACAGGCTCACCAGTGTGAGAAACTTGCCTTGTCTCAGATGAGACTTTGGACTTGGACTTTCGAGTTAATGCTGGAATGATTTAAGACTTTGGGGGACTATAGGGAAAGCAGGATTGTGTTTTGAAATGTGAGAAGGCCTTGAGATTTTGGAGGGGCAAGGGGCAGAATGATATGTTTTGGCTCTGTGTCCCCACCCAAATTTCATGTTGAATTGTAATTCCCAATGTGGAGAGAGGGACCTGATGGGAGATGATTAAATCATGCTGTTCTCATGATAGTGAGTAACTTCTCACGTTATCTGATGATTTAAAAGTGTGTGGCACTTCCCTCTTCACTCTGCCTCTCTCCTGTCACCATGTGAATATGTGATTGCTTCCTCTTCACCTTCCACCATGATTGTAAGTTTCTTGAGGCCTCCACAGCCTTGCCTCCTGCACAGTCTATGGAACTGTGAGACAATTAAACCTCTTTAATTTATAAACTACCCAGTTTCAGGTAATTCTTTATGGCAATGTAAGCATGAACTAATATACCATGAGGCTTTCAAATACTATTTTATAACCCATTATTTTAACCTAATAACAACACTTTGCCTAAACAAGCTAAAAGAAAAACAATAAAAACTGCACCTTAACTTTGTTTCAGCTGCATTTTAATATTTTTTTCTATTTAAACCTTATTGTACTATGTCTTGAAAAGCTGATGTAGCTATTATTTTTTATTTATTTTTAGACCTGCTACTTGGCATAAGAGTAGTTTACACACCACAGTTATAGTGTAATAATATTCTGTTTTTCTATGTACTTACTAATTGCCAATGAGTTTTGTATTACTACCTTAAAGTGATTATTTATTGCTCATTAACATCCTGTTCTTTCAGATTAAAGAACTCCCTTTGAGACAGAGTTTTGCTCTTGTTGCCCAGGCTGCACTGCAATGGTGTGATCTTGGCTAACCGCAACCTCCGCCCCCGAGGTTCAAGTGATTCTTCTGCCTCAGCCACCTGAGTAGCTGGGATTACAGGCATGCACCAACTCACATGGCTAATTTTTGTATTTTTAGTAGAGACAGGGTTTCTCCATGTTGGTCAGGCTGGTCTCGAACTCTTGACCTCAGGTGATCTGCCTGCTTTGGCCTCCCAAAGTGCTGGGATTACAGATGTGAGCCACCATGCCCGGCCTAGCATTTCTTATAGAACAGGTCTGGTGTTGAGGAAATCTCTCCACTTTTGTTTGTCTGGGAAAGTCTTTATTTCTTCTTCATCTTTTAAAGATATTTTCATTGGATATATTATTCTTGGGTAAAAGAACTCTTCCTTCAGCACTTTAATTATGTCGTTACTCTCTCCTGGCCTGTAAGTTTCAAGTGAAAAGTCTGCTGTCAGATATATTGTTTCTTTTCTCTTGCAGCTTTTAGGATCCTTTCATTATATTTGATTTTGGGGAATTTGATTATTAAATGCCTTGAGGTATTATTTTGGGGGTTAAATTGATTTGGTACTCTCTAACCTTCTTGTACTTGTATATTGATAACTTTCTCTAGGTTTGGAATGTTCTCTGTTATTATCTCTTTAAATAAACTTTCTAACTCTTATCTCTTTCTCTACCTCCTCTTTAAGACCATTAACTCTTAGAATTGCCCTTTGAGGCTATTTTCTGGATCCTGTAAGTATGCTTTGTTGTTTTTTATTCTTTTTTGTTTTGTTTCCTCTGGCTGTGTATTTTCAAATAGCCTGTCTTCAGGCTCACTAATTCTTTGTTCTGCTTCATTAATTCTGTGATTAAAGGACTCTAATGCATTCTTCAGTATGCCAATCACATTTTTCAGCCCCAGAATTTCTGCTTGATTCTTTGTAAATATTTCAATATCACTGTTACTTTTTTCTGATGTAATTCTGAGTTCCTTCTCTGTGTTATCTTGAATTTCTTTGAGTTTCCTCAACACAGCTATTTTGAATTCTATCTGAAAGGTCACATATCGCTGTTTCTCCAGGATTCGTCCCTGGTGCCTTATTTAGTTTATTTGGTGAGGTCATGTTTTCCTGTACAATGTTATTCACTGTTGGGTCATTCAAGAATTGTTTATTTATTGTAGTCTTCACTGTCTAGGCTTGTTTGTACCCATTCTTCTTGGGATAGCTTTATAGATATTTCAAGGGACTTGGGTGTTGTGATCTAAGTTGTATCTACTTTAGGGGTAACCCCAAGCCCAGTAATGCTGTGCTTCTTCTAGACTCAGAGGTACCACCTTGATGGTCTTAGACAAAATATGGAATATTCTCTGGATTACCAGGCAGAGACTCTTGTTCTCTTCCCTTACTTTATCCCAAACAAATGGAGTCTCTCTGTGTTCTGAGCCACATGAATCTAAGGGTGGAGTGACACAAGCACCCCTGGGGCCACCACCAGTATGTCTGTGCTGGGTCAGACCTGAAGCCAGCACACCACTGGGTCTCACCCAAGGCCTGCTGTAACCACTTCCTGGCTACTGTCTTTGTTTGCTTTAGGCCATGGGGCTCCACAATCTGTAGTTGGCAAAGCCAGCCAGGCCTGTGTTCTTCCCTTCAGGAAGGTGAAATCCCCCAGGCCCCAGGTGGGTCCAGAGATGCTGTCAGGGATTTAGGCACTAGGATCAAAAGCCTTAGAAGTCTACCTGGTGTTGTATTATACGGCAGCTGAGCTGGCACTCACATCACAAGATACAGACCTTCCCACTCTCCCTCCAGTTTTCAAAGGCAAAGGAACCTCATCCTGTAGCCACCTGCCACTACTGGCCATGAGGAGTACTGCCAGAAAACCGCAGATGTTCCTGTAAGGCCCAAGCTCTCTTAAGTCAGCTTGTGGTGAATACTGCCTGGCCAGGAACTCACCCTTCAGGTCAGTGGGCTCCCCTCTGGCCCAGGGCAGGTCCAGAAATGCCATCCAAGAGTCAAATCCTGGAATGGGGGATCCCAAGAATCTGCTCTACACCCCTGTGGTTGTGCTGGTACCTACGGTGCAAGAGAAAGTCCCCTTACTCTTCCCTCAAGCAGAAGGAGTCTCTCCCCACAGCCAGCACAGCTGGTAATGTGCTGAATCTCACCTGAAGTCAGCAAGTCTCAGAGGCTAACCCAAGGCTCTTGACATAGTACCTGGGTATTGCTGCTTGCTGTCCAGGGTCCAAGGGCTCTTCAGTTAGCAGGTGATAAATGCTGCCAGGACTAGGTCCTTCCCTTCAAGGCAGCAGGTTCCCTTCTGGCCCAGGATGTGTCTAGAAATGCCATCTGGTAGCTAGGTTCTGGAACAAAGGCCTCAGGACTCTGACTGGCGCTCTATTCTGCTGCAGCTGAGCTGGCCTGCAAGATGCAAGATGCAAGACAAGGAGGAGATGTCTCCTCCTACTTTTCTCTCTCCTCTCCTCAAGCAGAAGGAAGGGGTCTCTTTTGGTGCCATGAGCTATGCAGCCTGGGGTTAGGGGAGGTGTGATACCAGCACTCCCTTAGCAGCCTCAGTGTGTCTCGGTAGGTTGCACCCCTCTCCAGTCCACTGTCTCTGGACCAGTTCAGCAACAGGACTCGTCTCAGAGTTGCAGTCCTTGTGGCCTTGACTGCCTTTCAAGTTTACTTAAAGACACAGATCACTTTGGTCTGTAGTGGTGAGGTTTACAGGAACTCCAGTTTTGACTGCTGGGATCAGCTATTCCCCTCTGATTATGGCTGTTTTAAATGCTCCCTCAATCGGTGAGCATCAGCTGAGTTTGGTCCAGATTTGTTGTTGTTATTATTTGTTGTTTTTCTGCTCTAACAGGACAGCACTGAGTTTAATGCATCAGAATTTCATTTCTGACACCAGTATGTCTGCTGTCCCTCCCCCAGCACCCAGAGACATTCTCTGCACCACACTGCCATTGCCATTGCCTAATGACAGGGGCAGTTCAGCATCGGGGATTCAAGATAGGTTTTTAAAATCTCTTCAGTGCCTTTTTCAGTGATATGACATTAAAGCCAGTTATTATAAGGACTCATCTGACTTTTTTGTTTTTAAAAAAGTGTTCCTTATGTACAGGTGTTAAATCAGTGTCCTTGTGGTTGGGGGACAATTGGTGGAGCCTTCTATTCCTACATCTTGTTCTGTCCCTGCCCTCTGAATCTCGATAACTTTCTATATGCCTTTCTGCATCTTGTTTTCTTATAGTAGAAATTCCTCATTCCTCCAAGTGCACTAGGATGGATTTAATTCATTCAAATGACCACATAATCATAATGTTCCATGGTATGGATCAAGGTAATTTATTCAACTGTTTTCTATGAGTGAGTATTAGAGTTGTCTTCAGTTTTATGCCACTCCAAGCAATGCTCTAATAAACGCTCTTCTACAATTCCCCATGTATACTTAGGCTATTACTTCTGAAAGACTGATCTCCAGGTCACGATTGCTGGCTTTAAAGGATTTACATGTTAAAAGTTTACATGTTTGTTGGTAGATTATTTTCTAAAAAAGTTACAGCAATTCATATCATACTTTTTTTTTTTTTAGACGGAGTCTCGCTCTGTGCCCAGGCTGGAGTGCAGTGGCGAGATCTTGGCTCACTGCAAGCTCTGCCTCCAGGTTCATGCCATTCTCCTGCCTCAGTCTCCCGAGTGGCTGGGAATACAGGCACCCACCACCATGCCCAGCTAATTTTTTGTATTTTTAGTAGAGACAGGTTTTCACCATGTTAGCCAGGATGGTCTCGATCTCCTGACCTCGTGATCCGCCTGCCTCAGCCTCCCAAAGTGCTGGGATTACAGGTGTGAACCACTGCACCCGGCCAGCAATTCATACTTCTATACTATGTCAGAGAATGCCTTTTTCTTGCATATACAACAAAATTGACTGCTCTAATATTTTAAAATTTTTATGAATTTAAATTAACATTTTAATTAATTTTACTTTACGTAAAATTAATAGTAATCAATGTTACACGGCTGCCTCCATGTGTTTATAACTCTGTTAAATTAGGGTAGCAGAAAACTGTCTCTCTTTCACAGCAGAGCCTCAATTGTTCTTTCCTTGTTCCTGCTTTCTCCTGCACACTGGACAAATCCACACCAATTCTGCCAGAACCTTCAAGTATATAGTGGTCTTTATTACTTTAATTACATAAAGTAAAATTATTTTACTGTAAAATAAGTTAGAATTATCTACTTTTACTTAATTTTGGATTTTTCTAATAGTAAAAATGAATGTCTTTCACATATTATTGATTATTTTTGTTTCCTCTCCCATGAATAGCCTTTTCAAATAATCTTCATCCATTTTTCTATTGGGTTGTTTATATTTTAAATATAAGTGGGTGGGTCACACCTATAATCCCAACACTTTGGAAAGCTGAGGCAAGAGAATTGCTTAAGTACAGGAGCTTGAGCCCAGCCTGGCCAACATAAGAATATTCCATCTCTTCAAAAAATTTAAAAAATAAATAGGCACTCATGGTGGCAGGTGCTTATAGTCCCAGCTACTAGGGACTCTGAAGTGAGAGGTTCACTTGAGCCCAGGAGGTTGAGGCTGCAGTGAGCCATGGTTTCAAAACTGCACCCCCGCATGGACAACAGAACAAGACCTTGTCTCAAAAATAAATAAATGTTAGGTTGGTGCAAATGTAATTGTAGGTTTTGCCATTAAAAGTAATAACAAAACAGCAATTACATTTGCACCAGCCTAATAAATAAATAAATATTTCCAAAACATTTTTGTTTTATGCCCTTCCCAATCTGGTATTTGTCTTTGATCTTGTTTGCTAATCAACTCCCAAGCAAATACAAGTAGCATTATTTAAACAAATCTAACTTTAGTTTCCTTTATACTTTTTGTGTTTCATATATTGCTTTAAAAAAGAGATCTCTGGCCGGGGCGCGGTGGCTCATGCCTGTAATCCCAGCACTTTGGGAGGCTGAGGCGGGCGGATCACCAGGTCAGGAGTTCGAGACCAGCCTGGCCAGTATGGTGAAACCCCGTCTCTACTAAAAATACAAAAAAAAAAAAAAAAATTAGCGGGGCATGGTGGTGCACATCTGTAGTCCCAGCTACTCAGGAGGCTGAGGCAGGAGAATCCCTTGAACCTGGGAGGCAGAAGTTGCAGCAAGCAGACATTGCACCACTGCACTCCAGCCTGGGTGACAGAGCAAGACTCCATCTCCAAAAAAAAAAAAAAAGGATGTCTTTGATTCCAAGCATTCAATGCACAATCTCTTATACTATTTTCTAAAATTGTTACAATAGTTTTTACTTCTAAGTTTTTCTGTTAGAAGTTTAAATTTATATTGATCAAGGTGGATATTTACTAATGGCAGAATCACCTGTTAAATACATTCCTTTTCTCACTGAAATAAAATACTATGCATATCACATTATAAATTATATGTATATATAATATTCTGTGTATATAAGTATACATAGTGTACTAACACTCTTAGTTCACTTTTACTGTATACCAACCAAAAAATCTCAGGTGCTCACCACCACAGCATTTATTATAATGCTTGCTTGTCAGTAGTTTGTGTAGGTGTATGCATTTTGCTTTGCAGATCTTTTTAGGAATGACGACATATCACTTATTTATTATAGCTTTATAGTGTGATTTACTTAATATGAGATGTAAAGCAAACCCCATCTCACAAAACAAACGAAAGCTTTGGATTTCTAGGAGGTGTTAAATTATATTTATAGATTAAATGTAAGAAAATAAACATTAATGATAAGTTTTCACATGCAAGAGTGTATAAGTGTTTCATTAACAGTTTTTTCTGTTTTCCAATAAAATTATTTGCTTAAGTTAAATATATATGTATTTTATAAATGTATGTCTTTTGTTTCTATTATAAATAAAGCAGTTCTTATCTTACAGTAAAACATCTATATCATAATGTGGGAACATAGAGATATTCAATAAATGATTTGGAATTAATAAAAAAAGTAACTATATTTAAATTTTGTATGCATGATTAATCAGAATAAAGAGCTTTACAGCTGGAAGTTTCTTTAATCTTCCCCCCACTCCACCTCATTTTATAGACAGAAAGCTGCAACTTTGGCCTGTGGAAAGCACCTTTGAATGGTCCTGTGTAAGTCAGTGGTAGGTATTGAACTGAAACCCAACTCCTCTGGCTGCCTCCATGTGTTTATTACTCTGCTAAATCAGGGTAGCAGAAAACTGTCTGTCTTTCACAGCAGAGCCTCAACTGCTGTCTCCTTTTCCCCAATCTCTCCTGTACACTGGCCAAGTCCACACCAATTCTGTCAAAACCTTCAACCATATAGTGGTTGTTATTAATACCCCTGTCCAGTCTAGGATCCTATTCTCCCTCTGCCAATCACATTTACTTGACTGATAAGTTAAGGGGAAAGAAAATTTCTTAACAGCACACAGAGGGGAGAAAGTATTAGCAAGTACATTTATAAAGTGTAACAGTGATACACATAAGGTGGATAAAACTGCAGATCGGGAAAAGCCTTGCAAAAGCCAGATCTCTGGGTTGGTCTACTTGCTAAACAAAGCTCTCCAGGATAGCAACCAGAATATTACTCTGTGTGTGTGTGTGTGTGTGTGTGTGTGTGTGTGTGTGTGTGTGTGTGTGTGTCAGAAAGACAGAGGAAGAGAGAGAGAGTGGGGGAGGGAGATATTGAGAATTCATAACAGGGATCATAAGTTCAAATGTCTAGAGAAGCCAAGGAAATAATGTAAATTTATAAAACAAGTACATATTCGCACTGTGAGTAGTGGGATCTTTATTAACCAAGAGGCTTAAGACTTCTCAGGGGTTGCCTACTGAATGTTTGAATGTTTCCGTGGGGGAATATAGGTCTACTACTTCCATGTCTTTCCATATTTAAGATAATTTATGTGTATATTTTATATATTTTGTGTGTATAAATATATATATATATATATACAAAATCATCCAAACACTGCCATGTCCAAACAAAACCTGTCTGAAGACCATATTGAGATCTTAAAGCTTTTAAACACATTAACTTATTTAATCCCTGGAATGTACGGAGAAATAATTATGTTCTTAATTTAAAAGTACATATGAAATATACCATGATACATAGGAAGTAATTTTCTCAATACCGCACAGCCAGGAAATGGCAGAGCTGAAACCAGAGGACCTGTTCCTGACCAAGTCCCTAGTTTTTCCATTCATTTGATCTCCTCCCTGGCAGGACTGAGCTACCACAGTAAAGAGTTTAGAGGACATGTAACCCTGATGGGGTTTATTTACTCCTTCCTCTGTGGGTTAGCTTCTAAATTCCTAAATTCTCAGCCTGGAGTTACACTATATCTTATTCTTTAGGAGTGATCCTGGACGCTGATGTACTAAATAAGGATCGCACAGTCCTAGTGACTCCTAAAGTTTCCTTGCTGACCCTTTCTCATTAGGAGATCATTGGAGCCCTTTGGTCTGGCTCCATTCACAATGCCATAAAGTGAGAGGTGAGACTAGGGAGGCTCAGGTATTACAGTTATTTGGGTGTCTGGTTGGCCACAGTGGTGCAGATTCTGTGCTGTCGTTATTCATGAACAGTAATATGGGGCTCCCCTCAATTCAGAAGGCAGCATCCAAGGGAAGAATCCACATCTCATGAACCTCCTTATGTATCTGCAATGTTAACTTCTTACTATGAGGCATGCAGAGGACAGAGTGCTGTGTTAAGCCTCGATGATGACTGCTCTGATGCACCCTGGAATTTTCACCCCAGAAAAACCTGAGGGGCCTGGCTTCAGGATGCTACCTCTTTTTCTTTAGACTATTTTTTTAGTTCGAATTGATATATGAATAGATCTACCAAGCACATACCATCGACAGAGTACTTTGTTGTTAGGAGAGTTAGAGTTGAATAATTCGTAACCCTTGTCCTGTGGAAATTTACAACATAGTTAGTGAGAGAGATATATGCATCATGGTGGAAATACATATGGGCCTGCAACCATTGAGCACCAAAGTTTCAGCCCCTTATCTTTACTATAAACACTGTCAAGTGCCATGGCCCTTCTATAACTTCCTCTCCAAGTTGACTTCCACCAAAATTTGCTTCACCAAATGACATAGTCTCTATGTTTCCCTTTCACATCACCCGAGAAAAGTGTTTCTTAAACACGAACCTACATGCCAGTCACCTGAGATCTTGCTAAAATGCAGATTTCAGCTCAACAGGCTTGCAGCAGGACATGAGATTCTGCAGCAATTTTAACAACTTTCTAAGTAATGCTGTTGCTGCCGGTCAGCAGACCACACTTTGAATAGCAAAGAACATACTTAGACAAACTCAGACACCTTATAAAGAGTTTAATGTAAATCACAATGAAAATAAAATAAGAGGAGGTAAATATCAAGATGTTAAATAGTACCAGAATTTTGTAGGGCTCTCCCAGCCACAGTTCAGGGCTACTTTTCCTAACTTCTCATTAGAAGATTTGCAAGAGTTTTGCTCTCCCTTCTCATGTCTGAGAATTGATGTTATCAATCACCCAAAGAACAACAAAATGATTCGTAACATGTTGATGAAATATAAGCCTCTTCTTTATCAAAAGTAGAAAAGCTGTGGTATATTAGATGCTCTTTAGGGATTAGTTGATTGAACAATTAATTAATTAATGCTAACTTAAAAACTTTGAAGTAAATAGAACTGTTTCCTATTTGGATGAAACACTGTTCTCCTAAGAAAATGTATTGTGAAAAAAATAGAATTTCCACTTTTGCCCCATCATTTAGGCTTCAGAGCCAGTTTTTCCAGGACCTTTACTCTAATCTGCCGAGTTTTTATACAATACACAATGGGATTCACCAAGGGTGGTACCAGCAAGAATGCATCTGCTATCAGAATCATAGCTAAAGGGGATTTATGCTTAGCAAAGCGAAGCATGGTAGCCAAGACATAGAAGACAAGTACAGCACAGATATGAGACACACAGGTGTTAAGAGCTTTGAGCCGCTCCCCATGGGATGCAATACCCAACACAGTCTTCAGGATGAACACATAAGAAATAGCAATAAAAACACTGTCTGACATCATGTAGAGTGCAACGAACAAACCATAATAAAAGTTAACCCTATTGTCATAGCAGGCCAGTTTCATTACATCCTGGTGAAGGCAGTAGGAGTGGGATAAAAGGCATTTATTATAGTATCTGAGTCTCTTTAAAGTAAAAGGAAGCGGTAGCACTAGGAGAACGCTTTCAATGGCAAATGCCAGTCCAATTTGCAAAACCCTGAAGCTGGTGAGAATAGAGCTGTATCTTAGGGGGTGGCGAATGGCTACTAAGCAATCAAAGGACATGATTAGGAGGACTGAAGACTCCATGTCTGTGAATCCATGGATGAAGAATTCCTGGGCAATGCATGCATCAGCAGAAATCCCCATGTTGTTGAACAAGAAGATTCTCAGCATCGTGGGTGGGGAGGAGAAAGACAGGCCCAGGTAGGACAGGGCCAGCATGGAGAGGAAACAGTACATGGGCTCTTGCAGGGAATGCTCTGTTCTGATAACAAATAGGATGGTGCAGTTGCCCAGGATGGCCATGAGGTACATAAGGCAGATGGGGATGGATATCCAAATGTGTGCATGCTCAAGTCCTGGTATCCCAATCAACAGGAATGGGGAGACTTCAACTTCTGAGGTATTGAGCAGAAACACCACAGATAGGTCACTAGCTTATCTGCTCCTGGGTCTAAAGTAAGATGCACAATAGACAAAAATTTTAATTGTATTTGCTGAACATATTTAAGTTCAGTTGTTGGTTAAATTAAATATAGCTCAATCTTAGGTGTCAAGAAATAGCATAATACATATTTTCCTATGTAAAGAAAACAATCGAAAATATTTAAACAGGTTCATCACAGGATTCGTTTAAAACCTTTGTGTTACTTTTCTATCTTTATTCCTTGATATATTTCTGAATAATTTTCTAGCTAGAAAGAAGGTGCTTTGATACCTGCTTTTTTTGAAACCCTTGCTTTTTGAGATTTTTGCTTCAATTAAACTAAGTGGAATGTGTTACAATCTACTATCATGCGTGTGGTCAATGGTCATGTACTCACACAAACCACAGATGCATGCTATAGTCACAGCACTTAAGGGAGGCCTGAATCTTATGTTATTGATCTTGGTACATGTCTGTGAAAATATATAGAATTGATCTACCACAGAGGGTGGCAAACTGTAATGCAGAGTCAAACTCAGCCCATGGCCTGTTTTGTACAATATGCGGGGATTTTCTATTTTTAAAGGATATTATTAAAATAAAAAAACAAGAGAGTAACAAGCATATGCGGTAGGGATGATATGTGCCTGAAAATTATACACATTGTAAAATGATTCACTTTTTGGATATTCACAGAAAAAGATAGGCTCAAAACCTCAGCGAGATCTTCAAGTCTGGTAGCAAACACCATTTGCCAGATCTTGACAGTAGCCTGAGGCAGGGCAGTGTGAGTAAGCACAGCACCCCAGTAAGCAGAGGAGGAAGGGCTCCTCTGACCCAGCTCTGATGACTTAGATGGCGAGTGGCAGCAAGAGACCACCTTAAGTGGTGCAGAGAGGATGCCATCTGTGATCATTTGTCCTTTCATGGAAAGTCTCTGAGCAGGTCTTGGCAAGGGTAGATAAAGAGGAGGTTGCATTCAGCTAGAAGAAACTAGAAAGTGGTGGGTAGAAATAGAAAGTAGTGAAGGAAAGGGGAAATAGCAGCTATTCTGTATGCTGCAAAATTTTTTAAGGACCTTTGCCTCATGTTGACCTGAGTTAGGAGCCATGAGGCAGGCTTAGTGTTATATGTGACCAATGCATCCTTGTTATGCATCCTATAACACAGATGCCATTTGTATGTGTTTAAAGTACTCACCACCTTACAGTGCAATTACTACTGGCCCTGCTTAGAATGGTCGCAGCTCTTGTCTTTGTCTGTTCACGGATGTTTTTTTCCTATTGCACTTGGCTTCTCTGTGTCTACCCTTCAGATTGGTGACCAGTGCAGGTGTCTGTCTCTGGAATTTGGGTTTGATCCTGCTCATACTCCTGGAGTCAGCTTTACTGACACTTTGGCTAACTTTCCTTTCAAGGGCTGTAGAATAAAAAGCTCCAGTGGTGTGGCTAACAGCCTGTCCTTGTCAGAGGAGCAGAATTCTGACAGAGACAAAAGCAATAACAACATCCCTCTCCCTTCAATGAATCCCCTCAAAATGGGCCATTCTCAAGGTTTCATGCCTGAGGCCTTTCTTGATAAGCTTCCAACGTAACTCAGGTAACTCAATAAATGAGTTACTATTGGCAACATTGTTGTATTCAACTGTATTCATCATGTAAATACAAGTAAGTACCCCATGCTACACGTGGACACTAGTCTTTTCAGCCATAAACCTTGTCCAAAATGTAGCTTGATCTCTTAGGTTGAACAACCCATGAAACATTTTTACCTCCATTCCTCTGAAAGACATAGGGTTGATCTCTATAAACTACAGTGTTTCCATTGGAAAAGATAAAACTATCCTAAGGAAATTCAACTTCATTCACCAGAATACCTACCAGGCTTCTAGCTACCTTATTCCAGACCAAGAATGGAAAGCCTTCAGATCCTACAGCTTCTGCAGCTTCTCTGTTCCAGCACTCTGTTGGGAATCTGCACCTTTGTTTATATCCTCATACTCTTGTTTAGCAGAGGAACATCCTCTTGAGAATTAATAGACACCTAGTCCCCTGGGAACAATGACTTTTGTTTTGATTTTGCTTTGATGTGTCTCATCAATGTCTGTCAATAATGAGCTCTCCTAAGTGAGCAGGCTCTGAATCACAACAATAAATAAATAATAACAACATTATTGTTAATATCACCATTTTTAACATAAAAGGGTGTAAACTTAGTAATAATAAATATTCCCTGCAAAAGGATTTTTCTCTCAGCAGCCTTCCTGAGACCATTTCTGTATACTTTATGTGTTCATAGCACTTTCTCCATTGCCCTGGAGCTATCCCCACATTTTTCTAAAAGACTTGGCCCGTGGACACCTTTTTCAGGATCATTTTTCTCCTCTATTTGGAGTTTTAGAAAAAAAGGAAATAAGATGGTAAACATATCATTTTAATTGACTTACAGGATTAAATAACAGAACTTGTACCAAAAGCAATAACAAAAATGAACAAGGATAGATTTTCAGTACAGCAGGAGAAATGGCTCATACCTCATTCTGAGGTGACTGCATTTTCTGTGAACCTACAAGCTCTCTAGGATAGAACATCAAGGTTTGAGTTGACCCTGTGAATTCGCTGCTTCTAGTGCATGACTGCAAATCTTTTAGCCTCATTTTCCAATCACTGTTACAGCAATCAGACCCATTTAGTCATTGGCTGGTTTTTCACAGGAAGAATCTGAAAACATCTCAACCTAGGCGCGTGCCATGCACCTCTTGTTTCTTGCCCCAAGACTGACACTGAATGATGAAATATCTACATGTACTCACTTGGTATCCATGCATGTACAACCCAGAAATAGGGGGGAATTAAGGATTCATGAGGTAGACTTTGAGCAATGGGAAAAAGGATCCAATGGATAAACTGTTTCTGTCTTTTTATTTTCCTGGGTCAAGTATCCTGAGACATATTTGATAAGGCTTCAGAGGTGGCCCTGTAGGATTAGGCAATAGTCACCCACAATGGCATCTGGATTATTATTGATGTGCCATTTCTCACCTCCAAATTCCTTTTTACCTGCTCTGTGATGAAGATGTTGGGCCTTATAATGTTTTGCTAGCTGGTACAATGTTAAGATTTGTCAGTAGAGGGTAGTGGAGGCACACTGAAAGGAGAAGAAGAGGTTTTTCTCTTCCTGGTTTTATTGTGGTTTGCCAACCAGACTCCTACAAATCATGATTTTTCTTTATTGCTTGGCTCTGTGTGGTTCCTCCAGGGCTCAGTTCCAGCAGTGCATAGCTTTCTTCAGCATTTCACCACCGGGCTTGTTCTCCATCTTTCCACTGAAACAACAGTGGCATAACCTGGAACCATAGGCATAATAGGCCAGCACTGCAGCTGAGATAGCTTCTTCTTTGTCTTCTCCTTAGCCCTGAATATCTGTGTGCACATCAGGGGCCCCATGGGACTAGTCTTCTAGCAAGGTAGTCACTCAGCTTATCCAGAGAAGGCGGGCTGGAGCCACGCCAGGCACAGCCACACATGGAAATGCATTATACTCCTAGAGAGAACAGTCTTTCCAGCTTCCAGGTACAGCAGTGCCCAGCAATCAGCAGTTTCCCTTGCACTTAGAGAGTTCTGGGGCTTGGCACCTTCTTACGGAAGGCCTTTCCTGCAACTATCAGAGGGTGGATTTATGGAAAACCTCACTGATAAGGCCCTTTTGTGACTTCACCAGCCTAGTGCAAGGAAAGGAATCCTCCTTGGGTGCTTTTTCCCAGCCTTTGGGGTAATGGTTGCCCCCAATAGCTGTTTCTACTGAATTCTTTATAATTCTCTTCAGCAAGCTAATTTCCCCACTATTTTAGCTCCTTGTTAATAATTCTCTACATTAAATTTTTCCTGTTAAAATTATTGTATGATTTCTGTCTTTTGATTGAACCCTGATTAATGCAGCATCAAACTCAATGAGGTGTTTTCTATCATCTTATTCTTCCTCCTTCTTTAACTTCAGTTGTTCCTCATCCATAGTCCCTGGAAGCACATTATTATTAACATGGTCAACTGGTAACAAAATCTGATTGGTAGCAGTCAGAGGGCTGACACTAATCCTTGAAATTTAATGGCATCACAATTACTAACACACTTATTTGTGATTGACTGGATGAAGTTCAGGTGGAAGGTAAGGTATTAGGTTATATGGTAACTATGGATCTTGAATCTAGTCTTCCAATTTTACCTAAAACATCTAAAGATTATGGAATGGGCTGATTTTATTATCTGCCTCAGAAATCTTGAAATAAGAGCTAATCAGATTGGGACATCCAACTCACAATGCAGGGTATGCCATGAAAATCAAAGGTTCTCTGTAGGAACACTGACAGAAACCTTTATCTCATTCAGACATAGATTATACAGCTCTAAAAATCAGGCAAAGGATTTAACCAAAAGGGTGGCAGAGCTACAAGGCAGACTGCTCAGTTTTGACAGATCTTCTGTGATAAAGTCAAAAACTTTGAAAAAGACTAGAAATACAGTAATGGGAAAATGATGAGATCCTCATTCCTGGAATGTTGACATTTGAGTGAATAAGTCTTCAAATCTTGAAACTTTTGAATATTTTATGCCAGAAGAAACAGATCCCTTCTTACTTTTCAAAGATAATTCATTTATTACTGTCTGGAGACCTTACACAAACGAAACCTGAGTGTGATGCCTCACAACTGATACCTTTCCTCCACAAGAACTGCCCTATCATTTCTCATTGCACCCAAAATAATAACCAATCAGGTCTCAGCAAAGCCTGAAAAGAGAATTTTTATTAACATTTTTGGAGAAAATAGCTTATTTACTGAAGGCATTGCAGAACCTACTTAATTGGACTAACTGGAATCAAATGAGTAGAGTGGTTCTTGAAGGTGTTAGATCCAGGCAGCAGTTGAAATATGTGGTAGTATGAATATTAATTAACAGAGAAAAGTTTATTGACATGCAGGCATTGATCCATGATTAGAGGTGCAATATTATATCAAGGATAACCAGAAACTGTGCTAATGCACTACTTCTTTTCAAACTTATCTAGCCCAGAAGAAATATTTGTTAGCAAACTACTTGCTGATATATCACTAATTCCCATACCCTTTAGTCTGAGCCTGTCACTCTGAACCCTGCTTCCCAATATTTCTTCCCCTGATTTGCAGTCCTTTGCCTCTGAGCACTTGCCTCTCCACTACCCATTCCTCCCTTTCTGCTCTCTCCTGCCCTCCAGTTTAGACCTCAACAGTCTTTGCCTTCTTAGTCTGCTCTTTCTCATGCTCTCACACCTTACCTGGCTCCTAACAGAGGAAGACGTGCCCTTTCTATTCACTCTCCAGCCAAGTGTATTTGTAGATGGCTCTTGGACCTGGCCTTCTCTAAGAAGCCCTGCATATAACCCAACCCTGTTGCCAAGAGACCCTTGGGACTTGACCCAAGGTGTAATGACTAGAAATTCCCAGGAGATTCCTCACACTAGACTGAAGCAGATCCAAATAATATGTTTACAGCTTCCTTTTAATTATTGTATTATCTTTATAATATTTTAAATGAATATAAATGTTCTTTTTTTCCATTTTTTCCCCAAAATATGAAAAAGTTTTGTAGATTTTTGTTTGTTTGTTTTTTTAAGATGCGGTCACACTCTGTTGCCCAGACTGGAGTGCAATGGCAGAATCATGGCTCACTGCAGCCTTGACCTCCCGGGCTCAAGCAATCCTTCCACCTCAGCATCCCTAGCAACTTGGACTACAGGTGCATACCACCACACCTACCTTTATGTATTTATTTATTTTGCAGAGAAGGGGTCCCATTACATTGTCCAGGCTGGTCTCAAACTTCTAGGCTCAAGATATCCTCCAGCCTTGGCCTCCCAAAGTGCTGGGATTACAGGCATAAATCACCATGCCCAACCTCCATTAACTTTAGATTCTACGTCCTGCTATGCAGAGTGCAAGGAACAAATGCCCTTACACTTTCCTTCTTCTCTTCCCTCTCCTTTCCCAAATTTAGTCCCCTGTAGTATAATACTTTCCTAGGCCATATATAAAAATTTACATACAATCTTATAGCTATGATTTTATATTTGTTTAGGTTATTCGAACTTCAAAAGCAACAAAAAATTATTAAAATATAATTAAATAATTATTCAACATGGAATACAGCATATATGCTATGATTAGAAAAATAATGACACATCATCCTATGTCACTAAACATGCCACTATAAAAGAAGGCTCCCCTGTAGTCCCAGCTACGCGGGAGGCTGAGGCAGGAGAATGGCGTGAACCCCGGGGGGCGGAGCCTGCAGTGAGCCGAGATCCTGCCACTGCACTCCAGCCTGGGCGACAGCGAGACTCCGTCTCAAAAAAAAAAAAAAAAAAAGCACCCCACTTTGGAAGGCCAAGGCGGGTGGATCACAATGGCAGGAGATCGAGACCATCCTGGCTAGCATGGTGAAACCACGTCTCTACTAAAAATAAAATAAAATAAAATAAAAAATTAGCCGGGCGTGGTGGCGGGCGCCTGTAGTCCCAGCTACTCAGGAGGCTGACACAGGAGAATGGAGCGAACCCTGGAGGCGGAGCTTGTAGTGAACCACGATCACGCCACTGAGCTCCAGCCTGGGCAATAGAGACAGACTCCGTCTCAAAAAAAAAAAAAAAAAAGGCACCCATTCATCAAAAGAAAATCAATTACTTCCTTTCATACTAATTCAGTTGCCCATAATTATGTCAATTTTCTGTTTATTTTGGACCATAGTTTTCTGGAACAACTTTTATGTTGTCTCTGGAATTTAAATTATCTTTCATTTTGTCTGATAGCGGGATAAAGAAAAGCTTTTTTTTTTTTTTTATCTCACAAATGACTTAAAGAGAGGGACTGCAACAATAATAATAGAGGACTTCAACATCCTACTTTCAGCAATGAACAAATCACCCAGACAGAAAACCAGTAAAGAAACCTTGGATTTAAATTATGCTCTACACCAAATGGACCTGACGGACATTTCATCCAGCAGCTACAGAATACATATTCTTCTAGATTGCATATGAAACATTCTCCAGGATAGATCATCTGTTAGGCCACAGAACAAGTCTTAACTAATTTGAGAAGATCAAAATCGTATCAAGTATTATTTCTGAAAACAATAGTATAAAACCAGAAATCAGTATAGAGAAACCGTGGAAATACAAATACATGGAAATTAAACAACATCTTCCTGAACAAGAACAGGTTGATAAAAAATCAACAGAGAAATTAAACAATTTATTTAGACAAATGAAAATGGAAGTACAATATACAAATACCTATGGGACAGCAAAAGGGGTATGGGAGGGACGTTTATAGCAATAAATGCCTACATCAAAAAAAGTAGAAAGATCTCAAATTATATTTATTTGTTGATAAGGAAAATTAAATGCTTGTAAAATTGAGTGAACAGGTAAATATCCTCAAGACCTTGTTAAAATGAAAATTCTGACTCATTAGGACTGAAATGGATCCTGAATTCTAAATTTCTGACATCACTCCTGTCTGAGGCCATATTTTGTGCAACGTTCTAATATGTTCTGCATTTCTTGAGGCATGTCGGATTGTTGTATCCCTGGGATTATTTTACATAGTATCCATAAGTAGTTTTAATTCATACTTGGTTATCAATTGTCGAACTTTATTGTTTACCAATTTCATTTGCTGAAGCATATATTCCAGGATTTTTCATTCCAAAAAAAGTACATAAATGATAAATTTGCTGTGTTCCGTGTCTAAAATTTCTTTCTTTTTTTTTATGTTATACTTCATTGCTGTGCTGACTATATGAAAAATAAATAAATCTAAAGACCCCAAAATCACTAAGCCAAAAGAAAAAGTCAAGCTGGTAACTGTGTCAGGCAAACCTGCCTCCCATTTTATTCCTATAAAAGTTAGCTACTAAGTATAAAAAGCTACATACCTGCCTCTCAATTTGCCCACAAGGAAATTCTTTGTAGGCCTCAAGATCTTTACCCTAAAACAGTTATGCTGAATTTCACCCTGGCAATGAAAATTGATAGCTTATCTTCACAGGTGTGGAAAAAAGAACAGAACTGGAAGCCATCCCTTTGCTCGCCTGAGACAAATGCACATCTGATTGCTTCCTCTGCCCTACTGTTTATGTAAAAATGCAGAGTCACTGAGCCGGACTAAGGCATAAATGACTACTCCTCTACCCACCCCCTCACGTGTAAATTGTGTATTTAGTGAAAGGCTGATCAAAACAATGCAACTTTTGTCTCTTATCTTCCTATTACCTGGAAGCTCCTGCTTTGAGTTGCCCTGCCTTTCCAGACTGAAAAAATGTGTATCTTAAACTTATTGGTTGATGTCTCATGCCTTCCTAAAATGTATAAAAGCAAGCTGTACCCTGACTGTGTTGGGCACAAGTAGTCAGGACCTCCTGAAGCTGTGCCATGGGTGCGTTCTTAGCCTTGGCAAAATAAATTTTCTAAATTGATGAGACTTGCCTCAGATACTTTACTATGCTCTAATTTTCTCTAAACATTTTTAAGGGTTGGTTTATTAATACAGTGGATAAGATTACTGGCTCTCCTTGCTGGCTACAGAGCCAGTAGTTTTATCCACTGTATTGGATTAACCCTTTAAAATGCTCAGAAAAAAACTAACTAGAGCATAATAACCCTTGGAACACAACCTGGTTTGCAGAAACTGTTTGAAAATCTCACCAATTCACTGTTAAGTCTGTGTAGACTGAAACGATTTTTACTGGGCTCTTTTTGTAGGTCATCTTTCTCCCAATTATATTAAAGCATTAGATTCTGCTCTTTATCTACTCTTTGTCAAGCGCTTCATAATTCCACACTACTATTCTGTATTTACTTTTTTTCAGTTCTTCATTCTTTTTTGTTCTTGATGAGGAGTATTCTATTGCTTAAGTGTGGCAAATTTTGTTTAATCTTTGATTGACAGATACTTGGGTTGTTCCACATTTTAGGTGTTATGAAATACAGCTGCTATAAGCATCTTTAGACATTTTTGGTGGACATATAAACCATTTATTTGGAGTATGCAACTAAAAGTGAAATTGCTCGCTCAAAAGGTGGTCTAGTTTTACTAGAAATTGCAAAAGAGATTCAATTTATGAGTGCTCCAATTGCTCCTCATTTTTACCAATACTTAGTGTTGTCAGTGCACTTAATTTTAGCTGTTCTAATTAGTTTATATTGTTAAATTGTTACAGTTTAAACTTTCATTTACCTAATGAATAATAATGTTGAATAATAATAATAAACCTTTTCATATGCGCATTGACCATTTGTCTACCTCTTGCTGTACAGGGCCTGTTTAAACCATTTGCTTGTATTTTTCATGAGTTGGTTTTCCTTTTTATTGATTATGGGGCTCTCTTTGTCAGATATATGCATTGTGAATGTTTTCTCTGTGACTTGACTTTTCACTTTTGTATTGGTCTCTTTTGAAGTAGATTTTTTTTTATTTTAATGAAGATCAATTGTTGATCTTCTTTTGTATTGTGGCTAATGACTTTTGTGTCCTGTATAAGAAATCTGCTTTCCCCAAGTTCATAAAAA
The DNA here is from genome assembly GCF_006542625.1 of Nomascus leucogenys. Lineage (NCBI taxonomy): Eukaryota > Metazoa > Chordata > Mammalia > Primates > Hylobatidae > Nomascus > Nomascus leucogenys. The sequence goes on along the minus strand of NC_044395.1, from coordinate 65,994,863 downwards.
TATTACTGTACTTTTTAAAGAAGCTCTATAGCTTTAGCTTTCAAATTTAGGTTTATTTTACACCTCAAATAAAGATATTTTACTTTGAGGTAGAAGGTGAGTTTCACTTTGTTTTTCCATACAGATTTCTAATTGTTCTAGCACCATAAAAACATTGTTCTGTCACTGAATAGAATTGATTCATCTATTGAAAATTAATTACTGGCAGTGTGTGGTGGCTCCTGCCTGTAATCCTAGCACTTTGGGAAGCCAAGGCGGTGAATAGCTTGAGCCCAGGAGTTTGAGAGCAGCCCAGCTGGGCAACATAGCAAGACCCCATCTCTAAAAATAAATAAATAAATAAAAAGGAAAATCAATTACTGATACATTTAAAGCTATTTCCGGTTTCTTTATCAATTTTTCAATAACGTATTGATCTATTTTTACATAAATACAAGGCCACCCTTAGGGTAAGTGTCTAGATAAACAATTTCATTAAAACTGTTTACAAGTCCACTGGTGCATACAACATATAACTATTTATAAGTGATGACATAAAATAATAGATTAACATGGTGGCAGGCACCTGTAATCCCAGCTACTTAGGAGGCTGAGGCAGGAAAATCTCTTGAACCCAGTTAGTGAAGTTTGCAGTGAGCTGAGATTGCACCACTGCACTCTAGCCTGGACAACAGAGTGACACTCTATCTCAAAAAGAACAATGGATTAAAATGTACTTATTGGTATATTCATTTTCCAAGACTCCCATATATATATATACACACACACACTCATACATACATATAAATATATACATATAATATCTGTGGAAAAAAAAAAGAAAATCTCAGGATGCCAAATTTACTATGCCAAAAGGAAAAAGTTAAGCCCAGAAGCTAAATTACACACACACACATCTGCCTTTCCTTTTGTTTCTAAACATAGTTACAGAAAGAAGGCTATATGTCTCCACAGAAGGCCTCCCTCACCCTGACAGTGTAAATTAACAGGCTGTCTTCACAGGTTCATTTTAGGAGGAAACTAGAAATCATCCCCCCCATCCACCCTGAAACAAATACTTATTTGACTGCTTCCTCTACTCTATGCTTATCTTATGTCAAGTGCGATTTAATGAGTGTGAAATAAATACATAGATTGTTCCCTCTATCCAACCCTTTTCACCTGCAACATACTGGATTCCGTAGCCTAATCAAAGCCTCACAAGAATGTGATCATATCCTACCTCTTTTTTTCTCTCCCCTTTCCCCTTCTGCCCACTTTTCCCCTTTAATCACTGAAGCCCTCAAAATCCTCTTCAGAAAAAGTACAGGCCACGCATTCTACTGTGGCTGTGTCTGCCTTCCCTAGGCATGTCTCCTCAACCTTGGCAACGTAAACCTCTAAATGGATTGAGACTTGCCTCAGTCATTTTCTTCAGTTTCACATATCTATCTCTTTATATAATACAAATACATTATATATGTCTATGTAATATTTATGTTACATATCATATACTACATATACACATCATATACTACACGTATACATATACATATATATACACACACCAACATATTTCTAAATAGATATGCTGAATTGTCTCAGAATTCTCATGTCAATATCCCCAACAACCTTTTTTTCCAACAGAAGTTTCTTTCTAAACATCCTTTCTGCCCTGCCTTTGTAACCCTACAATTGCAGATTGGCGTGACTAGAAGTTTATCATAACCAACCTTTATTGGGCTCTCAAAACTGCCCAGAAACCTTGGTACATTCCAGTGGAAACTGGGCTTCAACAAAGGCTGTGAGCCAGGTTTAGAGTCCTCAGTGTATCCTGGAGAGGTACCAGCTTTGGAAAGACTCAAATGATGACGGGCCTCTGGGAGGATCAATCAGAAAAATTATGAAATTTCTACTATATGCTCCTTTCACCTTGAAATCCCCTACTAAACTTAAAAAGTAGTGTGGATAGTCTGACAGATGCTTTCCACAAGAGCCTGGGTCATGCCTGCTTAGAGTCAAGTGGCATTTGGGACTGTGGAAGAGTCAGAAATGAAACACCACAGGTCCTATCCTGGATGTCATATTCTGTTGAAAGAGAAAAGTGTCCCTAAAAATGCAAGAAGAAAAAGAAGGCAAAGGGACCTGAATTTTGTTCTGCTTCCAATATACTAAGAACATCACATACCGAAGTTAAAGGAAAGAAACGACAAAAAGAAAGAAAAATGATTTGCAAAGAATGAAATCATGTATTTTGCAGCAACATGGATGGAACTAGAGGCCGTTATCCTAAGCAAATTAACTTAAAGCAGGAACAGAAAACCAAATACCACATGTTTTCATTTACAAGTGAAAGCTAAACATTATGTACACATGGACAGAAAGAAGGGAACAACAGACACTGGGGCCTACTTGAGCATGGAGGTTGGATTGAGGGTGAGGATAAAAAACTACCTATTGAGTACTGTACTTATCAACTAGGTGATAAAATAACCTGTACACCAAACCCCTGTGACCTGCAATTTACCCTGTAACAAACTGGCGTAGGTACTCCCTGAATCTAAAATAAAAGTTGAAAGGAAACATTAAAAGAAAAAGAAAAATAATTTGAAGCCAGAAATTTCAATGTACAATGTCAGCCTGATCTCCAAAATAATACTTTGAATATTTCCTGTATACCTGGACTCTCTAAAAAAGAAAATGATACTTCTGATTTTGTAGGCTGATAGGTGAAAAATTATGACCTTTGTGACCTTGATCATTACCATCTATCATATACATATCGATGTAAACCTGATAACCTTGGTAATTTTATCCATTTAAATGTATGTTGCACTTTGTATTTTGCTCAAGTCTGACAGATTGCACTCTTTGCAAACAAATTGTTCTTTGCATTCTTATGTGTTTTCCTTTCTCAAATATTCCTCAATGTTTAGATTAAAAACATTAGATTTAAAAATCTGGATTCTGTATTCAAACAGAGGAAGCTCTGTGTAGGCCTTCACCGTTCAGATTGAGTGAAGAGGGCCTTCAGCCTAACAAAGTTTCAGAACTGACTATGGCATGGTATTCTTTGGAATTCCTTTCACCTATCTGGATAATCACTCACTCAGAGGTGAGGGATCCCAGAACCATAGCTACCTTAGTAAACACTGATACACTAATGGATGCTCAATATCCTTATTAACCCCACACTCCTTGTATATACATACTCATATGTACACACACTGTGTGCAACCTCACACTGCCAGGTATGTAGCTAGGCATGTGCCTTCACAAAGTGTGTGTATTCAGTAACCTTGAACTCATAGCATGATGGTAGCACACTGATGATACATACTTAAAGCAAATTATGATTCATACTTTGATATACACATATGCTTATTCACACAAATACTCACACTTATATGTAAATTCAGTGCCTTATACATGTGTTTATTAACATATCTCTCAGATACACACATCAACTTACATGACATATCAACACAGTTTCATATTGTACAAAATATCCCCTGAATTATAAATATACACACTCTGACTAAAAAAAAAATACATGCATACAGATAAAATCACATTCATGTAATCTCAACAACACACCTTTTTTGCACAAGCATTCAAATCCCCTGCCTTCCCACTTCTGTATACAGAAGAGAAAGGAAAGGGATGGGTTAATGCTTCCAGCTTTAGTCTCTAGTCTCAGAGGAAGCCAGTGTGCATATGAGGCACTGGAGCTCAGGGGAGTGAGAAAACTAATACTTAAAGGTCGGAAACGTCCAGACATAACCCTTTAAATATGCCTTGATCTGAGGTCTCTGCCAAAGGCTGAATTTCAGAACTCCTTCTGGCCATGCCATGCTTGGTTAAAGACAGAGTAGAGGTCAGGGTGAGTGATTATCTGTACCTCAGGCATCTCTGCCCATCACAGAAAGCATTAGGAGTTACAGAGCTCCCAGAAGCAGGAAGGCCAATGCAATGGCCTAACTCACTAGGAGCTTCAGGTCTACAGATCCAAGACAACTGATCTTCATTCTAAGAATGGGAGAAGACTCAGTGCTCCCACTGTGTCCTCCAGGGAGACCTGAGAAAGGTAGGAATACCGCCTCCACACACATTTCCATAAAAGAGGTGGCTCTGAACCCCACACTGCTCCAGCATTATTGCTCTATCTTATTTTCAGATACCTCAAAGTGAAAAAACAGCTTCCAGAAGCTATTCCTTAGCAAAATCTCTCAGTTGATTTTATCTTCTATTCCCTCACTGGCTTGAGCAACACAGCTGACTGATTAACTATTCTCAAATAATGGGTGAGATCATTGAAATCCAACAGAGCCAGTGGGTGTTATAGTTGGAATCAAACCCAGTCTGACAGGTGAAAATTGAGCTCCATTCAGTGTGATAATATAGTTCTTGTAACCATATTTATATAACAAAACCCTACATGGAGGTTTTACAAGTTAGATTTTATTTTGGGAAACAGAAAAATTAAATCTGACGTTTAATGTGTTATGTCCTTAGTTATAGTGTTTGAAAATGACATGATTTCATTTCAACTTTCAGTATGTACTATGTTCATAAGAATTCTAGCCTGTGGAGGGGAACAGACTTAAAAGCAGTGTTGGGGAGAAAGAAGTACTAGGGAAGAAGAGAAATTATATGGTTCTTTCTTTTCCTACCTTTTAGAGAATGCACATTCCATTTTTCAACACAGCAGCAAGCTGACAACCTGTGCTTCCTATGTTGAAAACTTCACATACTGGACAAAAATGGCTAAGTATTGGTTAATTCCATGTCCACTCCACATGCCTTGAAGCATTAAGTCTGCCTGTATTATATTCATAAGTCTGTGAGAAAAGAAAGATAACGGAACCACTGACAGTGACGGCACTAGATTCCATAGGTCAGCAGAGGAAAATGGAGAGAAGAAAGGGAGGCACCTGTCAACAGTCCCCATCTCTCAATTCAGTCTTGGATACCAGGGCAGCCCTGCTCCTCCATTGTCTACCAAAAAAAAAGAAAATCTGAGAGCAGAAAAGCAGAGCAAGCAGAATGGAATGAGGAATGCTGAGAGACATAACTTCATGGGGAAGCTCTGCCCTGTGAAAAGCCTACTGGGGAGTCTGAAGTATGAGTGAATGGGAAGACAGAAACTGGTTTGTAAAGGGGCTATAGAATATAGGTAGCTGAAACATGGCTGAGGAGAAACTCATCACTTCCTAAGGAGGGTGCAGAACAGGAGAGTTCTCCATTAAGGCTCATGGGCAGAATACATTAAAGATGTCCTCCGAGAGAAAGCAGCACACACCCAAAGATCCAAGGAGGCCAAGCTGGAGACTGTGCTGGAGGCTCCAGCCCAGCGAAGTAGCAGGGACCCTGGGTCCAAATTCAGATCTTCTTCTAATTCAGCATGCAGTTGTGCACACCCCCTTCATGTTTGCGTTTGTCATGATAGGACAGCAAACTCTGCTTTCCCCAACCTGGGCAGAGTCTGAACTGTTATCTAGCACAGGCAGCATGAGTACCACCAAGAGCACTGGCTGCAAAGTCATGCACCTGGATACTTACTTGCTGTGTGATCTTGGGCAGATCATGTAACTAGCCTGAACTCTGTTTTCTCATTGTTATAGGAGGATGCAAAGGTTTTGTGTGAGTTAGAAACAATAAAATTTGGGCTGGGCATAGTGGCATATGTCTTTAATTCCAGCACTTTGGGAGGCCAAGGCTGGCTGGTAACTTGAGCCCAAGAGTTTGAGACAAGCTTGGGTAATATAGTGAGACCCTGTCTGTATTAAAAATATAAAAAATTTGCTGGGTGTGGTGGCGCGTATCCGTAGTTCCAGCTACCCGGAAGGCTGAGGTGGGAGGATCAACTAAACCCAGAAGTTCAAGGCTAGAGTGAGCTGTGATCACACCATTGCACTCCAGCCTGGACAACAGAGTGAAAGCATGTCTCAAAAGAAAAAGAACAAGCAAATAAACAAATTTTTTATCTTTTTTTTAAAATTATACTTTAAGTTCTAGGGTACAAGTGCACAATGTGCAGGTTTGTTGCATGTGTATACATGTGCCATGTTGGTTTGCTGAACCCATCAACTCATCATTTACATTAGGTATTTCTCCTAATGCTATCCCTCCCCAAACACCCCAACCCTGGACAGGCCCCCAGCGTGTGATGTTCCCCACCCTGTATCCATGTGTTCTTGTTGTTCAACTCCCACCTATGAGTAAGAACATGCGATGTTTGGTTTTCTGTCCTTGTGATAGTTTGCTTAGAATGATGGTTTCCAGCTTCATCCATGTCCCTGCAAAGGACACGAATTCATCCTTTTTTATGCCTGCATAGTATTCCATGGTGTATATGTGCCACATTTTCTTAATCCAGTCTATCATTAATGGACATTTGGGTTGGTTCCAAGTCTCTGCTATTATGAATAGATGCTAGAGAGGATGTGGAGAAATAGGAATGCTTTTACACTGTTGGTGGGAGTGTAAATTAGTTCAACCATTATGGAAGACAGTATGGCGATTCCTTAAGGATCTAGAACTAGAAATACCATTTGACACAGCAATCCCATTACTGGGTATTTACCCAAAGGTTTATAAATCATGCTACTCTAAAGACACATGCACATGTATGTTTATTAAACAAATTTTTTTAAGTCTATAGTGCAATGTCTCCAAAAATAACAATTATTTATTTATTTATTTTTAAATTTTACTTTTAAGTTCCGGGATACATAACAATTTATACATTTTGAGAAATTGTACGTTTGGCCAGCACCCCTTACATTGCCTCATACAGCAATGAGGATGGTCTGGGTATGCTTTTCAAGGTACCCCTGAACCTGGGGGACTGTCCCCATGACAGTTCGAGGGCGATATACAGGGGCAAGTGACAAAAAGACTTTGGCTCAAACAGAATTTACAAAACAGCTTGGAAAGTCTGGGACAGGCAAAGGGGGACAGAGATATAGGTGGACCCCAGATATAGGTGGCTTTGAATTTTTACATACTCTACATACAAGTATTTGTTTTGAGCAAACCTATATCTTATTCTCTGGCATGATGGTCAAGATTCCAGTTTAGATCTAGACTTATAAAGTCTGAGCCCTATTTCTCCCAGTCTGTTATAAATCTTGAGAAATTTATCAGTGTGCTGTATTCAGGAGACCCATCTCATGTGCACAGACACACATAGGCTCCAAATAAAGGGATGGAGGAAGATTTACCAAGCAAATGGAAAACAAAAAAAGGCAGGGATTGCAATCCTAGTCTCTGATAAAACAGACTTTAAACCAACAAAGATCAAAAGAGACAAAGAAGGCCATTACATAATGGTAAAGGGATCAATTCAACAAGAAGAGCTAACTATCCTAAATATATATGCACCCAATACAGGAGCACCCAGATTCATAAAGCAAGTCCTTAGAGACCTACAAAGAGACTTAGACTCCTACACAATAATAATGGGAGACTTTAACACTCCACTGTCAACAATAAACAGATCAATGAGACAGAAAGTTAACAAAGATATCCAGGAATTGAACTCAGCTCTGCACCAAGTAGACCTAATAGACATCTACAGAACTCTCCACCCCAAATCAACAGAATATACATTCTTCTCAGCACCACATCGCACTTATTCCAAAATTGACCACATAATTGGAATTAAAGCACTCCTCAGCAAATGTAAGAGAAATTTAGAAAAAGACAAGGCCTTTTGGGGATCTCGAAGAAATTCTTTTTAGGAATCTTTTTTTTTTTTTTTCTAGCGAATGAGACATGTGTTAGTTCCAAGAGGTGATGGGTATTTAAATGCATCCTTTTCTTGCCCAAGTGTTTCTCTTTTGAAGGCAGTAAGAACTGAGGCTTTCAAACAAAGCACAGACAACTGAGTTTAGTGAAAAAGTGTTGGGTAAGAACAAAATGAGCTTTGTGCCATCGATTCTGAGATTGATAGTGATCACCAAAAATCTCAACGAGTGGAATAAACTCAGGTAAGATGAATAGAGACAGTGGGGCTCACACAGTATCCACTGTAGCAGGGCCACCTCTATGGCCTCAAGGTAGTCAATAGGGCTCTATCTGGGCGTTTAGAATATTGTTAATCAGTTAATGAGTCTGCTGCCTTTGAATAATGACATTTATTTGCTACTTTCTTCAGGAATATTTTATTAAACGCCTACTCTGCACCAAGCACAGAGATGCTAGAGATAGTGTGGGGTTCATGGCTGACTTTATGAAAAACTCCTCTTCTAGGACAGAGGTTGGCAAACTATAGCCTGGAAACCAACATCTGCTCGCGACCCATTTTTGTAAACAAAGGTTTACTGGAACACACCACACTCACACATTTATGTGTTGACTATGGTTACTTTCACACTACAATGGTTGAATTGATCTGCTGCAACAGACAGTATAGGCCACAATTTCTCAAAATTTTGTGATCTGACTGTTTAAAGAAAAAAAGTTTGCTAACTTCTTGTCTAGGAGAAACCTACACTAAAGATAATAAATTAAATTATAAATGTACAATTGGCCAGTAGATTAACTTCCCACCCAAGCTCTTGTGGTAACTGACCTAGATTCAAAGCTAACTTCAAAGCAATACATAAATCGCTATAGGCTTGCAAACTCTACTGACTTCCTACTCTGAGGAGTTGGCCAAGTGGCTAACCAGAGGTTTAAAAAGGACCTGTGGAAAAGTTTAAACTAATCGGCTGTTAGTTCTATAGAACTGAAGAGCAAGAATTACTATAATATTACTTGTCATGATGATTTTCCCTTAGCAGATGCTACTTTCAAGAAAAATATTGATTCTTTTTTTTTTTTTTTTTGAGACAGTCTCGCTCTGACACCCAGGCTGGAGTGCAGTGGTGTGATCTCAGCTCACTGCAAAACCCAACTCCTGGGTTCAAGCAATTCTTCTTCCTCTGCCTTCTGAGTAGCTGGGACTATAGGCATGCTCTACCATGCCTGGCTAATGGGTTTTTTTTTTTGTATTTTTAGTAGAAAAGGGGTTCCACCATGTCATCCAGGCTGGTCTTGAACTCCTGATCTCAAGCAATCCACCTGCCTCAGCCTCCCAAAGTGCTAGGATTATAGGTGTGAGTCACCACACCTGGCCAAGAAAAATATTGATTCTTAAAAAACAGTTACACATGCAACTAGTATGTTCCACCCCATTTTGAATGACGTAAGTACGAAAAACAACAGAGTAACATCATGTCATGTTGCAACATATTATTTATTAAAAGAGTTGAAATTACTCTAGTTTATAATCAAACCTAATCACCCTGGTATCCAATAGTCCCATCCAAAAGCCTTGTATGTAATAATAACATTTGTTTTGATTGTTATCATCTGCAGAGAGTAGATTGCCTTCCCAATGGAGACCATATTAACCAGCCCATAGTGCTGGCTTCAGGGAACAGCTCTTCTCATCCTGTGTCCCTCATCCTGCTTGGAATCCCAGGCCTCGAGAGTTTCCAGTTTTGGATTGCCTTTCCGTTCTGTGCCATGTATGCTGTGGCTATTGTTGGAAATATCACTCTCCTCCACGCAATCAGAATTGACCACACCCTGCATGAGCCCATGTACCTCTTTCTGGCCATGCTGGCCATCACTGACCTGGTCCTCTCCTCCTCCACTCAACCTAAGATGTTGGCCATATTCTGGTTTCATGCTCATGAGACTGAGTACCATGCCTGCCTCATCCAGGTGTTCTTCATCCATGCCTTTTCTTCTGTGGAGTCTGGGGTGCTCATGGCTATGCCCTGGACCACTAAGTGCTTATCTGCTTCCCACTCCGACACTCTAGCGTCCTGACCCCATCAGTCGTGATCAAACTGGGGACCATCGTGATGCTGAGAGGGCTGCTGTGGGTGAGCCCCTTCTGCTTCATGGTGTCTAGGATGCCCTTCTGCCAACACCAAGCCATTCCCCAGTCATACTGTGAGCACATGGCTGTGCTGAAGTTGGTGTGTGCTGATACAAGCATAAATCGTGGGTATGGGCTCTTTGTGGCCTTCTCAGTGGCTGGCTTTGATATGATTGTCATTGGTATGTCATACATGATGATTTTGAGAGCTGTGCTTCAGTTGCCCTCAGGTGAAGCCCACCTCAAAGCTTTTAGCATATGTGCCTCCCATATCTGTGTCATCTTGGCTCTTTATATCCCAGCCCTTTTTTCTTTCCTCACCCACCGCTTTGGCCATCATGTGCCCCAAGTTGTACACATCCTGTTTGCTAATCTCTATCTACTGATACCTCCCATGCTCAACCCCATCATTTACGGAGTTAGAACCAAACAGATCAGGGACAGGGTTATCCAAGGATGTTGTGGAAACGTCCCCTGAGCAAAGGATCAGTGTATCCCCATCACTTACGTTGCCCCACTAATGTGGGGACATTAATGAACATTTGACAGGCAATTACTTATTATCACTAAGTCAGCTCTGTAAATAACTGGCTCAGAGGTAAGCAACCCTCTAGAGGCAAGAGAAACAATTTTCAGGGTACCTAGAAAAGACATACCTGAGAGATGTGATGGATAAGAACAACTTTGTTGACTACATATTCATCATAACATGGAAATAAAAGTAGTTTTACCTATTAAATCAGTGAATATTTTAAAAGAATGTCATCTCCCACAGATGATTAAGATAAAAAAGTTGTTTTTACACTGTCAGTTGAAGTAGGTACACTTTGCTTAAAAGGAATTTAGAAATTTATATCAAATAATTTAAAAGTACATATATTTTCTTCATCTGAGAATATATGTACTTTATAAAGTACATATATACAAAGACATGCATAAAATCATGCCTTATAAAAACAAAATATAAAATGATTCAAATATTGTCCTGTAAGATTACAGATGAAGCAATACTCAATTTAATTATCAGGTGCCATTTAACTATTTTATTTGGAAGGAGTATCTGAAAATTTGACAAATAAGCAAGATATAATCTTAAACAGAAAAGAAAAACTATCGCCCATAAGGCTTGATGCCAATTCTATTTTTTTTTTTTTTTGAGACGGAGTCTCGCTCTGTTGCCCAGGCTGGAGTGCAGTAGCGGGATCTCGGATCACTGCAAGCTCCGCCTCCCGGGTTCACACCATTCTCCTGCCTCAGCCTCCCGAGTAGCTGGGACTACAGGCACCCACAACCACGCCCGGCTAATTTTTTTTGTATTTTTAGTAGAGATGGGGTTTCATTATGTTAGCCAGGGTGGTCTTGGTCTCCTGACCTCATGATCCGCCCGTCTCGGCCTCCCAGAGTGCTGGGATTACAGGCGTGAGCCACCGTGCCCGGCCTTTGATGCCAATTCTAAACTGGAATACATACATAAAGAAAGGAATTCAGGAAATATATCCAAATGATAAAAAATAGCTCCTTGGAGTAGTGATGCTTATGGCATTTTCATTATATTTTTATACTTTAGTGTATTTTTAAATTTAATATAATTATGTTTTTATTGATACAAAATGATTTTACATATTTAAGTGATACAGTGTGATGTTCACCTAGTACTTATCACAAGATGGCTTTTGCAGGTCCAGGTCCATTTTTATCTCATTTCTCCAAAATTGAATACAATACCACACCTCTCAGTCCCAAGGACTTCTTTTATCACCCTACAGAATTGAAATTGTAAAGGATATTGTCAGATAAGATAAATTTGTTATACAGATAGCAAATTGTCTTCCAGTCACTTTTTTAATAAAAAATAAAATATTTGTAACAGTTTAAATTTCTATTCAAGTAATAGATTGAGCAATTACTCTTCACCTAGCATTCTGCCAAAAGGTGGGGATAGAATAGGGAACAAAAGAAACTGACAAACAGTTTCTAATTTGCATGATTTCCACCCAAAATCAAAACAATGAATACCTGCAATTCCAGCCCCAATATAGACATTAATTAGTTAAGCTGTATTACTCTATCATGATTGTAAGTAAACTTAAATATTCTGAACCAATGAAAATAGATTACTAACTTCATTATAACATGAAGAAGCCTCATGCCCAAAATATAAAGGATATGACTAACTCAAATGTGCCTGTAGTTGATATGATTTGGACCTGGCTCCCCTCCAAATCTGTTGAAATGTGATTCCCAGTGTTGGAGGTGGGGCCTAGTGGGAGGCATTGGATCATGGGGACAGATCCTTCATGAATGGCTTAGTACTATCTCCTTGGTGATGAGTGAGTTCTTTCTCAGTTAGTTCATGCGAGATCTGGTTATTTAAAAGAGTCCTAGCTGGGCTCGGTGGTTCACACCTGTAATCCCAGCACTTTGGGAGCCGAGGCAGGCGGATCACGAGGTCAAGAGATCAAGACCATCCTAGACAACATGGTGAAACCCGGTCTCAACTCAAAATACAAGATTAGCTGGACATGGTGGTGCATGCCTGTAGTCCCAGCTACTTAGGAGGCTGAGGCAGGAGAATCGCTTGAACTGGGGAGGTGGAGGTTGAGGTGAGCAGAGATCATGCCATTACACTCCAGCATGGGCAACAAGAGGGAAACTCCATCTCAAATAAATAAATAAATAAATAAATAAATAAATAAATAAGTAAATAAATAAAAAGTCGGGACCTCCCCCTCCCCCTTCTCTCTCTCATTCCCACTCCTGCCATGTGATGTACCAGCTCCTCCTTTGTCTTCTGCCATGATTGCACACTTTCTGAGGCCTCACCAAAAACAAGCTGGCACCATGCTTGTGCAGCCTGCAAAACTGTGACCTAATTAAACATTTCTTTATAAATAACCCAGCCTCAGATATTTCTTTATAGTGATGCAATGGACTAACAGAGGAAATTGGTACCAAGTGCAGGGTAGTTGCTGTAAAGATACCTGAAAATGTGGGGGCTGCTTTGGAACTGGGTAATGGGCAGAGGTTGGAAGAGTTCAGAGAACTCAGAAGAAGACAGGAAGACAAGGGAAAGTTTGGAACTTCTTAGAGACTGCTTAAATAATTGTGACCAAAATGCTAATAGAAATATGGGCAGTGAAGTTCATATGAACTTGAAGTGAAGAAATGAACTAAGTCCACATGAACTTGAAGTGAAGTGAAGTGAAGAAAAGAAATATGGACAGTAAAATCCAGGCTGATGAGTTCTCAGATGGAAATGAGGAAGCTATTGGGAGCTGGAATTAAGGTCATTTGTGTTACACCCGCGAGTTCTCAGATGGAAATGAGGAAGCTGTTGGGAACTGGAATTAAGGTCATTTGTGTTACACCCGAGCAAAGAGCATGGCTGCATTCTGTCCATGTCCTAGGGACCTAAGAAAGTTTGAACTTAAAAGGGATGACTTAGTGTATCTGGAAGAAAAAATTTCTAAGCAGCAAACCATGCAAGAGATGGTCTCACTGCATCTAACAGGCTACAATCAGATATAGGAGCAAATAAATGACTTAAAGTAGGAACTTACATTTAAAAGGGAAGGAGAGCATAAACATTTGGAAAAGTCACAATCTGGCAATGTGATAGAAGAGGAAAGAGCATTTCCAGGACAGGAAGTCAAGTAAGCTCTGGAGAAATCACTTGCTAGAGAGATTAGTATGACTATAAAGAAGCCAAGTGCTAATATCCAAGCCAATGGGAAAAAAGGTCTTGAAGGCATTTCAGAGTATTTTGAGATAGTCCATCCCACCACAGGCCTAGAGGCCCAGGAAGAAAAAATGGTTTTGGGGGCCAGGGCTAGGGACCACTGCCCTGTGTAGCCTTGGGACACTGCTCCCTACATCCTTACTGTTCCAGCTACAACCATGGCTCAAAGGGCCCTAGGTGCAGCTTGGGCTGCCACTCTAGATTGTGCCAGCTGTAACCCTTGGCAGCTTCCATGTGGTGTTGTTTGCAGGCACACAGAATGCAAGCATGAAGGAGGCTTGCAGGCTTCCCCCTAAATTTCAGGGGATGTACTGGAAAGCCTGAGTGCTTAGGCAGAAGCCTGCTGCAGGGGAAGAACACTAACAGAGAGACTCTAGTAAGGCAGCGCTGAAGGGAAATGTGGTGTCAGAGTGTCCACACAGAGTTCCCACTGGGCCACTGACTAGTGGACCTGTGGAAAGGGGGCCACTGCCCTCCAGATCCCAGAATAGTAGAGCCAACAGTAGCTTGCATCCTGAGCCTGGAAAAGCCACAGGTACTCAACTCCAATCCATGAGAGCAGTCACAGGGACTGCACCTCCCAAAGCCACAGGGGTGGACTTCCCAAGCTCCCAAGAAGCCCACCTGTTGCACCAGTATATGCCCTAAATGAAGGACATGGAGTAAGGGGCAATTATTTTGGAGCTTTAAGGTTTAATGTCTGCCTGCTGGATTTCAGAATTATGTGGGGCTTATTGCCCCTTTCTTTTGGACACTTTCTCCCTTTTGGATTGGGAATATTTAATCAATGCCTGTACCACCATTGTATCTTGGAAGTAAGTAACTTGTTTTGATTTTACAGGCTCATAGGTGAAAGGAGATGAGTCCCAGATGAGACTTAGGACTTTGGACTTGTTGCTGGAATGAGTTAAGACTTTGGGGGACTATTGGTAAAGGATGATTGTATTTTGCAATGTGAGAAGGACATAAAATTTGAAGTGCCAGGGGCATAATGATGCATTTTGGACGTTTGTACCCTCCAAATCTCATGTCGAAATGTGATCCCCAACATTGGTGGGAGGTAATTGTATCATGAGGGTGGATCTCTCATGAATGGCTTAGCACTATCTCCTTGGTGATGAGTGAGTTCTCCCTCAGTTAGTTCATGTGAGATCTTCTTGTTTAATAGAGCCTGAGACCTCCCCCTTCTCTCTCCTGCTCCCATTCTTACCATGTGATGTGCCAGCTCTCTCTTTGCCTTCCACCATGATTGCAAGCATCCTGAGGCCTTGCCAGAAGCCTAGAAGAGGCTGGTGCCATGCTTGTACAGTCTGCAGCCTGAGCCAATTAAGTCTCTTTTCTTTATAAATTACCCTCAGGTAATTTTCTTAAAGCCTCAGGTATTTTCTTAAAGCAAAACAATGGACTAACAAGATAAACATTTACAGAAGCTATCAAGTGAGAATGTTGACTGAGGGACTCGATTTTCCATTTGTAGGTGGGCAGAGACCTCACGGTGCCTCTCTTCCCTCAAATAAACAAATCTATAATCATAGTGACTAAGAAAAGGCCAGACAAAACCGCATTAAAGGCAGCTCCTGGTACATCAGATTTTCGTGATTTTCAAACATGACTTAGAACCAAACTGTGATGTCAGGGCTCCGTTTTAGAGTACTTTCCAAAAGGGGAAAGCTTCATCAGTATTTTCTACTTTGCACAGAGCCAGACATAATGTTATTATTTTTTCATACTCAAATCAACAAGCAATTTTTGACCAATAACTGTTTCTCCAGTGCAATGCTTAGTGCCTGGAATACAGAGCTAAAAGTTCACATCTCTTCCTTAGAACCCATCTCTGTGCTCCCGCAGTATTTGTTCCATTCTGTTCTCATCATACCCACGCCCTCCTCTATGCCATAATGATCTGGTGTGTGTCAGCCTCCATGCTGTACACACCATGAGAAAAAATGGTGCTTTAGTTACCTCAGATCTCAACAAATCCTAGCATAGTGCAGGCATCAATAAGTACATGGAAAGCAGTATGTTTCCATTCAGTGGAGAGTAGAGGCATGTCAGTAAAGACCTAAAATATAAACTTTCAATACTTCGTATTTTGAGTATTGTATTTATGCCATGTAGGTAGACCCGTGGTCTAGACCTCCCCTGGAAGACGATAAAGCCGAAGGCTGAAGGTGGGTGAGGTCCTGTAGTCCCACCTTGACATGAAAAATTTTGAAGTTTAGTCTTGGTCTGCTAATCCTGAAGTCACTGGCTCATCCTGCTCTGTCTTCTGAGGCCAGAGGTGGAAGAAAAGAAAGGTCCAGGTGATGTGCAAAGAGACTTTGCAGAGCTTGTCTCTTCCCTTCACCCCATCCCCACCCCTGATGAAGCTGGACTGTCAGTCTTTGGTTTCCAGTTCTCAACATGTCTATCTTAAGTATGGGCCGTCATGAAAGAGATTTGAAATTCTCTAGTTTTTGGAAGTCCTCCAGATGCCAGCCCTAATATTTTCCACAAGTCAATATGCGGAAAATGCATCACTGCATTTCAGCATGTGAAGTCAATGTAATCATCCAATTCCACTTTGTAGATGAGGAAACAGAAACCAAATAACATAAGTAGCACCTTTTGGTTTATTCCTGACTCAGAAAGTATAATAGTGGCAGAGAATGGGAAAAACAAGCAAACGAATAAGCAAAAATCAGAGCTCCTAGGTAGGAATTAATTCTAAGAAATCAGCTAGAAGTCTTTCAAAAACTTTAAAGGAGATGTATAATTCCAAGGACATGCTCACATTGTAATCCAAATTAATGATATCCCTGGAGTCGTGCAAAACTGTACCTAAGGAAAATATTAAAAAATAAATTTTATTTGGGCCAATTTCTGCTTCTTGAATGTGCCAGCTCCATTTGAGACCTCATGCTTTGAAAAGAGGATCAAGGCCTACAGGGAGGGGTTAGGGAAAGGATACCTTCTCACTGTATCTCCCCACTTTAATTGGTTTCCTGACTGAATAGAAACGGCTCAGTGGATGCTTAAGCCAGATTTGCAGCAGGAGTTCTCCTGCCACCAGATACAGAGCAATCATAGTGCACAGTCTCTGCAGCAGGAAGGTGTGGGCAAGACATTAGGAAAGGAAAGTCCATTCATGGATGAGTAAATGTTGCTCCGGGAAAGGAATAGAGAAGCCTAACACGTGGTAACATAGGCTGTGGGCCAACTGGGATGTGGCTTGAGTTACCAACAGAACTTTATGAAGCTGGTTTTATTAAACACACATGGGATGAGAATTCATTCATTCATTCTTTCATTCTTCAGGAACTTCGTTGAATGCTTCAATGTGTCTTCTGTCTTACTAACCCTCAACAGTCATGTTTTGTAATTGTTTCTCAACTGATTATGAGTCTTTTGAGAGCTGCCACCAAATCACTCTTATTGCTGTATGCCCAGCACTTAGCAGCCTGGAATAGGGGAAGTGTTAAATATGACAAGTTTATTTGTTACATGAATAAATATGTGAATGATGAATGCTGTGTTCTAAAGAGATCTCAGACAGGATTTTAAAAAGTGAGTAAGTCACTGTATTGGTTCTCTGGGAGCTCTCACTCTCACTGAGCAGGTGAGTACAGGAGCCCGAAGTGCATTGTTGTTTATGAACTCATTGACAATGGCAATGCTTCCAGGAGCAATTACAGAAGAAACTAGCCCTGAGGTATTATCCTTTTCCCAAGGTTCCTGGACATCAAGGCTGAGATTGCGTTAGGTGTAGCAAAGGAGGAGAAGCACTGCAGCAGCAGCAGGATACCTGGCATCTCCCAGGAGTCCCAGCTCAGGTCTTTCCTCAGTATGTGACTGGAGAAATTCCCACCCTTCCCTGCCCAAGCAACTTTGTCTCCATTTCCTCTCTTCTCAGAGTAAAACAGTAATTACCTATCAGACCTGTCTACTTCCCAACACAGAGAAAGTATGTGTACATTAAAAGTCTGTATATTTATGAATTCTTTCTTGGAAGGGGTACTTGATAGGAAAGATTTATTGATCAGTGTCCTGAAACATCCAGAATGCAGCTATGTTGGGCATGGTGAAGACAGAATCTAACCACCGGACTTAGTCCTTACAATGTAGTCAGGAAAGATAGACTTGAAAAAAAAAAACAGAAATGCAATACATGTACTTTAAGTAATACATTGACTTCATGAACAGGATACAAATGAGAAGGCAATTCTATCTGAGGATCAGAAATGATATCCCTAAAGAGGTAATGTTTATTCTGTATTGTAAATTGAGAAGTTTTAATTCATTAGATTGATAAATACGGAAAGGAAATTTAAAGCAGTGGAATCAGCATTGGCAAAGACAATGAGCCATAAGAGAACTAGAAGAAGCAGCCAAGTTGCTTCTGAGACAAGCGATGCTGCAGAGCAACAGACAGGCTCTACTTTTCCCAGGAACCGCAGTTGTAGCTTACGTGACATAGCCATCTCCCAGCTGTGCTTTAACTAAGGAATTCTGGGCAAACTCACAGTGGCGACTTGTCCTGTTGAAACTCTTGGGAAAAAATAATGGACTCCAAAGGGAAAAAAAGGAAACTCTGACACATAGAACTGGCCCGAGTTCAAAGAGGCAAAATCATGAAAAACATCTTTAGGATGCTATAAAGAAATGAAAACAATGTAAGAAGACTGTGGCTGTTAGGTCTCTCTCTCCCTCTCTCTCTCCCTCTTTCTCTTTCTCTCTCCCTGCTCCTTTCGTCTTCTCCCACCATCTTCTTGATTTTTCCAATTTATTTTAATTTCATGTGCATAAAATAAAAGAAGGTTTAGACCTACCCACAGGCATAATAAAGTAATTTTTTTAGATGTAATTGACTTTTATGTGGAAATAAAGGACAAGCATTCTTATGTTTAATGTTTAATGTAGTATTTAATGTGACTCATTTCCATTGGGATATTTAACCTTTGAAATGCTTATTCTTCATTCTATAAATTTGGGCTTGTGATTGATAAACATTATTGAAACTGGATGTAGCCCAATTTTGTTAGGTTTAATTTAGTAAAAAATATGTGTTGATTTACATATGATAAGTGGTTTCCTGTTCAGACAATTTTCTAATCACTTAGCCCTCATAATTCCCAATCTTTTCTGAAATAATATGTGTTTATTACTTGGTTGGTCTCTTCAGAGGATAGGTTTCTTCCCCAAATGTTAGGGCAGCAGTCATCCTCTGATACCACCATTGGGGTCTAAAGCCCCCACCCCACACAACACACACCTGCTTCTTGTGTCTTTCCAGGGTGGCAGATTTCCCAATTCTGGATTCGTTTCCTGTGCTTTATCAGCTGTTGTTATGGCTGCTGTATTTAATATTGCCCTTCTTTGATGTGACCTGTATTAACTACTTCTAGGAACACATATATTTCTTTCTGATGCTTCTAACTTTGATGAGTGAGGTGGTCTTACACATAACCTAAGACATTATCCTTTCATTGGTTCTAAGCCCATAAATTCAACTTCTATAGCTGCCTCAACCATGCTAGTCTGATTCATCCATACTCTCTCCCATGTTGGTCAGAGGTGGTCATGAGATGTTCCCATCTGGACTGTAGAGGTGTTCATCTGCTTTCTACCTCACCCTGCCATTTTGCAGGGCGTTGACCGTTCTTGGCAGTTAAGCCAAGAACAGTTGTGATGATGCAGAAAATAACACATATGGTGATCTATTTTCAAGACAAAGTACCTGGAATAGGCCTGGGCCTGCAAACTATGGAAGAACAAGATACTCTAGGCCTCTGCTTTAATAGCCAGCACCTCCTTGTCAGGACTGCTTGGTTACCCTCACCCAAACCAAAGGGTTTAGCTTAGAATGAGAGTTTACTAGCTTGCAAAATAGCTCACCTTATGTATTCCTAACAGTTTGCCTAACTGCCTGGGTCATAGGTCAAATACCTAAAGAGTCCCTGAGCTGGCAATGATTGCAACGTATTATAAGCTGCAACAAAATGCAGTGAGAAGACCCTAAAGAAAATACTTAAAGCCCCAACCCAACGACCAATAAAGACCAAGAAAAGAAATTTATGCAACATCCAGGAAGATTGTAACCTCATAGTACTCAACCTATGAGGAACTGGGGGGGGACTTGCATACTAGGGGATAAATTACTTCTTGTACCTATACCAGGTGTGCCTGCTCACCAGAGACCCGATCTTGCAAGACCGCCATTAAAAGCCTCGCATCTACTGCTCTCCATGTCTCTGAGTCTATTCTTTGGGTTTGGACAGATGAGTGTGTTTCTCACAATGACACAGATTGTACTGTGAATGGGCCCTTTTGCTTCACGTTCTCCTAGATGCCCTTCTGCCTCAACTAGATCTTGCCCTAGACCTACTATGAGCAAGTGGTCATGCTGAATCTGGTATATGCAGACATCACATATATAGTCCGTACCTGTGGTCTCTTATGGCCTTTTCTGTGGTTGGATTTGATATATTTGTCATTAGAACCACAGACATCATACATTGCAGGCTGTTCTGTAGCTACCTGCAGAGAATCTCTGCCCAAGGTATTTAGCATATATGCCTTTCACATTTGTGTCACCCTGTTCCTGCACATCTCAGTATTCTACTCCTTTTTCTCTTATTGCTTTTGCTACCATACACTCACAGTGATTCCCATCTCCTTGCTCATCCTTTACTCATTAGTGCCTTCCATGTTCAATACCATCACCTGTGGGGTAAAGAGTAAGCATATCCAAGAAAACATGGTACAGAGCTTTTGTGGGAAAATTTCCTGCCATAGAATCACCAACTTGATTTTCTTTATTCCTGTTAGTCAAGGACCAAAGACATATAAATAACCAAATTCCTCCCAACCTGTTATTAAATTTTATTTAAGGAAAATTTCATGAAATAATCTATGTGATTAATTCTCAGGATGTAAACCCTTGAAGAGCAAGGATCCAGGAAACTATGGTATGAAAAATGTAATGCTTCCCTATTCAAGTACTGTTTTTAAAATGTTGTCTAATTTATCATGATTCCACACAGACATAGAATGTCTTAGGAAAATGGATAGAATAATCCTACATTCTGGATTGTCCTAAGATTACCTTGACTCTTCATTTACGTTAATTAGAGCAAGCAAAATTCATTGAATTATTAATTTATTTATAAGCCTCTCATTTTTTATCAATTTGTAAAAGCCATAAGTTTTAGTTGATATGAAAAAAAATAGAAACAACAAGGAGTTTGGTTGCTTCTGTGTTCCTCAAGGAGATTTGCACCAGAGACTGAGTTCTCACCGTAAAGAACTAGAGGTAATATCCAATGAAATTACAGGGGAGACATGATCTCAATTTATTTATAATACCTGGAACTACAGTTACATCAAAGGGTGATTATAAAATTAAATGAGATTATTTATGTAAAAGTAGGAATACAAATAGTCTTGTAGATACTGCTTCTAAACACATCAGCCCATTCAAATGGGTTATTGGAATCACATGGGTTTAATTATCAGTAAGCTAGGTCACTTAAATCTGTTATTTAAGTCTTGTTTCACTTGAGATAATCACTCTAATTTAGTCACTTGTTTTTACTGATACAAAGGTAAGAGAATATGCTCATTTTATAGAGCAATAATAAAATAAAACATATAAAATAACTATCAATTGGCTGGCCCTGGCAAGTATCCAGTAAATTTTGATACAACAAATAAACAACAACACATATAATCCCCGCTCCTTCTTTTCTCTGTGTGTCCATCTGAAGACCTGTGACCAACCTCAGGCACCTAAAGGATCTCTGTTTTCCCAACTGTAAGCCATGTATGTGATAACAGAAGTTCATGTTCTATCAAGACAATAGGATTGCTTTTCAGTTTTTGATTTTTAACTCTCTATCTGATTTTCGTGTTTTCTAATGATCCAAGTACTATTGATAAGTAGTGCATTCTACTGAGGGGTGTGTGTTCTCTTATTCTGACCCAAGACAGTGAAAATGGATATTGCTTCTCTCATTCTTTCCTCAGGACAACAGAGAAAATCTGCATAACCCACAAACGAGGCCCTTTACTGTCAAAGTCAATTAAAATTATCAAACTAGACATTCTGGTGACCTGGTTGTTCTTGTCTTGGAAAACTTACTGTTTGTCAAAAATATCTCTCCCTAAATATGTTTCTAGGGGTTTGTTAGGGGCTGGAGGGAGGGTGATAGGGTGTTTTGTACTTCGGCCCGTTAAAAACTCTTCCTTTTTAAGAGAGAAGTTGCCTCCGAAGGAAATAATTCCATAATTATCATTATTTGCTATTTGTGTTTTATTTCAGGTTGTGTCTGTCTTTGTGAACTGAACTGTGAGTTTGTGTTAGTGTGAGCACATACTTCTTTTCTTTTTTATTTTTTTTTTTTGAGACGGAGTCTCGCTCTGTCACCCAGGCTGGAGTGCAGTGGCACGATCTCTGCTCACTGCAAGCTCCACCTCCTGGGTTCACGCCATTCTCCTGCCTCAGCCTCCTGAGTAGCTGGGACTACAGGCGCCTGCCACTGCGCCCAGCTAATTTTTTGTGTTTTTAATAGAGACGGGGCTTCACCGTGTTAGCCAGGATGGTCTCAATCTCCTGACCTCGTGATCCGCCTGCCTCGGCCTCCCAAAGTGCTGGGATTACAGATGTGAGCCACCGCCCCGGCTGAGAACATACTTTTTAAAGTATAGCCACGTGAGTGCATGTGTGTTCATACTTCTATTCTCAGTCAAATGATTCTTCTATTTTATTCTGCTTATTTAATCAAAAGCACTAAACTAGACATGCACAAGTGAGCAAGGTGTGGAAAATACTTGTCAATTATAACCACCCAAAGAACACTGTAATGACCTCATAATTAATAACCAAAATGAATGTGCCAGAAAGTCAACATGCTTAGTAGAGTATCTAAATATTATCTCTGTCTAACGGCTTTTAACTCTACTTTCCAAGTAGAAGCCATGTTTTGGGAAGTACAATTTTTACCATTCTCTTTCCTAATTTTCAATGTCCTCTGCTACCTAATGCCCAGCTGCTATACTCTCAGGAAGAATAAACTACAAAGTTTTAATAGTCTAGATCAAATAAGACCCAAGGCAATTTAATAATGATGCAATGCAAGAAAATTTAAGTAGGAGAGAGAAAGCTGACTTATGGGACTGCTATGTAGAATAAAGCAAATTATTGCCCAGGGTCCATTTGTCAATCCCTCCCCACAATTTTGGCCAAGAATTATCTAGATGTACAAAATATGTGACTATAAATCCCAAGCATAACAGTGGTCATTTCCATAAACAAGTATGCTAGATTGGGCCAATTTTTCCCTGGATATTGTACACAGAAACAAAGAATTAGAAATATATCTTGTTATAAGTAAAGATTCAATTAAAATTAAAAACAATAATTTTTATTACAGACCTATTTGTGCCAGCTGGGCACGAGGGATACAAGGAAAATTAGCCTCTTCCCTTGAGAATTATGTAGTCTTGCAAACAAGTCAATGGACAAAGTGCTAATTACAATATGCTCTAGTATATGTAGTAACAGAGTTAACAATAATAGTCAAACACTTGTACTTTTAAAGTATAGACTGTTATTATTGTTATCAGTATATTAACTTATTAAACCCGCTTGTCACTTCTATAAAGTATTGTTGCTATTATCTCCATTGTACAGATAAGATGAGGAATATGAAGCATATATTAATTAACTTGAACATGGCTACACAGCTAGGAGGTGAAATCCAGGATTTGAACTCAGGCTATAAAATCTCACAGTCCACTACATTATGCTTTTCTAAAGACCCAAAGAAAACCTAAACAATTAGATAGGGTGATTGCTAGAAAAACTACAAGCAGATAGCAGAGGGAGAAGTTAAGCTGGGAAGGACTTGGGGTGACGTGTTTCCTACTGGGAAGCAGGAATCTCAGAAAAAAGAAATCTGGAACCCAACACTGGACACAAGCACAGGGGACCTAGTCCTAGAGCCCAAACTTTTTGAAATACTCAATTCATTATATATTATTTTGCATCTTGCACTTTTCTAAGAATTATAGCCATAGAGAAGTGAAGAACTCTACTTTTAAGAAACTCACAAGAGAAACAAGGCAAAATAAATTGCAACAGTAAGAGCAAAAGCTGGTAAAGGTAACAAGGCAGGAACAATTTGTTATGATAGTATTAAAAATATAATGACCCAAGAGAGTGATCTAAAATACAGAGAAATAAGGCAGTAGCTTTGCACTAGACCTAGGGTGCACGGTGGGAGCTTGATCAGGAGAGATGAGAGCAAGACCTCAACACTCCAACAGAGATCAAGGTTCGGGCACAACTAAGTTAGTAAAACTCTCTTAAATGATGGGTTATAGAGTCCTCTACTAGGAAAAAAAATTGGTCTCAGACTTGGATAAGGTGTCAATCAGCAGTCTTATCGGAATCTAAAGGATTAATTCAAAGAATGAGCCCAGCTGCCTAGCCTGGAATACTGTGGCTCACTTCTGTTCACAGCTGCAACTATTAACCACGGTACTTGACTGCATTGCAGGCATTTGAATCCATTTAGCCTACTGTGGTAGATTCTAAGATTCTAAAAGCACAAATTGTGGCCTCTTTTATTTATGCACCCTTCAGATTTATCAGGGCTTGGCACACAGTAGGTGCTCAAGAAATGATTATTGATTGATGAAACAATTGAGAATAACCGATATAACAAGCAGGATGTTGGAATATTAGGTTTTTTAAACATAAGGTTTATTCAGGCAGCATCATGTAGTTCAAAGGTAGCAGTTAAGATATAATTAGAAATATAAGAGACATTTATATACAAAGTTCTGAACGTATACCAGTTATGAGATACATTATTTGAAGGTCTTAGCACCTTTATTTTTAAATGTCAGGAACTATTAAACTATGAACATCTGGGAGATTTTGGAGGGAGGATTGGCATTAAATTCTGAGTTGCAGCTATTCCTCTTTGTGCAGATAACTGTCCTTCCTACTAGAATCAGATCCAGAAAGAGGAAAAATCCCCATCTGCTTTCCTTTTGCCTGAGTCTCAGCTCTCCTCTTCCCTGCAGTCTGGATCTGCAGCAGCTCCTTACCTACTCCAGGGTCCTGCAGTTTCACACACACCCGGGCTGAGAGGAATTACAAGTAATCCACAGGTCAGGGCTTTATATTGAACCCCATAGAGACTTGTTCAGTTTCCCCAGGTCCATCAAGATTGGAGAAAAGGGAGAACTTTGAGAAAAAATAAATAAATAAAGCATATTTTGCCAAGTGGGCAAGGGATTGTCATTCTGAGTAAGATTTCCTCAGGCAAAACCCTAGTGCCTCCCCAGTAAGATCAATAAGATGGAGCCCCTGATCTGGAGACATGTCCCTGAACAGATCTATTAGACAGTAAAATATACTAAAACATAGTGAAAACATATCCCAAAGGAGCAGGGAATGATATTGCAATTTTTAGTGAAGTTTAGAGAACTCTATCTGGTGCTTAAATATAGTTATCTTCTGCTTCAGTCATTTATCACCTCATGAGGCTGTTTGTTAAAAGCTGCATTCTATTTGCAGAATTTGAAAGGAAAAATATTTGGGCTGAAGGTTTTTATGTATAGTGAATTAGGATTTGTAATGAAAATATGAAATTATGTAATTATGTAATCAAATATGTAATTATGAAAATAATGAAATAATGTACAATAGCTAAGAATTTGAAAAATCATGTAAGTAAAGTCAATTATGAGAAAGAAATAATCTACTAGGCAATGAGAAATACCCACTAAATCTAGAGGATGGTACAAAATACTGTTAATTTATCTACTGAGTTACCTTGTAGCTAATGAGTCTCGGACAATAAGTATACATATCAAAAGGAATAGTCATTAATTGTCTGTGTTCAAGGAACTTTAACTACAGAGTCTCATCTATACCTAGATATGAAATAGGGGACAAGATCTTGAACTTCAAGCTGATATCATAAGATGAGACATGGAGTACTTAAGAGAGAGGATAAATACATTTTTTAATTTGTTAACAATGCAAATTATGGCTAGTACAGTGATCAACTGTCTGCTCTTTCCCAGAACTGAAGGGTTTCTTGGAATGTGAGACTTTCGATGACAGTCCTGGGCAAACTGGGATGGTTGGTTATCTTACTAGAGGGCTGAGGGCAGCAGATTGTATTTTGCAGAGATGGTCACACCAGTATATATCAACCCACATGCATTTCTTACAAGCTACACTGACACCTGTCTATCAAGAAATGAAGTCTATGTTGCCTCCCCTTGAATCTGGATGGGCCTGTGACTCTGGCAAAATTGATGCTTTGTGACAACATTCAAAATCTTCTCTTTTAGCCATCTTGAAATATGCAACACATTTACAATAGCCCAATTTGATCATTATACTATGTACACATGCATTGAAACATAACATTGTACCCGATAAATGTGTATAATTATTATGTGTCAATTAGTAAAAATTTTTAAAGAATAATGCTATGTGCCTATGTTAGTTTCCCAGAATTTCCATTACAAATTACCACAAACTTGGTGGCTTAAAACAAATCAAATGTACCATCTCTGTTCTAGAGGCCAGAGTCCAAAATCAAGGTGTCAAGAGCCCACACACTCTCCAAAGGATCCAGCAGAGAATGTTTCTTTGCCTATTCCAGCTGTCATGGCTTCAGATCTTTCTTGGCACGTGGCTACATGATGCTAATTTCAGCTTTTATCTTCACATGGCCTTCTCCTTTTCTGTCTCTTAAAAGGACAATTGTCATTGGATTTAGGATTCACCTGGTTCATCCAGGATGATCTCATCTTGAGATTACATAATTATATCTGCAAAGACCACTTTTCCAAATAAGGTTATATTCACAGGTGCCAAACATTACAACTTGGGCATAGTTTTTAGAGGTACACCATTCAATCCACTAGAGTATCTTTTAAGGCTAATTCTCATTCCTACAGATTCCTTCTGCACTCGGAACACTCACCTTGGAAACCAGCCACCATGATGTGAAGAAACCAAGCCGTGTCATGGAAAAGCCACATGTATGTGTTCTGATCACTGCCCCAGCTAAAATGCTAGCCAACAACCATTATTAACTGCCAGATATTGTAAATGAGGAGGCCTTCAGATGACTTCAGTCTCCAGCCTTTGAATTATACTAATTGATCCTGTTCCTGAATGCAGCAAACTATGCTTTACCAAGCCTTGCCTGCACTTCAGAGTTGTGAGCAATAAAATGTCACTATTTTAAACCACTAAATTTGGGGTATTAGTCCATTTTCACATTTCTGATAAAGACATACCCGAGACTGGGCAATTTACAAAAGAAAGAGGTTTAATTGGACTTAAAATTCCATATGGCTGGGGAAACCTCACAATCATGGTAGAAGACGAGGAGCAAGTCACATCTTACATGGATGGCAGCAGGCAAAGACAGAATGAGCACCAAGAGAAACAAGTTTCCCCGTATCAAACCATCAGATCTTGTGAGACTTATTCACTACCATGAGAACAGTACGGAAAGACCTGTCCCCATAATTCAATTACCTCCCACCGGATCCCTCTCACAACACATGGAAATTATGGGAGATACAAGATGAGATTTGGGTAGGGACACAGAGCCAAACCACATCATTCCACCCTGTCCCCTCCTAATTCTCACTTCTTCACATTTCAACACCAATCATGCCTTCCCAGCAGTCCCACAAAGTCTTAACTCATTTCAGCATTAACTCAAAGGTCCACAGTCCAAAGTCTCATCCAAGATAAGGCAAGTCCCTTCTGCCTACGAGCCTGTGAAATCGAAAGCAAGTTAGTTACTTGCTAGGTACAATGGGGGTACAGGCATTGGGTAAATACAGCCATTCCAAATGGGAGAAATTGGCCAAAACAAAGGGGTTACAAGCCCCACACAAATCCGAAATCCAGCAGGGCATTCAAATCTTAAATCTCCAAAATTATCTCCTTTGACTCTATGTCTCCCATCCGGGTCACACTGATGCAAGAGGTGGGTTCCCATGATCTTGGCATGTCCGCCCCTGTGGCTTTGCAAGGTACATCCTCCCACCTGGCTGCTTTCAGAGGCTGGTGTTGAGTGCAGCTTTTCCAGGAGCATGGTGCAAGCTATTGGTGGATCTATCATTCTGGGGTCTGGAGGATTGTGGCCCACTTCTCATAGCTGCACTAGGTGGTGCCCCAGTAGGGGCTCTGTGTGGGGGCTTCAACCCCACATTTCTCTTCTGCACTGCCCTAGCAAAGGTTCTTCTTGACAGCCCCACCCCTACAGCAAACTTCTGCCTGGGTATCCAGGCATTTCCATACATCATCTGAAATCTAGGCAGAGGTTCTCAAACCTCAGTTCTTAACTTCTGTGCACTTGCAGGCTCAGCATCACATGAAAGCTGCCAAGACATGAGCCTTGCACCCTCTGAAGCCACAGCCAGAGCTCTACATTGGCCCTTTTCAGCCTTGTCTGGAACAGCTGGGATGCAGGGCACCAAGTCCCTAGACTGCACACAGCACAGAGACCTTGGGCCTGGCCCAATATACCACTTTTTCCTCCTAAACCTTCGGACCGTGATGGGAGGGGCCACAAAGTTCTCTGACATGCCCTGGAGATATTTTCCCATCGTCTTGGGAATTAACATTTGGCTCCTTCTTACTTATGCAAATTTCTGCAGCTGGCTTGGATTTCTCCTCAGAAAATGAGAATTTCTTTCCTATCCCATTTTCAGGCTGCAAATGTTCTGAACTTTTATGCTTTGTTTTCCTTTTAAAACCGAATGCCTTTAACAGCACCCAAGTCTCCTCTTGAATGCTTTGCTGCTTAGAAACTTCTTCCTCCAGATACCCTAAATTATCTCTGTTAAGTTTAAAGTTTCACAAATCTCTAGGGCAGGGGCAAATTACCACCAGTCTTTTTGCTAAAACATAACAAGAGTCACCTTTGCTCCAATTCCCAACAAGTTCCTCATCTCCATCCAAGACCACCTTAGCCTGGGATTCATTGTCCATATCATTATCAGCATTTTTGTCAAAGCCATTCAACAAGACTCGGGAGTTCTAAACTTTCCCACATTTTCCTGTCTTCTTCTGAGCCCTCCAAACTGTTCCAACCTCTGCCTGTTACCCAGTTCCAAAGTCACTTCCACATTTTCGGGGTATCTTTTCAGCAGTGTCATGCTCTACTGTTACCAATTTACTGCACTAGTCTATTGTCATGCTGCTGATAAAGACATACCCAAGACTCAATATACAATATTGAGTAAAAAACTCAAGGAGCAAAAATGTATGTACTGTTTAATTCAATTTATACAAAGCTCAGTTACTGGAAAAAAATACAGTGCTTCAGTAAGGAGGCTGGTTGCCATTGAGGAGGTTTTTACTTGAAGGAGAGATGTCAGTAATGCTCTGTGTCTTAAGCTTGGTGATGGTTAATGGTTCTATTGCATTTGCTAGGATTCATTAAGCTAGGGAATATGCTAAATCTTTTACAAGAGAAAGAAGTTTAATTGGACTTACAGTTCCATCTGGCTAGGGAAGCCTCACAATCATGGTGGAAGGCAAGGAAGAGCAAGTCATGTCTTACATGGAAGGCAGCAGGCAAATAGAGAATGAGTTCCAAACAAAAAGGGTTTCCCCTTATCAAACCATCAGCTCTTGGGAGACTTATTCACTACCATGAGAACAGTATGGGAAAGATCTGCGCCCATAATTCAATCACTTCCTACCAGGTCCCTCCCACAACAGGTGGGAATTATGGGAGCTACAGGATGAGATTTGGGTGGGGACACAGGGCCCAACCACAGAAGGGTGGTATTTTATACAACAATATATAATCAGAATAGTTTTAGAATAATATTAAAATTATAGTTTAATACTTGATTATGCAATTAGTTTTTAAGGCAGGTTTGCTGAGATAAAATTATACATACAATAAGTAACCCTTTTTTTGTATAGAATTCATAGTTTCATCAGATTTATGCAGTCATGCAACCACCACCACAATCAAAATAGATAACACTTTCATTAGTCAAAATATTCTCTTATGCCTCTATAAAATAAGCCCTCTTTTCTACCCCCAGCCCCTGGCTGGAGCTGTAAACTCCTATACTTTAGTCTTTTCTAGAATTTTATATAAATGGAAACATATAGTCTCTGTATGTAACTTCTTTTGCTTTGCATGATACTTTTGAAATTCAGCCATTTTATTTCATCCATCAAGTTTTATTACTGAGTATTATTACATAGCATATATATTTATGTAATTAAATATGTAAATTTACATATCTACAGATATATATTTACCTATAAAGATTTATTTATAGATACATTAATTTATATATTTATAAATATATGTTTATATATTATATTTTAAAATTACTTGCCCTCTGAAGCATATCTGTGTTGTTTCTAGTTTTATACTACTATGGAGAAATATGTACTTCAGTACTTTGCAAAAAGATATGTTTTCTTTTCTCACATGTAAACACCTAGGTGAAGTTTCTGGCTCATATGCTAACTGTATGTCTAGCTTTATGAGAACCTGCTGAACTGTTTCCAAAGTGACATCTTTCATTTCCACTAGCCATAATGTATGAGTACAGATTTCACTGTATCCTTTTTACACATATATCCAATAAAATAATTACATGGAAAAATAAAAATCAATAAGAAAATAGATAATCTTGAGAAAAAACAGATTAAACTTTTTAACAATAACTTTACAAAAGAAGATATCCATGTGTCCAATACACACGTGAAAATGCATCCAACTTTAAGGAAATGTAAATTAAAAACATAACATAACACCACTACGTATACACCAGAGTGGCTAAAATTGGAGACAATACCAAGTGTTAGTAATGATGCAGATACTAAAATTCTCATGTACTGCTTGTGGGAGGGTTGTTTGCTATATCCTTACAAAAACCTTTTTGGTCATATATGTTAAAACTGCATTCCTTATGAATTAGAAATTTTATTTCTTGATAAACCCCAATAGAAATGTGTTCATGGGCTTACAAAGGGAATATGCAAGAAAGTTTATAGCAACAATATTTGTAGTAATTCAAAATTGAAAAATAAAAACAAAATGACCATCAATAGTCAACAAACTAATAAGTTGATGTATACCCACAAATGGAATTCTATGCAATGATGATAATGAGAAAAACTACTACATACAGCAACATGGATGAATATACAATCACTCAATTCAATATTGAGTAAAAAACTCAAGGAGCAAAAATGTATGTACTGTTTAATTCAATTTATACAAAGTTCAGTTACTGGAAAAAAATATGGTGCTTCAGTAAGGAGGCTGGTTGCCATTGAGGAGGTTTTTACTTGAAGGAGAGATGTCAGTAATGCTCTGTATCTTAAGCTTGGTGATGGTTAATGGTTCTATTCCATTTGCTAGGATTCATTAAGCTAAGGAATATGCTGAACAACTTGATAACAATAAATTTGAAAACTTGGATGAAATTTGACATTTTCTTAAAAATAGTACTTAGCAAAACTAATGTAAGGAAGAAAGAAATTAAAACATTAATTCAAAAAGTTTTCTGAAATGAAATATTCAGCTTCAGAGGTGTTTGCTAGTGAAATATCCAAAGAATGTAAGGGAAAAATAGAAAAATAAAATAAAAAATACTAATTGTACAAACACTTCTAAAGTGGGTAAGAAAAGAATACTTCCCAACTTATTTTTTGAGTCCACAAAACTTGAAAGGGCATTATAAAACAAGAAAAATTAAAATGAAAATTCTCATTAACTTAGAGGCAAAACTTTCAAACAAAATGTTATCAAAAATAACTCAGTAAGAATATTTAAAAATCATGCAACATATCTTACCACATTAATAAAATAAAAACTACATTATTCTCCATATGAAAAAAAGTGATGAATCTAAATTGATATTCATAGTAACTGGGTAAACCAGAAATAGAAAATTTCTCTTCAAAAATCATACTTAATGTGGAAATGCTTAAAGTATTCCCTCTGCATTTGGTCACAGGATAATGATGCCTAACATCACCACTTCTGCTTGACTTTGTATCCGAGACCTTAAGAATTGAAATGAAGCAAGAAAAGTAAAATACCTCAGCAGAGTAAAGGAAAAGAAAACAAAACTTAAATTATTCACAGATAACATGACTGTGCATTTACATAATCAGGAAGAACAAGAGGCATAGCACTACATACAATAATTGACATGAAAGAATAAATGATTATTAGTAGTTGGTGCTATTAAGCAAGATAACTGGATACAAAAAAACAGTATTAAATTACCAATTGTATGTCTATAAATCAATAACAAAAATAAATTTCTAAGATGATATTATTTAAAATAGCATCAGAAATCATGCAACTGGGAATCAAATATGTGAAAGGTTTGATAGAAAGAACTATTAATCATCAGAAATTGAAAACACATACACATATTTATCATGTTCATGAATTATAAGGTTTAATATTTTAAACAAGTAAGTTCTTTCAAAAATGGCATATATATGCAATCCCGAATCAACATTTTAGCAGGTTTTCCTACAGTGGTTATTCTAAAATTTATGTGAAAATGTGAAGTATATAGAATTGCCTAGGCACTGCTGCAAAAGAATAAAGTTGAAGCTTTATTCTTATAATACCAGGCATCAAAGCATATTACAGAGATAGTGCAGTACTGGTGCAAGGAAAGACACATAGACAAATGGGACACACCAGGAAATCTAGAAAGAAATACACATATAGGCATTTGATAGATACCAAAAGTGATATCACAATGCAATAACAAGAGAATGTTTATTTTAATAACGAATACCAGATCTATTGGATATCCATGTGGAAATCAACGACATGATGAAGTGATGACAAAGGTAAAAGGGCACAACTCAATGGAAAATAGGCAAAAGACTTGGAGAGGCATTTCTTAAAAGGGAGTATCCAAACAGCACAGAATATATCAAATGTTGTTTCACCCTATTAGTCATAAAGAAATTAAAATTAAAAGTCCAATGAAGTATCAGTGAACACCCATAAGAAAGGATAAAACAAAAACAGAAATAACACTTATAGAGAAAGATGTGAATTGATTTGAACTGCCATGCACTGCCATATACACTGTAAGAGTATATATGGCTATGCACGATTTCTGTGGATAACTTTTTGGCCATATCTACTAAAGCCAAACATAAACCTACTCAGTCATCCAACAATTCCACTCTCAGGTATATAACCATTGACAAGGTATGCATATGTTATGCATATGTTTTTAAATGCCAAGCACAATAATATTCATAGCAGAATTATTCACAATAGAAAATGGGAAAAACAACAATATCCATCAACAACAGAATGGAAAAGTTAATTAAGGTGCAGTATAGTCATATGCTGGAACATTATAAGGCAATAAAAAGCAAAGAACTATAACTGTACACACTCTGTGGAAGAATTTCTCAGACACAATGTTGATATAAATACAGCACTGATCCGATCAGATAACATCCAAAAACAGGCAAAACTAACCTATTTGGATAGAAGTGAGGAGAGTGATCACCTTTGAGGAGAAAGGAATAATGGCTGAAATATCTTAAAAGGTGGTTTCTTCTGTTAGTAATTTTTCATTTCTTTATCTGGATGGTGGTAACATAGATGTATTCAAATGTGAAAATTCAACCAGTTTGCTTGTAATCTGCATACTGTGATGTATGTATACTTCAATAAAAGAATTACTTACAAATATTTAAGGATAAATTCTTTATTTTACCTTTTATGCCTATGGCTTTCAGAAATGACCTAGGTATAAAACTGTCTACTTGGGAAAATATTTTAAAATCTTCAGACAAATCTGTGTTTGAATTTTGCCTCTGATACTCACTATCTATATAAACTTTAACAGGGTCCTTAACCTTTATGATTCTTAACTTCTAGACATATGAAGTTAAGACATCATTGTTTACTTACAGTAGCTAGAGGGGACCAAATCTCATGGCACATAGGTGCTCAGTAAATGAGGTTACTATGCCTAATCTTCATTTCATGTCTGAGGAAACTGAGATTCAGAGAGGTTAATCAAATTTTCCAAAGAATTACAAGTAGCTATTGGAAAAATCAGGATGAAGAGAACCTAGAATTCTGTCCTAGTACCCTTGTATTTTAAGAATTTTCAATCTTTATATCACAAGTCCCATTGTCCAAGGGTAATTCAATTGGTGTGTGGTAAGCATAGTATACATATTTTTTAAGTTTAACTGCTCAACATCACTAATTGTATTAGTCTGTTTTCACACTGCTATAAAGAACCACCTGAGACTAGGTAATTTATAAAGAAAAGAGATTTAGTGAACTCACAGTTCCACAGGATTAACAGGAAGTATGACTGGGAAGACTCGGGAAACTTACATTCATGGTAGAAGGCAAAGAGGAAACAAGCATGTCTTACCATGGTGGAGCAGGAGAGAAAGATAGCAAAGGGGGAAATGCCACACACTTTCAAACAACCAGATATCATGAGAACTCACTTATTATCATGAGAACACAACGGGAAATCTGCCCCCGTGATCCAATCACCTCAGACCAGGCCCCTCCCCTAACACTTTGGGGATTACAATTTGAAATGAGATTTAGGTAGGGGGCACAGAGCCAAACCATATCACTAATCATCAGAGAAGTACAAATTAAAACCACAATGAGATATAATCTTGAACCAGTCAGAATTGCTATTATTAAAAAGTCAAAAAGTAACACATGTTGGAGAGGATTTGGAGAAAAGAAAATGCTTATACAGTCTTGGTGGGAATATAAGTACAATCTCTATGGAAAACAGTATGAAGGTTTCTTAAAGAACTAAACATAGAACTGTTATTTGATCCAGTAATCTCACTACTGGGCATCTACTCAAAGGAAAAGAAATTAGTATATAAAAAAGATACCATCACTCACATGTTTATCACAACACTATTCACAATTACAAAGATATGAATCAACCTAGGTGTCCATCAAAGAAGGACTAGATTAAGAAAATGTGGCATATGTGCACAATGGAATATTACTTGGTCACAAAAAAGAACAAAACTCTGTGTTTTGAAGCAAAATGGATGAAACTGGAAGCCATGACCTTAACAGAAGCAACTCAGAAATAAAGTCAAGTACTGCATGTTCTCAGTTATAAATGAGAGCTAAACAATCTTTACACATGGACATGGACTGTGGAATGATAGACACTGGAGACTTGGGGGAGTGAAATGAGCATGAATAATAATAAATTACTTAATAGGTACAATGTACATTATTCACATAATGGTTACATTCAAAACCCAGACTTCACCACTATACAATATATGCATGTAACAAAACCATACTTGTACCCCTTAAATTTATACAGAATAAAGGCCTGGCTCCTTCTCTCTCTCTTTCTCTCTCTCTCTCTCTCTCTCTCTCACTCACTTCCTCTCTTTCCATGTACTCTCTGCACTCGCTTGACTACCCTTCACTTTCAGCCATGAGTGGAAGCAACATGAGGCCCTCACCAGAAGCTGAGCTGATGCTGACACCATGCTTCTGTACAGCCTGCAGAATCATGAGCCAAATAAACCTCTGTTTCTTTACAAATTACCCAGCCTCAGATATTCTTTTACAGGAACACAAAACAGGCTAAAACACAGATCATCAGCTGGGATGCAGTTACATATGATAAATCATTGAGCAGTAAAATCAATGTGCAGAAGTGACAAGCATTGTGATACATCAACAACCGGCAAGAAGAGAGCCAAATAATGAATGAACTCCCATTCACAATTGCTACAAATAGAATAAAATATCTAGGAATACAATTAACAAGGGAAGTGAAAGACCTCTTCAAGGAGAACTACAAACCATGGCTCAAGGAAACCAGAGAGGACACAAACAAATGGAAAAATATTCCATGTTCATGGATAGGAAGAATCAATATCATGAAAATGGCCATACTATCCAAAGTAATTTATAGATTCAATGCTATTCCCATTAAATTAGCACTGACATTCTTCACAGAATTAGGAAAACTATTTTAAAATTAATATGGAACCAGAAAAGAGCCCGTATAGCCAAGACAATCCTAAGCAAAAAGAACAAAGCTGGAGGTATCACACTATAAGACTTCAAACTGTACTATAAGGCTACAATAACCAAAACAGCATGGTACTGGTACAAAAACAGACACATAGACCAATGGAACAGAATAGAGAACTCAGAAATAAGATTGCATATCTACAACCATGTGATCTTCAACAATCCTGACAAAAACAAGCAATGGGAAAAGGAATCCCTATTTAATAAATGGTGCTGGGAGAACTAGCTATTCATTTGCAGAAAATTGAAACTGGACCCCTTCCTCACATCTTATACAAAAATTAACTCATGATGGATTAAAGACTTAAATGTAAAACCCAAAACTATAAAAACCCTAGAAGAAAATCTAGGCAATACCATTCAGGACATAGGCACAGGCAAAGATTTCATGATGAAATTGCCAAAAGCAATTGCAACAAAGGAAAAATTGACAAACAGGATCTAATTAAATGAAAGAGCTTCTGCACAGCAAAAGAAACGATCATCAGAGTGAACAGGCAACCTACAGAGTGGGAGAAAAAATTTTGCCATCTATTCATCCAACAAAGACCTAATATCCAGAATCTACAAGGAACTCAAACAAATTTACAAGAAAAAAACAAGCAACCCCATTAAAAAGTGGGCAAAGGGCATAAACAGACACTTCTCAAAAGAAGACGTTCATGCAGCCAACAAACATATGAAAAATAGCTCAATATCACTGATCATTAGAGAAATGCAAATCAAAGCCACAAGGAGATACCATCTCACACCAGTCAGAATGGCCATTATTAAAAAGTCAAGAAAGAGAAGCTGGTGAGGTCGTGGAGAAATAGGAATGCTTTTACATTGTTGGTCAGAATGTAAATTAGTTCAACCATTTTGGAAGATGGTTTGGTGATTCCTCAACCAGAAATACCATTTGACCCAGCAATCCCATTACTGGGTATATACCCAAAGGGATAGAAATTATTCTGTTACAAAGAAACACGCACATGTATGTTCACTGCAGCACTGTTCACAATAGCAAGGATATGGAGTTAACCCAAATGCCCACTAATGATAGACTGGATAAAGAAAATGTGGTACATATAAACCATGGAGTACTATGCAGTCATAAAAAGGAATGATATCATGTTCTTTTCAGGGACATGGATGAGGCTGGAAGACATTATCCTCAGCAAACTAATGCAGGAACAGAAAACCAAACACTGCATGTTCTCACTTATAAGTGGAAGCTGAACAATGAGATCACATGGACACAGAAAGGAGAACAACACACACTGGGGCCTGTCAGGGGGTGAGGTGGGGGCAGAGGGAGAGTATTAGGAAAAATAGCTAATGCATTCTGGGCTTAATACCTAGGTGATGGGTGGACAGTCGCAGCAAACCACCATGGCACATGTTTACCTATGTAACAAACCTGCACATCCTGCACATGTACTCCAGAACTAAAAATAAAATTTAAAATTCAAAAACAATTAGCAAAAAACAAAAACCCACAAACACTACACCTCTGAATTCCCGTAAGTCAGGAGTCTGAATACAGCTTTGCTGAGTTTTCTCGAAAGGCTGTGTCTCATTTGAAGCCTTATTGTGGAAGGCTGTCCTTCCAAGCTTATGAAGTGTTGCTAGATTCTATTAGTTCCTTGTGGCCTGTTGAGTTGAGGGACTCAGTTTCTTGCTACATGTTGGCTAGGAGCCCATGTTCAGTTCTTGGCTGGTTGTTAGCTAGAGTCCACTCTTAGTCTTTTGCCACATAGGTTTGCCAAACATGGAATCTTGACTCACCAAAGACAGATCTTATATGACATACATGTGATGATATCCTGTCAACTTTGCCATACTCTATTGGTTAGAAGTTAGTCAGAGGTCCTAACCACACTCAACAGCAGAGGATAAACATGGGCTGAGTCCAAGAAGGTAGGAGTACTGAGGGACTATTTTATTATTTTACAATCTGACCATCACAGATATTTGGGTGAAAACTCTAGACAGTTAGCTCTTTGAAGGCAACAGAGGTGAAACTTTCAATTATTTATTTCTGACTTATAAAATGATTTGATTATAGTTCATTTTTGTCGTGGAAGTATTAGTTAAAACAGTTGATGGGAATGCCAGGTAGAGATATAGTGCTTGAATTGAACCCATCACACTTGCAGCCATTAAAATTACTTGAACAGGAATGCACAGGAATAATAGCAAAGTAGAAATCAAAGAAAAACAGCTGAGTGAGGAACAAATTACTGGTATTATTGAAACCTAAACAAAAACAAGACTGTCTCCACAAATGTGCAGCTTCTCTATAAAGGAGAAACAAAAGGCTTGAATGTGAGACTTTTCTTATGAAACTAGAATTAGTAGACTGTAAAGTGTCTGCATCCATTAGTCAACTGCCTACACTGACAAAAATGAAAAAACTCTCCCAAGAATCAGGTGCTTGAATGTATTAATGCAAGAAAACAGCAGGGAACAGAGTAAGAATACATGCACATGAGAACATCATTCATTCATGGTAACCCTAGCTACTAGCAAAACAGGGCCAAATTAACATATCAGGAGCTGACACATTTACTGGGGGAAAACTCAGTGTTTGAAAAAGGATGGATCTGAGAATGGACATCTATCATTCTCCCTATGGTTCAATGTGGAAATGTAAGCATAGGAGCCTAGAGACTGGGTGTAAAGTTTTCCCTCTTTATTGTGACCATAATGATCCCAGTGAACAGTGGTTTCTTTTCCTATCTTGCCAGCACACTTATAATCCAAAGACAATGATGTACATCTCTCTCTATTCCCCAATGCTATGAACAGTGTGTAAATTTTCTATTTATATGTATCATTTTGTTATTTTCCTTTGCATTTAATGTCCCTGTGGACCACAGGTCACTTGGATTAGTAGCTAAAACCCTCTGGGATTGCATACTCCTGCCTTCTAATTTTATAGATGTAATAAAATATAATTTTATTCTCTGTCTTTGGCTGCAGAGAGACATAAATCATACAAATAATCTCACAGCTCAATTCTACCTTACTATAAAGTCCATGGCTTCAGAACCGTAGTCTATTCTTCCTCATCTAGCAAAGACAGAGAAGGTTCCTCTTTCCACATAAAGCTGGTAAGAAGGTAGATAGATGTATTTATCGTGTTGACTTTTACTTTGTTACCTATTCACAAATAGTCATATGGGTTTATAGAAAAGTCAGATATCATGAGGGTTTGCCCTGTCCTCATCGATCCACATAACATGTAGATATACAACCTCTAGTAATTCATACTTAAATATTTTCATAATGTTTCTCAGACTGAATTGAAAATCAGACAACTGGAGATTTAAAAGAAACCATAGAAAACTAGCATAAAGGGAACAGTAACTTGTATCCTTGCTACAGAGTATTTACCCTCATGAATTTGACACATCTAATTTTTTAAAGGCTTGATTGAAAAATACTAACATTATACTCTTGAATACTATTATTTAATTTAATTGATTTGAACAATATAAATATATTGACAAAATTATTTTTAGAATTTTACTTGAAAGAGGCAATATAGCATTTCTGTTTACTGAGCCGATTGCCCTTCTCATTCGCTGTCTCCTGAAAACATCTACTGTATCCTGAAGCCAGCAGCCATCACTTTACACTTTCAAACAGCAGTAAATTACCCCCAAATACTTCACAGAGAAAAAGGTAACAATTTCCTCATATAACTCTCCACAAACTTACATATTTGACACTTACTCACTAGTGTCAGTGCAAACGATGGTCCTCATCTTTTTGAAGGTTACTCATGCTCTACATTTAATCACCTACTACATTCTTAAGGACTTTTATATATCAATAAATTCTTCACATTCTATATTTTAAATTTCTCATTATCTGCTACATTTTTAACCTTCGTTTATAAACGTATCAATTTCTCTAATTCTGTCCCATCTTGCAAAAATTCTCCATCTACCTGATACCCCTTCTTTAGACATGGCCTATTTCTCCCCTTGCCTTCACTGCCTAGTTTCTTAAAATAAACCGTACCTCCACTGCTAATCCTTTCATTACCACACTGTAGCAGGTTTTCAATTTTCCACTGTTTTTTCTGGGGTCACTAATGGCTCTCAGCTGCATTTGAATTTTTTAATCCTTACTAGGCTTCACAACTCAAGCAATTCAACACACCTGTTCATGTAACATCCAGTCTTCACACCATGTTTTATTTTTTTCTTCTTTTTTAGACGGAGTCTCGCACTGTCACCAGGCTGGAGTGCAGTGGCGCAATCTCGGCTCACTGCAACCTCTGCCTCCTGGGTTCAAGCGATTCTCCTGCCTCAGCCTCCCAAGTAGCTGGGACTACAGACACACACCACCACACCCAGCTAATTTTTGTATTTTTAGTAGAGACGGGGTTTCACCATGTTGGCCAGGATGATCTTGATCTCTTGACCTTGTGATCCACCCACCTGTGCCTCCAAAGTGCTGGGATTACAGGCATGAGCCACCACGCCCAGCCTCTTTTGGTTTTCATAGTCCCCATAAAACCAGTCTTATCTTGCTTTAGTGTATATAGTGCATTCCAATCTTGTGGAGAGTTCTGTCCTCATTGTTTTTCCCTTATAATTCTAGTCTCTGAAGTTGTTTACCTATAGTGTTGGATGAAAATGATAAATATACATTGATAACTGCCAAACCTATATTCCTGGCAATTATCTGGAGATCTGTGTCTGCAGACTCACACCCTCATGGTCACTGAAGAACCATGGATATTTTTAAGTGGCTATTATTCATTGTACTCACAAAATATTCAAAATTGAAGATACTTATTTTTTCTCAGCTAAGTCTTTATTCAAATAATCTTACAATATGATGCAGCTTAATATTCTGTAAATGGACACTATCATGAAAACATGTAAAATCATATGGACATATTTCCCTTGAATTTTATGGTATAAAAACATATTTTTGTGAACTGTTTCTGATTATGAGTGGTAGATGAACATTATAATTTAATTTAAAGGTTTCCCAATGATGCAGATCTTATCTATGACCTTGGATAACTCTCCCAACTAAAAGAAAATGTATCTAAATATTTTACATAACACTTAATGTATCACTTCTATAGAATGGAAGCATTGTGAGGACAAATGCTGTAAAACCAGGACACCATGGAAATCCTAAGCAACTCAACATCTAAATTTCCAACCTTCTTGTTGACCGG
Organism: Nomascus leucogenys; assembly: GCF_006542625.1. NCBI lineage: Eukaryota > Metazoa > Chordata > Mammalia > Primates > Hylobatidae > Nomascus > Nomascus leucogenys. The sequence goes on along the minus strand of NC_044395.1, from coordinate 65,953,959 downwards.
CATTCCTGGCCTAGAGTCTGCCCATGTCTGGATCTCCATTCCTTTCTGTTGTTTTTATGCCATTGCCCTCTCTGGGAACAGCATGATCCTGTTTGTCACCATTACCCAGCAGAGTCTCCATGAACCCATGTATTATTTCCTCTCCTGCTATCAGCCACTGATCTGGGCTTGACTGTTTCTTCATTGTCAACAACATTAGGTATCCTCTGGTTTGAGGCACGTGAAATCAGTCTATATAGCTGCATCGTCCAGATGTTTTTTCTTCATGGATTCACTTTTATGGAATCTGGAGTGCTGGTGGCTATGGCCTTTGACCGTTATGTGGCCATCTGTGATCCTCTGAGGTACACTACCATTCTCACTAATTCCAGAATCATTCAGATGGGTCTTCTGATGATTACATGTGCTATAGTACTAATATTACCACTACTTTTGCTCCTTAAGCCTATTTCTGTAGAATGAATGCCCTTTCCCACTCCTATTGTTACCATCCAGATGTGATTCAATTAGCATGTTCAGACATTCGGGCAAATAGCATCTGTGGATTAATTGATCTCATCCTGACCACTGGAATAGATATGCCATGCATTGTCCTGTCATATATCTTAATTATTCACTCTGTCCTCAGAATTGCCTCCCCTGAAGAATGGCACAAGGTCTTCAGTACCTGTGTCTCCCACGTGGGAGCAGTTGCTATCTTCTACATCCCCATGCTGAGCCTGTCCTTGGTGTATCGCTATGGTCGGTCAGCCCCAGAGTAGTCCATTCAGTGATGGCTAATGTGTACCTGCTTTTACCCCCTGTGCTCAACCCCATCATCTACAGTGTAAAAACAAAACAGATCTGCAAGGCTATGCTCAGTCTGCTCCTTACAAAATGAACAGACATAGTTTAATTTGATACAAACCTGGCATAAATGACTTGCACTGTAGAAAAGCAAACTTGCTCTCTTACTGCCTATTGCATGTGGGTTTTTAACATACTTTTCATTCACCCAACAAATAGTAAATATGTTGTATATTTGCTCACAAAATATAAGTATGATATCTCCCCTAAGACATTTGTAGTGGAATTAGGAAAATAACAATAATGAAATGATAAATAATACTCCTGGCAACTAACATGTATTGACTCATTGTTTCAGGCTAGGTGTTCTACTAACTGCTTTTAAGACATATTCCATTTATTCGTCCAAAACAGCCAAATTAAATATATATTACTATTAGTGATATATTACAGATGACGAAACAGATTTATAGACATTTAGGCCACCAAAGGCCATGTGAATAACATGAGGCACAGTTGAGATTTGAACCCAGGTGTTCTGTATCTCAAATGCTATAATCTTCATCACTGTATTACATACTTTGCCAAAGTCATGTAGCAGAAATGTTTTAAGATCAAAAGTAAGACCTGGATCTCCATGGTTCCACCCTTTGTCTTAAAAAGTTGTAGTAACCGTCTTAGAATATACTTTAGCTGTTTTCTTCATGGATAATTCATAACACAAAAGGTAGAAATAGATACATCATGGCATGTAAGTCACTATCCAGTGTTGGACAGTCCAAAGAAAAGCTTTAGGGGTGAGGCACACTTGCTAATTTATCACAGGGAATGGGAACTTGAGAGAACTAGAAAAGAATATAAAGTAAATTACAAGGAAGTTTGGGGCAGATGTTCTGAACCCTTTTCTGCACTATGGTCCCTTAGAAAACTAATGAAATTTATGGACCTTTCTCCATAGATAAACATACTCACATTATTTTCCATAATTTTCAGAGTTTTCACAAATGCCATTAAAGACCTATGTGACTCCTTAACCAGCCAAAGAACCAAGGTAAAGAATTCATGGTTCTTACCTATACGCAGTTTTACAGAGGCAGACGCAAAATGTTTGGTTTCTGAAAAGGAACTTATGGTAACTCTTTGGATTTAACAGACAGATAAGCTTAAAAATGTCAGTTGCATATAATGGCAGAATAAAATCAGAGGGAAATGGAGATGGAAACCTAAAGGCAGTCACATCAATTTTATTGCCACTGGAAAAGTAGTGATAGATGGAAGAAATGTTCCAGGTACCCCACAAATACTGAGGGCAGCAGTGTGCTGGAGAGAGCGCACACCCGCTGGCAAGAGTCTATTTTTGCATATCTTTCTAACTATGCATTACATGATGTCATATTAGTAGCTTGAAATCACTGATAATGATAATTTTTATACCATGTGAACTGGTAAAAAATTTTTAAAATATTTATATAATAGCATTGTTCAATTTAATTTAATAGCATTGAGAGATTTTTCTGTTTTTAAATATTCAGTTTATCAGCACACAGTGACTGCAGGTATATTTTATGTTTGACCTCATGGGAAACAACAAAAACCAAAAGATCAATAAAAAATATTACTGTGCACTCACGAAGGTTAAAATCTTGTGTGTGTAAAACATCAACATGAACAAAAAATCATGAAATAATGGACTTATTGGGGTGATAATTCATAATATAAAAGTAAAATTTTACCCTTTATGTTGACTTCTGAGTTGAAAGAGTATCCAAAAGTGCATGCTGGAGAGGACGATTCCGTAAGAAACTGTGGAAAAATGGAAGAAATATTATATGACAATTTTACTATTCATGGAAGAATTATCTTCTGAGTTTTAAGGTCTATCTGTACATAGGCATGAAAATTATGAAACACAAACCCTTTTTTCTTCTATTTTCTCTCTTCTTCAGCTTTCCCCAGGTGAACATAGATTATAAAATTTGTGTTAGTAGCTTTAAAAACACCTTTTGATAAAACAATGCCATTATGTAAATGAATTTATCGATTTAGTTTACAAATTTGGCTACACTTTCTGACTTTTATATGTGAGAGTCTTTTTCTTGAGTAATTCTACATGCCTGCTAGCTGCTGGAACATCAGAAAGATAGATGTGGTAAAAGAATGTACTATATACTAACATTATCACAATAAGCACTCATTGTAATATTCCGAACCGATAGCACAGCCACCAGCAGAAAATTTTTAAATTGTCAGAGTCACTGCAAAAATGAAGGTAATAGAGAATGAGAGAGAGAAACTGTGGGAGGAAAGAAAAAAGGGAGAGAGAAAAAGGAAGGGAGGGAGGGAGGGAAAGGAAAGAGGGGGAGAAATTAAGGATGTAACTTAAATAAATTTCCAAATAGCCCATTTGTTACACCAAGCAAATCACTTTTTATTGTAGCAACAGAAAGTCTATAGCCAGAAAGAATGAACTTATTTAAGACTATTTCTATCTAATTGTTAGAGTCAAAGAACTCCTCAAATACAGTACTCAACCCAATCAGGTCTGTGATGTTACATCTGTGTCCTGGGAAAAATGTAGTACCATGAAACATTGAGTAGAAACACCTGGGTGAGTGACCCATGAAGACACTGATTATGCAAAAGTCCTTATAATCCTTGGGCTTGCAGAGGTGGCCCACACTTCTCTGGTAAGAACAATCATTTCCACCACTTCGCATAATTCTATCTCCTGGAGCTCTCTCCATCTCTTGTTCTCACCACCAGAATGAACACTGGCATTAAATTCCAGCATAAATCTGTTGGGAATGTGCTGGGCCTAGTAAGATAAGAAAGAGACTATAACCTGAAGAATAGCAAAAATTAGCAAGCATTTTATGGCAAGAATCCATGAAATGCTCTCAGGATTGAATAGTGAGAATGGTTGATCAAGGAGGTCTGAACAGAAGACTATATTAGCAAGAATGCATCAATGTAGGGACATTTATTTGCAATACGAATTTTAACACCTTAACAAGAACACCAAGGAATGTGGCTAATTTACTACTGAGTGACAATTAGCTAGAAAAAGTGTTGGACAACATTCAGCATATTGGAAATGATTGTGCTGCTCTAGTAGACGGAAAAGGAAAGAATATAGAGGCAGATGAAAGTGTGCATGCTGGAATAGATACTGTGTAAAGGTGGAAGACTCACCATACATTTTCCATAAAAGTGCACAGAGGACACGTCGTTCAGAAGCCACTGGAAATTAGTTGTGAAAATGATACTGAGAGGTGACAGCATGCTGGCAGTCCTCACAGCCCTCACTTGCTCTGGGCACCTCCTCTGCCTGGGCTCCCACTTTGGCGGCACTTGAGGAGCCCTTCAGCCCACCGCTGCACTGTGGGACCCCTTTTCTGGGCTGGCCAAGGCGGGAGCCGGCTCCCTCAGCTTGCAGGGAGGTGTGGAGGGAGAGGCGCGAGCGGGAACCGGGGCTGCGCGCGGCGCTTGCGGGCCAGCTGGACTTCCGGGTGGGCGTGGGCTTGGCAGCTCCCCCCCCGACTCAGAGCAGCCCGCCGGCCCTGCCCCCCCGGGCAATGAGGGGCTTAGCACCCAGGCCAGCGGCTGCGGAGGGTGCACTGGGTCCCCCAGCAGTGCCAACCCACCGGCACTGCGCTCGATTTCTCACCGGACCTTAGCTGCCTTCCCACGGGGCAGGGCTCCGGAACTGCAGCCCGCCGTGCCTGAGCCTCCCACCCACTCCATGGGCTCCTGTGCGGCTCAAGCCTCCCCGAAGAGCGCCACCCCCTGCTCCACAGCGCCCAGTCCCATCAACCACCCAAGGGCTGAGGAGTGCGAGCGCGCGGCGCGGGACTGGCGGGCAGCTCCACCTGCAGCCCGGGTGTGGGATCCACTGGGTGAAGCCAGCTGGGCTCCTGAGTCTGGTGGAGATGTGGAGAACCTTTATGTCTAGCTCAGGGATTGTAAATACACCAATCAGCACCCTGTGTCTAGCTTGAGGTTTGTGGATGCACGAATCGACACTCTGTGTCTGGCTGCCCTGGTGGGGCCTTGGAGAACCTTTGTGTCCATAGTCTGTATCTAACTGATCTGATGGGGATGTGGAGAACTTTTACGTCTAGCTCAGGGATGGTAAACGCACCAATCAGTGCCCCCTCAGAACAGACCACTCGGCTCTACCAATCAGCAGGACGTGGGTGGGGCCAGATAAGAGAATAAAAGCAGGCTGCCCGAGCCAGCAGTGGCAACCCGCTGGGGTCCCCTTCCACACTGTGGAAACTTTGTTCTTTCTCTCTTTGCAATAAATCTTGCTACTGCTCACTCTTTGGGTCCACACTGCTTTTATGAGCTGTAACACTCACCACAAAGGTCTGCAGCTTCACTCCTGAAGCCAGCGAGACCACCGGGAGGAAGGAACAACTCCAGACGTGCTGCCTTAAGAGCTGTAACACTCACTGCGAAGGTCTGCAGCTTCACTCCTGAGCCAGCGAGACCACGAACCCACCAGAAGGAAGAAACTCTGAACACATCCGAACATCAGAAGGAACAAACTCCGGACACGCCGCCTTTAGAACTGTAACACTCACCGTGAGGGTCCACGGCTTCATTCTTGAAGTCAGTCAGACCAAGAACCCACCAATTCCGGACACAATACCAGCATCTCTAAGAAGCTGAGTGGTAGCTCTTTTCCGCTGATCACAGAGGCCAGCAGTAGCTGCAGTCACCAAGCCAGGCTACCCATGCATATGAGGAGGCCTTGACATAATAAAGGCCAGGTAGCAGTAGGTAACCACCAAAAGCCAGAGCTACAGTTATCACAGGAACCAACAAGATCTGAAGGGTGGACAAGGGGGCTTAACAAGCAAGTTGGTGTGCACTTGGATAATAGAGCATAAACTCCCTGTTTCCAAACAGACAAGCAGCCAACAAGGGGCTAGGTAACATTTACCACAAAAAGAAGGCAAGAATAGAGGAGCAGGACCTGTCAGTCTTTGATGTAGGCTTGACCTTGAGTTAAAGAGAGAAGGAAGGAAGGAAGTTTGGGTAGAAAGAAGCATCCTAGAATGTGGCGCAGTTCTGAACGGATTTAGTCAATGTCATTGGATATCCTCTAATCAAAACACCTGTCAGCAGAGTTCTATACCTTCTAGAAATGGACCTTCCTCAGTTTCTCTGCCATGGTCAGTGATTGCCTAGAAATAGCTCCTGGGCAATGTGGCTTACATAGAATATGACGATGAACTAGGGCTGTTAGTGCATGTGCTCTGACATATGAAGAGAATATTTTAATAACCATCACATTTGTTGAATTAAGAGGAAAATAGGGAAGGAGTTACAAGGAGAAGCAAGCAACCAAATCTTGAGACAAAGAGAAGCCAGAGCAGCTGTGAGTTGCTCAATAGACGTTTGAATGTCTTCATGTGTCTCCCTTGAAGTTTCAAATACTCAGGAAATGGGGTTTCAGCATAAAGGATATATGAAAATGTTAGTATTCTTTGTTTTTGTTTTTTTGTGTGTGTTTTTTTTTTTTTTGAGACGGAGTCTCGCTCTTTCACCCAGGCTGGAGTGCGGTGGCACTGCGCTATCTCTGCTCACTGCAAGCTCCGCCTCCTGGGTTCACGCCATTCTCCTGCCTCAGCCTCCCGAGTAGCTGGGACTACAGGCACCCGCCACCGCGCCCAGCTAATTTTTTGTATTTTTAGTAGAGACGGGGTTTCACCGTGTTAGCCAAGATGGTCTGGCTCTCCCGACCTTGTGATCCGCCCGCCTTGGCCTCCCAAAGTGCTGAGATTACAGGCGTGAGCCACTGCGCCCGGCCCAGTATTCTTTGTACAGATTTTTTGTAGCTCAGAAATTATTTTGAAATATAATGTTAAAAATCATGCTAAGAGAGCATCTCTTTAGCCCTGCTTGGGTCGCATACCTGTCTAGTATTAACCAATCAAGTCATGTGCACAGGCCCAGTATATTGGGCCCATCTCTATTCTGGGGACACTTACCAGAAAAAGGGAAATATTTTTTGCCAAAGAACTAGCCAATATCACTCATATACCTCTCTTTATCCAACAGAGTGCACTAAGAACATTTAATTAATGACATATTTTAAGGCAATGGCCATTATCCTGGGGATTAAACTGAATAAGCAAAAAAATATTGTCAACTTTAAAATTTCCCTTTTAGCAAAACTGCTTAAGGCAAAAGTACTAAGGATTACAAAATCATGATTGGATGAATAACAAAACAGTTACATGAAATTATGGAGTAAACAAATTTATTAACCTGCCACATCTTTCCTGCAGGTCAACAGAGACAGAATGAGACATTTTGAAGAAAAGATTAAAAAGTAATAAACATTAAAATCTTACTTTATTAGGCAGAGGCACAATAAAATATCCCTTCTGTGTAATTTACATGCTTTATAAAATTCTCCTGTTTATTGCATTATAAAATTACTTATTCTGACAACTTTAGGAATCCAATTTTTATTTTAGGAATCAAATTTAATACTAAATACTTTAATATTAATAACAAATAGTGCTACATACTATTAAACTTAAGATAACTAATAATTATTAATCTGTGACAATTTAGGAGAATTAAAAAATGTGCAAAATCATCTACAAAAAATCTACAGCAACTTGTCTGTTTCCTTACTCATTGCTATTTTGTTAAACAGAAAAGAAACCCATTAGCCAAAACTAAGTTCCACATAATTATGCATTTATTTGTTCATTCTTTATTTGTTGAGTTAGTATTTATCAACACTATAACATATGAAAATAAATACAGCATGCTGTTGAAGGGCATGATGTACTCTCATGAAGCATTTCTAGCCATGTCTTCCTACCAAAATTATCCACATGCCCTTCAGTACCCCAAATTCAGCAAGTCCAAAACCAAACTAATTAATTTCTTTTATTAGTCATCTGACTCTGTTTTGATGAGTGAAATTATTCCTGATCATGAAAGGTGTAAAGTAATTAAAGCAATATTCTTTCATTGAAGAAACCTGACTATGCCTTCCTCAGACCTCTGGCAACATGACTTTCTATTTTAATTTATATTTGATCAAAGCTGAAAACTGTAAATTTCTGATCTCCCTTTGTGATGCCACCCTTTGTTCAGCCAACCAAGCCTGATTGGTCAGTGTCTCCTTTGGCCTTTCTGTCTATTTTCACCATTCAAACTGGTAACGTTTAACATAAATACGGCTTCTTTGATGCAGACTTTATATCATTTCTCACTGCCTGCTTCACCATTCTGTGCCTTCAGAATCTCTCTCTAGGCACATTCTATCAAGTACTCTCCTTATTCTAACTTATCTTCGACATAGATGTAAGATTAATCTTATAATGGAATTATAATATTGTTTAATATAGGCTTCACTATTTTCTCTTGCGCTCCAAATTGTAAATAAATTTCACCTGCCAAGAAGATACTAAATCCAAATCCTGCGTACTTTTCTTTAAAATTTTCAGGGATTGTGCCACCACTCTATTATGCTGAAAAAGAAACTGATATCCATTGCTATGTCTTTTCTTTGAGCTACAGTTATTAGCAGACCAGTTTTCAGGTTTCCTGGTTATATAACACAAGGTTCTTGGAACTTTACTCTCGGCAAAGAAAATACACGAACTATTTGCCTCCCATTCTAGTGAGTCTCCTTTTTCTCTGTTTTTCCACTTTTCTAAAAGTGTGTAACAAAGCAACAAGTACAACGATTTTTATATAAGTTCTACTGAACAAACTTGCTAGATTAACCAGAAGTTTCACTTCCTCTGAAAATATACTGCCTGATGATAGCTGCCAGTTGAATAATTACAGCTTATTTTCTAAACAGCACGTTCTCACTGGTCCCAATAAGTAATCTATAGGCTGTCAGTACTTTTATCTTGACTATCTTGATTATTATAACATAATTTGTTTTAAAGACATGGTTCTTGCAAAGATGATACGGAATTTCAGTTTGAAAAACTATATTAAGAGGCCCTAACTCTACATCAAAATATTGTGAATAAAGTACATCTATAAGTTGGAAACTTAAATAAAATGTTCAATGTATGTTAAAATTGTTTTTCTGACTCCTATATGTAATTAACCGTATTCAAAAGCAAACCTAAACATTAACCAAAATAGAGTTGGATAAAATGACTTCTATTGTGTTTGTTCATATAATTCTCTTTTCTATACTATGAAATAGATCTTCAAGAGAGGTGAATAAATTAATTTAGTAACATTACTGACCACCGATTTTGTGTCAAGCATGGTATTCATCAGTACTTATCAAGTAAATATTGGTTTGCTTTAGCTTGAACAGCTAAGATTAAATAATATAATGTACCTGACTGGAAAACAATAATCACTATACAGATAATCAATATAATCCTTGAGGAAAAGCCAGTTCTTTTTTTTTTCCTGGTAGTTGCTTCCACTTGAGTTCCCAACCTGCTAAAACTTCTTTCCTCTGTTGAACAGTCAGTTCCCATGGAACCCTCGACTTGATCATTCTATATTGCAGCTTGCTTCCAAATTGTAGAAATCCATTTCTTTATTCTAACAGATATTTAAAATATATATACTATGGAACTGGCATTATGCTATTACCTGGAGATACTTCCAAATCATCTGGCAACCAAATTACTTTACACAAAAATCTATATAACACATTATTTACAAGAAACATATAGCAGAACAAAAACCAAGAAAAAATACTAGACTCTCATCTTAAATACACTATCCATCTCCAAAGAAATGATTCAATTTCATTTTTAACTGAAATGTGTAAACACAAACTTCCTGGGTCAATACATTTATTTTCCCTCATGTGATTTTTCTCCACTTAAGCATCCAAATTTCCTGATGCTAGCTAACTGACCCAACGGGGTAAGAAGTGCAGTGTAACAGAATGGTGCAAAAATCCCACAGAGGCACACTTATCCCAGCTGAGTAAATGACTGTACAATTAAGATTCCTTATAAAAGTTTTCCATTCATAGAGATAAATGGGTCACCTTCATATACCCCACTCTAAGTGAGAGCAAGAGAATCTCTCCTCCCTTTCTGAAGTCCAAATCAAGTAGCTGCTCTCAGATCAGAAAGAGGACTTAATTGTGTCTTTAATAAATGCCCTTGATGACTTTTAAACTACATCATAAGTGATTTAGCATAGATAAACACAAGGAAGAATTTATTGGAAGTGAAATTAAAGACAATTCACCTAGTCTTCTGGCATTGCTCCTTCAGCACTGCTATTTGTATCCCTTCCAATTCTCTACACCTTGAAAGGTAAGGCTCTCCCTGCTTACCCTTGGTCCCTGACCTCTAAGCCCTTTGAGCTTCTAACTCCACTCACCCTCCACTGTTTTGTTCACTTCTATGGTCCTGTTGCCTGTTCAGAAATCCTGAATTCCATATAGATGTTTTGTTTTCATACATTCAGCTAATCAGAGCAAAAATTATACTTCTTATATGTATGTATTTCCTGCCATAAATAATAACCAAATCCCAACATACAGTCACTGGCACACCCTCACTATTACTTAAATTATATTTTGAATTGGTTTACACCTATGCCAGCCCATTTATTCTATTCTGTCTCTTAAGTCTGCATCAGTCTGATGCATTTCCTTTTAATTTGATTCTCAACACCAGAGAGATAGGGTGGCACAGTAAAATGACCACATCTTTAGGGTCAGACAGTCCTGGATTCACACACTGGCTCCGTGAAATCTATCAGTGGAAATCTTCAATAAGTCATTCACTCTAACCTCACCTGAAAAATGGCAATATTAGTCACAGCCTATTAATGATGCTGTTAAAGTTACACATGTAGAGATATGTAGCAAGGAAACTGGCTCAATGCTAATTTTTCTTCTTTCTGAGATTATATCCATCCTCTCATCTATTTTCTTACCTTCCACCTGGCTCATATTTCAGCCAAAGCCTCAAACATTAAGGCTGGTTATCTCAGTGCCTCAGGTCATCACGCACTTGGTACATTCATTGCTTTGCCTCCATGTAGGTGGTTAGCTATGTAACATTCCACAGATGCTGTTCCTAAATTCAGAAAAAATATAATAAAGGATCCATCTTAAATCCTTCTCTATAAAGAGGTAAATAAACTAAATTAATTAATTAAATGAATTGAATTCATGGCATTTTCAATCACAGAAATATCATTTTGTCATTCTATGGAGATTGTATTGGTAGTCATTGCTTTGACAAATCATATGATGATAAATGATTTTTCTCCAAAGGAGGATCTAACTCCAGATTTGCCTTTATCTGAGACGACTAATAATCTTGAAAATCTGACTTCATAATCCTCTTTATAAAATAAAATACTCTTTATCTTGAGTACGCTTACTAATTAGAGGCTAGATAAGTCCTTTGTTATCTTTTCCTAAAACCTTCAGGCACAGATTCCAACTCATGTCTACTTACACCCATGAATTTTAGCAATAGAAATTAAGATTTGACTAGCGAGAGGCCGACTGGGTGGTGGCGAATGCAGAAATGATATCAGGCCCATACTGTGGGCCTGCCTTGAGACCAAGCCCAGGACAGCCATCCTCTTTTGTGCATTCTAGAGATGACGAGAAACAACGCATGTGCAAACTGGTGATATTTTTGTCCTTGGATTAGATGAAGAAACACTACTTTGGAAAATATCAAAGCAGTTAATAACTTAAAAACATAGATGTTGTTTCTCTCCCACGAATCATAGGATATAGCAATCTGTTCTAAGCTCTTCTAGTACAAATGAGGAATAAGGCCAGTTTCTAAATTTAAGAAATTAGCACGGTCTCATACGTAATATTTTAATCTGTCTGTGAACATTGTTTATTACCTTGAAAATAAAAGGTTATTTTGACGGTTAAGTGTGCAAAGTAGGCACTCAATATTTATTATTCAAAGAAGTAATTAACAAAAGATGAAGGAATAATTTATATATATGGACACATGACATGCACACTAGCAACAGTGGCTATTGTCAATACTACTAGTAATTTCAGAGAAATTAAATTGTTGATTGAAAGGAAATGAAGTCTTAAGTGCTTGAAAAACTGACAAATTTTACTTAAACACTCCATAACACAACTGTGCCAGATTTCCTGCAGCCTAACAATCCTTACTAATCTTTGTCGAGGTTATTAACAATTGTTTTAATTAGCATTTCTTTGGCTGACTATGAGACTGAAAATTCTTCCTGTATTAACAACTAGTCCCTTGGAGAATTCCATTTTTAATTAAAAAATTTTTGCCAAATTTTTTGTCTTTTTTTTTTTTTGAGATGGAGTTTCACTCTTGTTGCCCAGGCTGGAATGCAATGGCATGATCTCGGCCCAGTGCAACCTCCGCCTCCCGGGTTCAAGCAATTCTCCTGCCTCAGCCTCCCGAGTAGCTGTGATTACAGGCATGCACCACCACGCCCAGCTAATTTTGTATTTCTAGTAGAGACGGGGTTTCTCTGTGTTGGTCAGGCTGGTCTCGAACTCATGACCTCAGGTGATCCGCCCACCTCAGCCTCCCAAAGTGCTGGGATTACAGGTGTGAGCCATCATGCCCAGCCAATTTTTTGTCATTTTTTAAAAGTCGTATAGTAAACACATTATTCAATTGAATGTTATATATGCTTCAAATATTTCTCCAAATTTATAATTACCCTTTTAAATCTGTGGAAGTTGTTTTTTGCTATAAAACAATTATTTGAATTTTAGCAAATCAAATACATCAATGTTTACCTTTATAGTTTATATCCTTGGTTTTATATTTAGAAATTTTTCTTCTACTACAGGATTATATAAATATTTACCTGCATTTTATTCTAAACTGTATGTGGCTTTTTGATATTTACATATTTAACCATCAGAAAATAATTTCAGTATGTATTGTGGTGTTATGCTTTATTTTAGTTTTTTTTTTTTTTTTTCCAAATGGATGATCAGCTTACCTAACTCCTTTTATTCTATAGCTCACTTTATATCTACCGGTTTAAAAGTCTACCTTTATACATAACTAAATGTTCACTTGTGCCTCTTCCTGTACTTCTAATTCTGTCTCAGAGACAAACACTGCTCTACTTTCTTTTTTTGAAATAATTGTCTTTTCCAGTCGTTTCATTAAAATTGATCGTACAATATGTAATATTCTGCATCTGGCTTCTTTCACTCAGCATATTTGAGGTGCATCCATGTTGTAGCACTTATTAGAAATTTTTTCCTTTTTGCTGAATAGCTTTTTAGCTTATGGATATTTCACAATTTCTTCACCAGTTAATCAACTGATGGATATTTGGATTGTTTCAATTTTGGGCTATTGGGACTAATGTTGTTATGAACATTTGTATACATGTATTGTGTGTACATATGCTTTCATTTCTCTTTGGTAGAGTCCAAGAAGTAGAATTTCTGGATCATATGGTAAGTTTATGTTTCAACTTTTAAGAAACTGTCAATCTGTTCAAAGTGGCTGTATCATTTTACATGTCCGCAAGCAATGTATTATGTGTCCAATTTCTCCACATGCTTATCAACACTTGGTATTTTTTTTCCTTCCTTCCTTCCTTCCTTTCCCTTTTTTCTTTTTTCTTTCTCTTTTTTTCTGTTTCTAATTTATAGCCATTTTAGTGGGTGGATAATGGTATTTTATAGCAGTTTAAATTTTTATATCTTAATTTTAATTTTATTTTCCTAATTCTCATCTTTCGTGGGCTTGTTAGTCATTTTTATATATGTTTTGGTGATATGTGTATTCAAATATTTTGCTCATTTTTAATTGGATTGTTTGTCTCTTTATTGAGTTCTTTACATTTTTTGTATATGAGGTTTTTTATGCAAATATTTTCTCCCAGTCTGTTTTCTCTATTCTTATTTTCTTAATGGTGACTTTTAAATTGTACTTTTTTTGTTTGAAGTCTGATATTGATCTTTTTTTAATGGCTTACACTTTTAATATGGTATCTAATAATGTTTTGCCTAACCCAAGATCATAAAATCTTCCCCGATGTTTTTTTCTAGAAGCCTCTGATTTTTAGCTCTTACATTTAGGTCTGTAATCCATTTTGAGCTAGTTTTTTTAGGACAGTGCTTGCTAAGAATCCAAGTTATTTATTTTTTTTCATAGTGATATTTAATTGTTCTAGCACCATTTATTGGAAAGTATATCCTTTCTCTCATTTAATTGTCTTGACACCTTTGTTACAAACCAATTGGCTATAATGTAAGCATTTAAATCTGGACTCTTCAATTTGTTCTATTAATCTGTATGACTGCCCTCATGCTATGTGTCTTAATTGCATTGGTTTAATGTTAAGTTTTCAATCCTGGTAGTATAAGTACTCCAGGTTGTTTCTTCTATTTCAAAATTGTAAGTCTTTTGCATTTCCGTATAAATTGTAGAATGAGTGTCAGTTTTTACAGAAAAAAAGACTTGTTGATATTACATTAAATTTATAGATCCATTAAAGGAAAACAGCCATGTCGATGCTATTGAGTCTTCTAATCCATTTACATGTGATATCTCTCCACTTATTTAGATCTTTTAAAATATCTCTCAGCAAAGCTTTGTAGTCGTCAGTGTCTTTTTTTTTTTGTAATTTTTTTTAACATTATACTTGCAGCGAGGATTATTGTCAAACTCTACTCACTAGGCCAAAGACTTTGTCATGTTACTGAAAAATTTGCCCCCCACATAGCATACTAACTACACTTGCAGGTTTATCAGCCAGTTAGAGCACCAACTCCAAGCTCCAACAATGTGCAATCTCCATCTGTTTTCACATATTTTATTCTTTCGGCATCATGAATGGCATGTTTTATAAAGGAATTTTTTAATATTTTAATTTTTTTGTAAAACCGGCTTAATTTCCATTTCTTTATAGGAAATCCATATTTTCTGCCTGAAAGCTTGTAATTTAAAAAAAAAACTTATTTAAATCAAATATTTTATGCCTGTTCTTATCTTCCTGATTTTACCTTGAATACAATGAGCCCTTTCATCCTAAATACACTGGAGTCTTTCCTTTGGAACAGTCATTTTTATTGTATTTATTTTTGTTTACTGTACCTAAGACTATAGTTATTTGTATGTTGGTTTTTCATTTTGTGCCCTTCCCAAATATAATTTTCTCATTATTTTATTTTCACTGTATTTTTCTATGCATTATGAGACAATTTTTCAAATGCATTCTCCAAATTGAACTAAGTTAATTACTGTCCCTTGACTCTGTTTTTGATTATGTTAATGTGCACTTTAATTGTATTTTTTAGTATTTTATTATTTTGACATTTTTCCAATGTGTTCTTTGTTTTTCCATAATGCTATATGATGCTATTACCTACATTACCTTAAGGATGTTTTCTTGCTAGTCCTGCAGAAGTTTTTACATTTGAGATACTGATAATCGAGTCATTGTGATGTGATAGGTAACATGCTACATGTTTTACAGACATTATTACATTTCTTCATATATGCTCATGCTCTGGATTTTCCAGATGTTGTTCCTTTATCAATGAAATATTTTAAAGATTCATGCTAGTATTTTTTTTCTTTATATACTCTCTAGTGCAAAACAAGATCTCTTCAGTTTTTTTTTTTTTTCTTAAAATCTATGTATGGGGCTTGCTCATGGTTGCTGTCCCAATAAGCATTATTATGTGGAATGCAGTTTCTGGTATAATTCCCAGTTTCTAGCAGCCTACAGATAACACTCAACCAACACTGTATATTTCTTTGTAGGCTTAAAATCACAGGGGAAATCGTAAACCTAAATTCCCAAAATGTGCTGTTTTATTTCACTCTCTTTTGTACATGGGCTAATACTAATTTCAAAATTCAATGTATCTCTACCAGTGCCACCCCTATACCATTATTTTTGGCTATTTTTCTTGAAATGAGATGTCTGATACAAGACTAAAGTCCTTGTTACTTTATAGTTAAGCATCCTATAAAAATAAATGCCTCATTCCCAACTTTTTATGTTGGTACAGACTCCACATTCCTTAGTATAGACTATGGAGATGTATTAAATGCGGGCTGATATTTTGACTTTATATCTATCCACATCTATCTCCATTTTCCTCAGTTTGGAGAAGTTAATAATTCCCAAATTTTCTGGATTTAGAATATCCATCAGTTTTAGTATCAGTGCTGCTTGTGTTTGTTTCTTTTTTTCTTCATTTGTGATGAAAATTTAATAAAAAGTTGGGAGAGACTCAGTGCCGATTAAAATCACTTTAAAATGCAAGTCTACTTTATATCTTAGAAAAAACTGATAGTGACATTGTGTGTGAACTAGAAAGAGTCCAATAAAAACAGAAATTAGTGATCAACCGATGAAAGGTGAAAGTATTTGCAGATTTCTGAATTAGGCAATTTCATATATGAAGCTACCATAGATTTATAAATCTATAGCTCTATAGAGCTACCATAGAGCTATTAATCAAAGTGGTGAAAATAGGATATACAAGTTTTGGTTCTGTGAAGACTGAATTTAGATGCAATCATATTGTGTTTGAGCTTGCTTTGAGATATTTAATGTGGAAGAGTCAACGAGTTAGACATGTGGCTCTAATATTCAAGAGATTAGTCTGAGAAGAAGATAAAGCTTTAAAGTAGAAAAATGAATATATAAAATCCATTGTCCACGGAATGCCTATGTTGAAAGTATACAGAAATAGACAACATATTTGGAGACATAGCCAAACTAATTTCCATCTACAGCTATAAGTAAGTACTAGTCAATTAGATGATAAAACTTGGGTAAAAATGGGCATACTTAATGAGAATAAACTTGGATGGTTTGTAAAAATAGTAGAAATCATAAAAACTTAAAATTATATTTTGAGTAATACGTTCATTCTATAATAAATATGTCATTTCCACAATGGATTAATTTGATTTATAGCATCCAATATTATCTTAAGTATTTACTATTTGCAAAAAAATAAGTTTCAGTAATCTAATTACATTTCATATAATACATGGACAATCCTGAAATAAAATTGTTTCAAGTCTGAACCATACAAATTTTAAATAATCAGAAATCTTCAAATATAGGTATCTGTCCCATATTTGCTCTATTTATTAAGAAATAAATATTATTAACTGAAGAAGTATATGATAATTATCATCATTATTATTATTAGACAGTGTAGTATAGTTGTTAATAGCCCAGGCTCTAGCATCTTTTTGTTTCTCTGATTGATTTCCAATATCATATCTTTCAGTTTTTATGAACTTTGGCAATTTATCCAAACTTTCAAACTTCAGTTCATGCATCTGTAAAAAAAAAAAAAAAAAAAAAAAAAAAAAAAAAAAAAAAAAATCTCCCTTTTAGGTTTGTCATAAGACTCAAATGAAATAGTCTATGTAAAATAATTAGAGCAAAGTATGGAAATGGTCTTATCATTAACACAATATTATATACCTGAGTAATCCTATAAGAGAACAAAGATCAGATTAAAGACCAGGGCATACATGTTACAAAAGAAGCTTACTATTTGCCTCACTGATTTTTATCACAACAGAAGCAGGTTTTACAATCATAAACAGGGCAGTATTTTAATGTTACAAACTAAGAAGAATATCAAGCTTCAGGTTCAAAGGAACTGAAACATCTCTCCCCTGTTAAACATATATAATGAGGCAAGATGAATGGGCATTACCTGGGGTGAATTCTTAGGTAAATGTAGTTACTGAAAAGAGATGTTTTCCTGCTTACTAAATGGAGTAAATGAAATTTGGTATCTAAGTTAATAATTCTAAACTTCCAAATCACAATTAGTCAATTATTTTTCTATACCAAGGCCTAATCACAGTTAAATAGAATATTTCAGGAAGAGCAAATAAAGGAAAATCAAGTGACAAATGCGTACTGAATATCTACTATGAGCAAGCAACTCCACTAAACAAGGATTAGCCCAAAATACCCCTTATTCTCATAATCCAGTTGAAGGATGAAAAATTTAATCAAAATGATAAAAGTACAAGAGAGTAAGTAGTAAACATCAAATAAATGTATTTAAATAAATGGAAGTTAAATTGAAATTAATTAAATATCTTAGTTCAGGGATTAATCTCCCAGACAAAATATTGAATGAAAGAAGCTAAACACAAACAGTATATAATACATGATTCTATTTATATAAAAATCAAGTATAGGAAGAGATAATTATGGTAATAAAAGTCAGAATAATGGTTACTATTCGAGAGGACACTGATGAGGATCTGGCATTAAGACGCCTTCTGGGATGCTGGCAATGTTCAATTAGTTGATCTTGGGCATGGTTACACAGGTACAGACGGATGTCAAACTTCCTTGAGCTGTACTCTAAAGTTTTATGCATTTTACTCAATGTATATTAAACTTCAACTAAAATAATTTAAAAATTCTAAATTTAGGAAGTCAAGATCCTACAAGAGAATTCTGCTCCCAAAAGCCATACTGCCAATCTTCCATAATTCCACTTCCCCTACTTTCCTCTTGACGGGGATCCCTGGACTTGAATGGGCCAATGTCTGGGTCTCCATCCCCATCTGCTGCCTCTATTTAACTGCCCTTTCTGGGAATATCCTGATCCTTTTTTGTCATCTTCACTGAGCCAACCCTCCATGAGCCCATGTACTATTTCCTCTCCATGTTGTCCACCACTGACATTGGCTTATGTATCTCTATACTGGTGACAGTGCTGGAAATATTCTGGCTCAATGCTTGGGAGATCAGCTTTAACACTTGTTTATCACAGATGTTCTTCATTCACCTTTTCACTTTCATGGAATCTTCAGTGCTCCTGGCTATGGCCTTTGATCATTTTGTGGCCATTTCTAACCCTTTAAGATATGCTACCATTCTAACTCATGCAAGAATTGCACAGATTGGTTTGGCAGTCATAACCAGGGGGACTGTCATTTTGACACCACTAATCCTACTTCTTAAGCGACTGTCATTCTGCCGCAGCCACGTGCTCTGCCACTCCTACTGTTTCCACCCTGATATGATGAAACTCTCATATTCAGACACAAAGGTCAGCAGTGCACTAGGATTAACTGCAATCATCTCTACTGCCGGAGTGGACTCCATCTTTATCTTGCTCTCCTATCTGCTGATCATTTGCTCAGTTCTCAGCATTGCATCCCCAGAGGAGAGGAAGAAGGCCTTCAGCACCTGCATTTCTCATATCACTGCTGTTGGCATATTCTACATCCCTTTGATCAGCCTGTCCTTTGTTCACAGATTTGGAAAACATGCCCCACTCCGTGTGCCCACCCTCATTGCTAACGTATACTTGCTCATCCCCTCTGTGATGAATCCCATCATCTACAGTGTGAAAACAAAGCAGATTCAGAAAGCTGTGCTCAAATTTGTATGTTCCAAGGGAATTCATATTTAACATGTACTACTCCTATAAAGGCTTATTTCAAAGTCTAGAAAATTTACCACAAATTGGAGTTATAAACCCATGCATCCAATTTTAGAGTTGAGTGAAACTAAACTCCATCCAATTCAAATGTCTCCACAATGTGATTATCATTACTAAGCAATCTCTTTTCTACCATCAAAATACTAGTTGAGATTCTCACGATGTTAGTGACCTTGTTCCAATAGATGACTAACTGAATTAATGTTTCTATGCTGTTTCTGCTCAACAATCACATGATTCACTTTGAATTAAGATTCCAAATATCCAGCCCTAAGAACATTTTTAAAAGGAACAAATAAATATATATTTTATTTTTATTTCACATGCACCAACTAAATGAAGCAGCAAATCCTGTCCATGGTGATTCCCTCAACAATTTAGGCTGAAACTTTCTTTAAAATTTCATTCACTTTTTTCTCTTTTCCCATACTCTTCAGTGTAAAAATGCCAGTCTGCTTACAACTTCTTCAAATGCATGCAGTTTTTTCATGGTGGACTTTACTGTTGACTCCACTTCAACTTTAACGCCCACTTCACCATGAAGTTCTACTTAGGTTTCAAGGCTCATTTAAATATCTTCCTCATTAAATATTTTATGATTGCTCCAGTGATATTTGTTCTCTCCTTATAATTTTCCTTTCATATTGCTTTGTTCATATCAGTTTTGCCTTTATATGTGTGCACAACTGTGTGTTATATAGCTTTCACAAGACTGTACATTTCCTAAATAAAAAGTCTTGATTTTATTTGAAGGCTCTGTAATACTCAGCAGAACACCTTTCACATAGTAGATACTTATTGATAGTTGTTGAATTGAACTATACAGAAAAACCTATCAAATAATCTATCTAAACAATTCCAGTGATGACTCCTTTGATTCAATATTTGACATGTGTAACACAAGAAATTTCTCTTTCAACTGAGTAAAATTTTTCTGCCTATATTATCTGGTAATTGATCATAGTTCTAACTTTCCAAACTGCATAGTTGAATGGCTATTATGGAACTTTGGGTCTCAGAAAGTTGTCCTCGTTTGTTCCCACATCCAGTGAATCTGTATTTCTTGTCTATTCTTTTAAAAAAAATAGACTTAGGGGGCAAAGTTTTGTTACATGGATATATTGCATAGTGGTGAAGTCTGGGCTTTTAGTATAGGCGTCATCCAAATAGAGTACATTACACCCATTAAATCATTTCTCCTCCCATATCCCACTTCCACCCTCCTACCCTTCCCAGTTATCAATGTCTATTATTCCACTCTAAATGGCCATATGTGCACATTATTTATCCCCTACTTATAAGTGAGAACATGCAGTATTTTACTTTCTGTTTCTGAGTTATTTCTTTTAAGATAATGTCCTCTAGTCCCATCAATGTTACTGCAAAAAACATCACTTCATTCTTTTTTATGACTGAGTATGATTCCATGGTAAATACTCACCACATTTTCTTTATCCAATCATCCACTTGTGGACACTTAGATTGATTCCATATTTTGCTATTGTGAAGAGTACTGTGATAAATACATGAATACAGGTTTTAAAAATATATAATAATTTATTTTCCTTTAGGAAACTACTCAATAGTGGAATTGCCAGCTCAAATAGTAGTTCAATTTTTAGTTCCTTGAGAAATCTCCGTGTAGTTTTCCATACAGGTACTGGTAATTTACATTCCCACCAACAGTGTGTAAATGTTCTCTTTTCTCCACATCCTCACAAACATCTGTTATTTTTTGACATTTTAATAATAGCCCTTCTGATAGGTATCTCATTGTGGTTTTAATTTGCACTTCTCTGATGATTAGTGGTGTTGAGCAATTTTCATAAGCTTGTTGGCCATTTGTATGTCTTCTTTAGAAAACTGTCTGTTAATGTCCTTTGCCCACGTTTTAATAGTTATTTGTTATTTGTTGTTGAGATGTTTGAATTCCTCGTAGATTCTGAATATTAGTCATTTGTTAGACGCACAATTGGTAAATATTTTCTCCCCTTCTGCAAGTTATCTGTTCACTCTGTTGATTAATTTATTTTGCTGGGCAGAAGCTTCATAGTTTAATTAAGTCCCCTTTATCTATTTTTGTTTCTGTTGCATTTGCTTTTGAGGTCTTAGTCATGAACTCCTTGCCAAGGCAAATGTCCATAAAAGTTTTTCCTAGCTTTTCTTCTAGTATTTTTATAACTTCAGGTCTTACATTTGAGTCTTTATTCCATCTTGAGTTAAATTTTGTATATGGTAAGAGATAGGGGTCCAGATTCATTCTGCATATGGCAATCCAATTTTCCCAGCACCATTTATTTAATAGGGTTTCTGTTCTTTCCCCAGTGTATGTTTTTGTCAACACTGTCACAGATCAGCCAGCTGTAGATATGTGGCTTTATTTCTGGGTTCTCTAATCTGTTTAATTGGTCAATGTGTCTATTTTTATACCAGTACTATGCTCTTTTGCTTACTATAGCCTTGTAGTACAATTTCAAGTCAAGTAATGTGATGCCTACAGCTTTGTTCTTTTTGCTTAGGATTCTTTTGGCTATTCAGGCTCCTTTTTTTATAAGAATTTTAGATTTGTTTTAATTCTGTGAAAAAAATGATTTTGGTAATTTGTTAGGTATTACATTGAATCTGCAGATTGCTTTGGCAGTATGGTCATTTTAACAATACTGATTTTTTGATCCATGATTATGGGATATTTTTCCATTTGTTTGTATCATCTACATTTTTTTCCTTAGCATTTTGTAGTTTTCCTTGTAGAGATCTTTCACCTCCTTGATTAAATGAATTTCTACATATTCTTTGTAGCTATTATAAATGAGGTTGAGTTCTTAATTTGGTTCTCAGCTAGATAGCTATTGTCATTTAGAAATGCTACTGATTTTTGTATGTTGATTTTGTATCCTGAAACTTTACTGAATGTATTTATCAAATCTAGGAGCCTTTTGGTGGAGTCTTTGGAATTTTCTAGGTATATAATCATATCATCATCAAATAGAGATAATTTGATTTCCTCTTTTCCAATTTTGATGCGTTTTATTTTTTCTCTTGCCTGATTGCTCTGACTAGGACTTCCAGTACTATTTTGAATAAAAGTGGTGAAAGTAGGCATCCTTGTCTTGTTTCAGTTCTTAGAGAAAATGTTTTCAACTTTTTCCCATTCAATATGATGTTGACTGCAGGTTTGTCATATGTGGCTTTTCATTTTCAGGTATGTTCCTTCTATGCCTAGTTTCTTGAGGGTTTTTTTCATGAACTCATGCTGAATTTTATCAATTGCTTATTCTGCAACTATTGCCATGATCATATGTTTTTTTTAAAAAAAATCTGCTTATGTGGTGAATCATACTTATTGATTTGCCTATGTTGCAACATCCTTGAATCTGTGAAATAAAACCCACTTCATTGTTGTGTATTTTTTTTGATGTGCTGTTTGATTCAGTTTGCTAATATTTTGTTAAGAATTTTTGCATCTATATTCATCAGGGATATTTATCTGTAGTTTTATTTTCATGTGTGTCCATGCCTGGCTTTGGTATTGGTGATACAGTCTGCATAAAATGAGTTAGGGGTAATTCCCCCCTCCTTGATTTTTTGGAACAGTTTTAGTTGGATTGGTACCAAATCTTCTTTCTATGTCTGGTAGAATTTGGCTGTTAATCCATCTGGTTCTGGATTTTTCTTATTTGTGAGATTTTTTATTACTGATTCAATCTTACTAATTGATATTAGTCTGTTCAGGTTTTCTATTTCTTTCTGGTTTAATCTTTGGAGGTTATATTTCCAGGAATGTATTCATTTCCTTTAGGTTTTCTAGTTTGTGAATGTAGAGTTGCTCATAGTAGTTTGTGATGATCTTTTGTATTTCTATGATATCAATTGTAATGTCTCCTTTTTCATTTCTGATTGTACTTATTTGAATTTCCTCTCTTCTTTTGTTGGTTATTTTAGCTAGTTGTCTATCAGTTTTTTTATTTTTTCAACGAGCCAACTTTTCATTTTGTTGATTGTTTGTATTGTTCTTTTGGTATTAATTCCATTTAGTTCTGCTCAGATCTTTGTAATTTATTTTCTCCTGCTAGCTTTGGTTCCATTTGTTCTCGTTTTTCTAGTTTCTTGATGTATGGTGTTAGGTTAACTTGTGATCTTTCTATTCTTTTGATGCAGGCATTTAATGCTATAAAACTCTCTCTCAGTACTGTTTTTGCTGTATGCCAGAGGTTTTCTTGTGTTGCCTATTTTAACACCAAAATATGTTCTCTTCACTTTTAGACTCAGTTTAGGCATCAAAATCCTTTACCTAAATCAGTTTCCTCAGAGTTTTCTAGGTCTCCAATCTTACCTTTTTCCTTCTTCTGTTTTCCATAAAACATAAAAGACCTCTTTAAAATGTTTTTAACGAAATATTAATATACAAAAAAGTTCTCAAAAAAATAAAAATAAAAGTTCTCATTAATAAAATATATTTTAGAAAAGGCCAACATCTTCCTTGCTATATTCCCCCAAACCCACTGTCTTTCTGACTTCTCCACAGAGGTAACTATTGCACAGTTTTGATTTTTATCCTTTCTTTTTATATTTATATACATAGATATGGAAAAATAAAATTTAAAACAAATTTTATCCTTTGTATTTCAGATAGTAACAGAGTCTCTTAAGGACACTTTTCCTGTTATTTAAATACTGCATAAAACCAACTAAAGAAACTTGCTCATTACCCAGAATTCCTATGGATCTCACTGTCCCTTCATATTTTCTGTTCAGCACTTTCCAAGGTATTAGCCCTCTGTGGTTTCAAACCCTACTGGCTAATTCTCTATACCTCTGTCATATCTATTTGGTAAGCTCATTCTGACTGCTACTTCATTTAGACATAGAAATGCTGTGGAATGCTATATCTAAGGATTACCTCCTCAGGGTCCACTTGTATCAACCAGTCACTAAGAATCCTAACACAATTACTCTAGCTTATTGCCAGGATCAATGACCTGGGATTTGGCAGTCTGGTTCACCCTGCCCTACTTCAAACATTCATATTTTTACAAATTAGGATAAAATGTGTCACATTTTACAACACTAAACATCCAGCTCAAAGTTTTGTGGCCTTAAGAACTGAGACCAAGAACATGATTATTCCAATTTATAGCCTTTTGTGTGTGTGCGTGTGTGTGTGTGTGTGTGTGTGTGACAGAGACTTACTCTTGTTGCCCCGGCTGGAGTGCAATGGCACAATCTCAGCTCACTGCAACCTCCACCTCTCGGGTTCAAGCGATTCTCCTGCCTCTGCCTCCCGAGTAACTGGGATTACAAGTGCCCACCACCACGCCTGGCTAATTTTTGTATTTTTAGCAGAGACGGGGTTTCGCCTTGTTGGCCAGTCTGGTCTCAAATTCCTGACCTCGTGATCCACCCACTGGCCTCCCAAAGTACTGGGATTACAGGCGTGAGCCACCATGCCCGGCCCCAATTTATATTCTTATTCATCTTTTAACAACAACATGTATTTAGCATCTACTGTAAATCAAGTAGTGAGATGGATATTGAGAATACAATCGTGAACAAGACTAGCTTCTTGCCTTAAGAGTACTTAACGCCTAGTGAGGAATATAATTTACAAATATATAATTTAAAAAATATTTACTATATAGATTTACCTTCTTTCAAGAAACCTCAATAAAGAACACAAATATTGGATAATTCCTATTACAAGAACTTTAACCAGTAATTCTACTTTATTGCAACCATGTCAAAAACTACTTGACATAGAAATAGGAAGAGAGAACACTAAAATGATAGAAATCACTAAAAGTGAGAATTCATAATGTGAGAAAATACTTGAAATAACAGGAAGGGGAACATCACACTCTGGGGACTGTTGTGGGGTGGGGGGAGGGGGGAGGGACAGCATTAGGAGATATACCTAATGCTAAATGACGAGTTAATGGGTGCAGCAAAACAACATGGGACATGGATACATATGTAACAAACCTGCACATTGTGCACATGTACCCTAAAACCTAAAGTATAATAAAAAATATTAAAAAACATAAATTAAAAAAAAGAAATAATAATGCAAGTCAATGGGAACGTAAGATTGACTATGAAAATTTTAATTGACATTCAAATTTTGATAATGGCATCACTTGTCTATGAAGTGTTTTCCAAAGGTTAATCCATAGTCTGAATACATAAAAACTATAGTACAAGGCCAAACACACAATTATTGCTTGAGGATCTTGTTAAAAATTTAGATTCCTGATACATCTCTACCAGGGAATATTATTCGGCATTAAAATTAGCTATCAAGCCATGA
This sequence comes from Nomascus leucogenys, assembly GCF_006542625.1. Taxonomy (NCBI): domain Eukaryota; kingdom Metazoa; phylum Chordata; class Mammalia; order Primates; family Hylobatidae; genus Nomascus; species Nomascus leucogenys. The sequence continues at coordinate 65,928,448 of NC_044395.1, read as the reverse complement.
AAAGACATTAAAGAAACTTAAATACTTACTACTAGGTGGAAAAAAAATTTTGAAAAGACTGTATACTATATAATTCCAACAATATGACATCCTGGAAAAGGCAAAACTTTGGAGACATTATAAAAATCAATGGTTTCCAGGAGTGGGGAGGGAGATATAGGAGAATAGACAGAGCACAGAGGACTTTTTAGGGCAATGGAACTATTCTGCATGATACTACAATGGAAGGTATGTATCATTACACATGTATCAAATCCATAGAACATACAACACCAACAGTGAATCATAATTTAAACTGGATTAGTGGTGATAATTTCTTGTCAATGTTGCCTCATAGATAGTGACGAATGTACAAATGTACCACTCTACTGGGAGATATTATGGAGGGATAGGCTGTGCATGTGGGGCTGGGAGGCATATATGGGAATTCCGTACTTTCTGCTAAATTTTGCTGTGAACCTAAAACTTATCTAACAAAGTCTATTAAAATGCAGGATTCTGAGCCCTAGCATCTGAATATTTTGTTTTACTAGTTCTGGGATGAGGCCTGAGAATTTGTATTTATAGTAAGATTTCCCACACATCTACAACTATTCACTTTTTCACAAACCTGACAAAAACAAGCAATGGGAAAAGGATCTCCTATTCAACAAATGGTGCTGGGAAAACTGGCTAGCCGTATGCAGAAAGCTGAAACTGGACCCTTTCCTTACACCTTATACAAAAATTAACATGAGATGAATTAAAGACTTAAATATAAAACCCAAAATCATAAAATCCCTAGAAGAAAACCTAGGCAATACCATTCAGGACAGGCATAAGCTAAGACTTCATGATGAAAACGCCAAAAGCAATTACAACAAAAGCTAATATTGTCCTTTCGATACACCTTGGCAAGAACAAGACTAATAAAATCAATGCTTTTAGGCCACTGGAATACCATGTAATAAAATTAATGTCATTCTGTGGAAGGGACTAAAATGTCTCTAAGGTACTTTCCAGTTATAAAATTCTAGGACTCTACATGACTCTAAAATGGTATGAATTAAGATGTTTAAATTCAATGTTCCAGGTTGTCTTAGAGGAGATGTCCAAAGCCAAAATATAACTTCTTTTTTTTCTTTTTCTTTTTTTTTGACAGATTCTCACTCTTGTTGCCCAGGCTGGAGTGCAGTGGTGCAATCTCGGCTCACTGCAACCTCTGCTTCCCGGGTTCAAGCAATTCTCCTGCCCTGGCCTCCCGAGTAGCTGGGATTACAGGCACCCGCCCTCATGCCCAGCTAATTTTTTGTATTTTTAGTAGAGACGAGGTTTCACTATGTTGGCCAGGCTGGTCTCGAACTCCTGACCTCATGATCCACCTGCCTCAGCCTCCCAAAGTGCTGGGATTACAGGTGTGAGCCACTGCCTCCAGCCCCAAAATATTATTTCTTTGTAAATCCTCCTGCTGTGACTTTCCTGCCTATGACCACTGGTTTTTAATATTAACTTTCTTGGTCATTTATTTTATTTAAATTAAATGAGTTTAAATTTCTATTGATGGTTCTAGCCATAAGTGCATTATTTTTTATTATAACTTTATTCTTCTAATAGGTATAACTTAAAATGTTCTTCTAAAATTATCTGATGAATAAGGATCTTATTTTTATTTTTTTATATTAATTTTGGAATGATGTCAGGAAACTGAATGATAAATTGGTTTTATTTTAGTTAATATACTCTTTCATCAAATATGCAGTTAATGGAACAAGAATCACTTCATAATCAGCAAAGTGGCTATTCCAAATTCACTATAATCCATACCTGAAATTTTCTATATGAGACCTTTTCCATAATATTTCATGTATTTAGAATATTAAATAATACCCATAAGCTTATTGTTGTGACATTTTTAATTGCAATTTACATTGAATAAAAAAATGGAGATTATCTAAGTCAACCCTTCTTACTATTAACATTAAATGGCGGCCGGGCGTGGTGGCTCACGCTTGTAATCCCAGCACTTTGGGAGGCCGAGGCGGGCAGATCACGAGGTCAGGAGATCGAGACCACGGTGAAACCCCGTCTCTACTAAAAAAAAAAAATACAAAAAATTAGCCAGGCGTGGTGGCGGGCGCCTGTAGTCCCAGCTACTCGGAGAGGCTGAGGCAGGAGAATGGCGTGAACCCGGGAGGCGGAGCTTGCAGTGAGCAGAGATTGCGCCACTGCACTCCAGCCTGGGCGACAGAGCGAGACTCCGTCTCAAAAAAAAAAAAAAAAAACATTAAATGGCAAGACCAAAGACACATGGCTATTTCGTGACTGATTCAAAACTGAGCAGGCTTAGATGAAAAATATGCCGGCTTCTCAGTGGCCTGTAAGAGCAGGAGTAAAAGCTTAGACTGGACAGCAATAGTAGACAGAGATTAAAAAAAAAAGTAGTCAACAATACAACATGCAGTCCCAAGAGGTATCATAAAGTAAGATTTGGAGCTGGAATGTTTCACTAGTGAAGGAGGTAAAATTGTGTGGCTATAACACAGCTGCATGAGTGCATTCTCCATATCAAGTGGTTGGAGTCATCATAGTTCTGAACGTCCATGAACGACCAGTGGGATTCTAGCCAATACCTAGGTCTATGAGAAAAGTGCCCCATCTTCTTGAGGTCAAGAAGAACAAAACATTAATATTCAAAGCACTAACAGATTGGCTTAGTGAGGGTCTTAGCAAGATTTTCCAGTACCTAAGAGTCCCAGATGACAAGAGTAAAGTCAACATGGAAAAGAAGAAAGGAAAGAGAAGAAAACTCACCTAGGATCTCACCTGCATAGCAGTAAGACTCATTTCAGATGCTACTTCCGGGTGGAGTTAAAAGCTCAAGTGTTATTTACCTTGATGAAGATAGACTTTGAAAGCATACTGTCCTGAGTCTTGTATGTAAGCAAAGGGTGGCAATAATTGCAACAATATTAGGCTAGAAAGGGAAGTGTCTGGTATCAGGCCTCTGCATATCTAGTTCACTCCTATCTCTGAAGCTTAATACAGTTGGCTTTTAAAAGACTAATTGCTAAAGGTGGTGTTACAGATAATTTTCTTCAACAGTTAAATGTCAACTCAGCTATAGTGACAACATATAAGAAAATCAAGAATCAAGATCAGAAGTGTAAACCTAGACTAGAAACAACTCTAGCAAGGTATGGGTAAAATCCATTGACCAAGAAATAGCAAATGGGCTATTTTGACTTGTATAGAATTATTTCTTTATATACAATTATTTTCTTAAAAGGCTACATATATATAATGTATTATAAAGTTCCATGATAATAGAGGTTTTTTTTCTTAAGGCAGGTTAGTTTAATTTTATAGAAGGAATGCTTTCAAAAATTCAAATGACATAATTAGAGAAAAAAGTGACAAAAAACGAAGAGATGAATACTGATTATAACTTATTTCCAGGACAGAAGGCTGTTTATTTCTGTAATTATTGACCAAAGCCTGACAATTCCATAATTAGATGAGGTAAAAGCCAAATTCTTTTTTACATATGTTACTGTTTCAAAACAATCCTAGTGGCAGAATTCTGACTACTGAGACCAGAACTGCTCATAAAATCTGGAAGTTTTTTTCTTTATCACAAGGCCCTGTAGATGGACAAATTTAAACATCAGATGATAGAACTTCACTTTTCTGAAGTGATAGAACTTCACTTTTCTGGTTGATGAGATATTTTCTCACGGTGGCAGTCTTAACCAGTAAGAATCTGCAAAACCACATTATGAATGAGAAGCAAAGTAAGGTGCTTCATGTCCTCCTGCCTCCTCAGGCCAGCCTCTAATGCCCATACCTGCACAAAACTGCCCGGATCTCCTGTCTTCATTTGTCTTGATTTTCTTTCTTTGCAAAGAAAGCAAATTGCAAAAGCAGACACAGGAAGGGAGGCCGCAAGAGAGGTAAGAAGGAAAGGTGGCAAACATGAATGCTCCTTGGACATACAAAAGCAGGAGCTGAATTTGTTTCTTGTGGGCCATCAGTGGAATTCTTGTTTTAAAAAAAAACCCAGCCAGGCTTAGTGGCTTACACCTGTAGTCCTACTGCTTGAAAGACTGAGGCAAGAGCATCACTTGAGGCCAAGAGTTTGAGTCTCCACAAAAAGCAAACAAACGAAAAATAGTGGGGCATGGTGGCTAGAGCCTGTAGTCCTAGCCACTCAGGAAACTGAGACAAGAGGAGTTTGAGAAAGCAGTGAGCCATGATTGCACCATGCAGTAGAGTTTTTAAACAAATATTCACATACATGTATATTTTTCTTAAATAATAAATTTTACTTTTAAAAATGAATACTTCTTTGATTTCCCAATTAATTTATGGTATTTTCAAATTACTTTTGATCTCTTTGTGTGGACAGTACAAAGGAACGGAGAAACCGACTAGGGTCAAAGTGAAAGGGGACCAAAAGTACCCCTGGGTTTTTTTGTTTTTGTGTTTGTTTTTGTTTTGTTTTGTTTCAGACAGAGTTTCACTCTTGTTGCCCAGGCTGGAGTGCAAAGACGAGATCTCGGCTAACTGCAACCTCCGCCTCCTGGGTTCAAGCGATTCTCCTGCCTCAGCCTCCCAAGTAGCTGGGATTACAGGCATGCACCCCATGCCCAGCTAATTTTGTATTTTTAGTAGAGATGGGGTTTCTCCATGTTGGTCAGGCTGGTCTCAAACTCCCTACCTCAGGTGATCCACCCACCTCGGCCTCCCAAAGTGCTGGGATTACAGGCGTGAGCCACCATGCCTGGCCACCTCTGGGTTTTTAAAAAAAGAGGTGCTATTCTCTATTGTGAATCAGGAAACAAGAATCATGAAGAGGAAGTTCAACTCAGCAGGGAAAAAAATATCAAAACTGAGAAGTAGAAAGGAGATGTTAAAATCCTAAAAATAATCTCCAATTTGATTTATCTGACTACAGTTAGTAGAAATCATAACAAAACTGATGAATGGTTTTATCATTTCTCATTCTAGGACATTTATTGCAACAGAATTATTCTTCCATAGTAATCATGTCATCTTTTCTTAACATCACTTCCTCTTCTCTGATCTTTTTCCTGACTGGAGTTCCAGGACTAGAAGTTGCTCATGCCTGGATCTCCATCCCCTTCTGCTGTCTCTACATAACTGCTTTCTCTGGAAATGGCATCATTTTATTTGTCATCATCACTGAGTCCAGTCTCCACGAACCTATGTACTATTTCCTCTCTATGCTCTCAACTACTGACCTGGGCTTGTGTGTTTCGACACTAGTCACTATGCTGGGCATATTCTGGTTCAATGCAAGACAGATCAGTTTCCATGCCTGTGTTGCCCAGACATTCTTCATTCAACTTTTTACTGTCATGGAGTCCTCAGTGCTCCTGGCAATAGCCTTTGATCGCTTCGTTGCCATTTGTAACCCACTGAGGTATGCTACCATCTTGACTGATTCCAGGATTGTCAAAGTACGGTTTGCCATCCTTATCAGGGGAACCGTGATCCTATTGCCTCTGGCCCTACTTCTTAAATGTCTGCCCTTCTGCCGAAGTCATGTGCTCCATCATTCCTACTGTTTCCATCCTGATACCATCCAGCTCTCATGTTCTGACAATAAGATCAACAGTGTTTTAGGACTCACTGCCCTCATAGTTACTGCAGGAGTGGACTCCATCTTTATTCTTCTCTCCTATATCCTGATTATTAAGACCGCCCTAAGCATTGCTTCCGCAGAGGAGTGGCATAAGGTCTTTAGCACTTGTATCTCCCACACAGGTGCTTTTGCCATTTTCTACATCCCTCTCATTAGTTTGTGCTTTGTCCATAGGTTTGGGAAAAGAGCGCCTCCTTATGCACACACTCTTATGGCCAATGCGTATTTGCTTATTCCACCAGCAATGAATCCTATTATTTATAGTGTGAAAACCAAGCAGATCCGTAGGGCCATTAAAAAAATCATTTTTCCCAAGGAATCTGTGTTATGACTCTAATACTTCTGAAATAAAATCTACTCCCTTCTTATCAACTCCAAGACATAGTGTTTAATCAGTAATCCCTTATATCAGTGACCTCACATTTTTTTTTAAGTAGAAGGTTGCATAGGGGATGCAGTTTGGTGGAAATTTATTCTTTATATTTAATAGAATTACTATTAATCTACTCTTAAGGAATGAACAATGAAATATCTTAATATTATGAAAATGTTACTAAAGGTTTGGAAGTATGAATAATAATGGCTGAAATGAGCACTTTCTTCATGAGACCAAACCTCCAAAATTATATGTAAAACAATAAGTCATATATTCTGTTCTATTTGATTTTTAAATATACCTAATAAAATTATTAAGTGTTTTTTACTTTTTGATTAAATTAGAACTATTGTCTATTATTCTGAAATATAATGTAATCACCACTGATTCATTCTTTCATTTACTGAGGGTCTACTATTGCCAGATGCTGGACAATAGTACAGAGTGGCAGAAACAAACAATATATTGTTATAATTTTTGAAATACATAGATTAAAAAACAACCATTCAAAATCTGATTACTATGTAATATGTTAGGATATATAGATACTGGCAACAGGAGTAACAAGAATATATAAGGCAAATGTTAAATCCAGCCTGGGAACCATCACAATGTGTTGTCTGAGCTATAAGGTAAGGGGAGAGATCCATTTCTATAATGATAGCATGAGGAGCTCTGAGGACACAGTATTCAAGGGAATGACCATAAACAGTGAGGTACACACACACAGATGCACGCATGTGTATCTGTATATATAGCTATACAACCATATAGATATATATACACGCACACATATATAGTGATATAGACATAAACATTAAAATTCTCTGGAAATTGCTCTAAGGGCATACAGTCAATGAAAAACAATTCGAGAAAATGTATTAAATCATTGTAAAAACAGTGAGATTCTGTGGTGCTTGAACTAAAGCCAGCTTTGGCCCTTCCCTTCCCCACAGCTAGGCATACTGATAGCTGATAGCTCCACTCCAAGTAGGTGTAGCCAAGAACACAGGGCTTTCTCCTCCTTCCCCCAGACCCTCCTCAGTTCTCAGTCTAGACCACCAGTATGTCTCACCCCAGCTCCATATTGCAGAAGCTAACCTCCAGGTGAGTGCAGCCAAGAGGTCAGTGACTCCTTTCATCTACCCAGCCCTCACTCATAGCTGTACCCCAGGCACAGCTGTCAGAGAATACTGGGGCCCCATCACCCTTTCCCCAGCTCAATCCTAAGGTGCAGTACTCATGCCAAGAGATACAAGCTGAAAATATGATATGCTGTTCTGCCTATGCCCTGCTTATATAAAAGGAGTTTAAGTCCAAGAGGAAAGGGACACGGGGAATTAAATTAGAAATTACTAATAAAGATTTACAAATTCACAAATATGTGAAAAGTAAATAATTCATTCCTAAATAACCCATGGGTCATAAAAAAAATCACAAAGGGAATTAGAAAATGGTTTGAGATTAATGAAAGTTGAAGACTCCATGTACCAAAATTTGTGGGATGAAGCTAAACATTGCTTTAAATAGGAAAATGTTCAGCTGTAAATGCCTTTATCAAAAGGAAATAAATCAATAGCCTAAACTTCCATTTTAAGACACTGAGGAAAAAAAGGAAGAACTAACTAAACCTAAATCAAGCAGAAGGAATAAAAGAATGTTTAGATTAGAAATTAATGAAATAGAGAATAGAAAAAACAACAGTCAACAAAACAAAGTTAATTATTTGATACAAGTGAATTAGTAATTTTAAAACTTCTCAAGAAGGAAAACATAGACCTAGATGATTCAGTGGCAAATTTCACTAAACACTTACAGAAAAATTAATATCAATTCTTCATAAGCTCTTTCAAAAATAGAAGAGTAAATACATTCCAACTCATTTTATGAAGCCATTTTATCATGATGTCAAAACTATGCAAAGACATCATAGGAAAAGAAAGTTGTTAAGATTTCTTGTGAATATAGATGAAAACATCATCAATTAAATATAGCAAACTAAATCCAGCAACATATAAAAAGGATTATACACCATGACTAAGTGAAATTTATTCCAAGAATGCAAAGTTGATTTAACATTAGAAAAAAACCTCTAGAACAATGAATAGGATAAAGAACAAAAACTACATGATCATCTCAAAGATGTAGAAGAAGCATTTGACAAAATTCAACTATCATTTTTGATAACAACACTCAACAATGTAGAACAAAAAGGAACTTCGTCCACTGATAATAGACATTTATGAAAAACCCAGAGGTAATATGATCCTTAATGGAGAACGTCTGAATATTCCCCTCTAATATAATGAAAAAGACAAGGATGTCCACTCTCATCCATTTTATTCAACATTGCCCTGGAGGTTCTAGCCACAACAGCTAGACAAGGCAAGGAAATAAAATCCAGGGAAAGAAGAAGGTAAAACTATTTCTATTTGCATTGAAATCATCTTTTGTATAGAAAATTCTAAGAATTTTCCACTAAATTTTTTAATCTACTAAATATTAAAACTAATAAATGGGTTTAGAAAAGTTGCAGAATAAGAGATAAATAAAAAAAGCAATTGTATTTCCATACACTAAAAATGAACAATCTAAAACTGAAATTAAGAGAAAAATTCCATTTACAATAGCATCAAAAAGAATAGGTTAGAAATAAATTCAATTAAAGAGGCATAAGACTTGCACACTGAAAATGTCATACACCAAAATATTGCTGAAATAAATTAAAGATGGAACAACATGTTATAAATGTAAATGGAACAACATGTCATATTCATGGATTTGAAGACTTAATTTCGCTAAGATGGCTGCAATTTCCAAGTTGGTCTACAAATGTAATGCAATCACCATCAAAATTCAATCTTGCTTCTTTGCATAAATTGTCAAGCTGGTCCTAAAATACATACAGAATTTTAAGGGTTCCAGAAGAGCCAAAATAATCTTGAAAAAGAAGAGCAAAGTTGGGTGCTTCACACTTACTAATAACAAAATTTATTACACAGCTGCCGTTATCCAGACAGTACATAGTACTGGCATAGGATAGACATATCCCTCAGTGAACTGGAATTGAGAGTCCAGAAATATACACTCACATGTCCTGTCAGCTAATTTTTAACCAGGGTGTCAAGACAGCTCAATGAAGAAAGAATGGTGTTTTCAACAAATGGCACTGCCACCCAAATTTCCACCAACTAAAAAATGAATATACAAAATGTGATGGAGCCATGCAATGGAACATTTATTCAGCTATAAAAAGGACTGAAGTACTGATACTTGCCACATAATGTATAAACCTTGAAAACAGTGCACTAAATGAAAAAAGCCGGTCACAAATGCCCAGTATTGTATGATTCAATTTATATAAAATCTTCAGAATAGGCAAATCTATAGAGACAGAAAGTAGATTAGTGATTGCTCAGGGCTGAGGGGGATGGAGAGTAATGAGGTACGACTGCTTCTGGATAGGGTGCTTCTCTTGGAGTTCATGAAAATTTTCTTTTCTTTTTTTGTTTTTTGAGACGAGTCTCGCTCTGTCACCCAGGCTGGAACAAGTAACACATTAAGTACAGCCACAAAACTTCATGAATATACTAAACATCATTAATTTTTACATTTTAAATGAATGAATTGTATGTATGTGAATTGTATCACAAAAAACTATTGTATTAAAAAAGAATTAAAGATTCCATAAGGAAGGTAATCTTTAATTCCTAGCCTATAAAAATAAGAAGAAAAAGATTACATTCACAGTTTCCCTGGAATATAAGTAAGCTTATAATCACTGATCCATAAAGATAGAGAATTCATAAAAAGATACAACAAAAGATGAAATAACATTGACAGACAAACTGCACCCCAAAATATGTACAGGAGAATATCGAAGGAGAAGTGGAAGCAATTCAATGGGATGGTTCAGTCTCTGAGGTGTGGATTGGTAAACTCCATTGTAATGACCAGTCATTTTACTGCCCCACTAACCCCACCCCAGCCTATTTGTGCCATCCTTTAGGACACAAAGAGATATTTGCCTCAAGGTGGGAAGAATGAATGTGGGTGGTTTCTCCAAGGTACCTACCTTCAGTGGTCTACGCGTCAACTCACTGACACATCCAGGAGGAACAGAGAACCCCATACCCAGATAAAGAGCTAATAGTCTACCATGCCTCCCGATGACAGGATATCTTATTCTTTCCCCACAATACAGAAGGAAATCCATCCATAGTGAATAGAAACAATAACTACAAAAACATGAACACAAAATATTAAATACAGTGAAGAATCCCTAAATACATCATTTCTGGTGGGCTATGAATTGACAGGAAGTAGCCACATGCATGAACCCACACATATGCACGCAGACATGCACAAAAACTCTTTAACATTAGATTAAGTAATAGAACATTAAATTCAGAATATTATAGAAAATGCCCCCACACCAGAGGTATACATGTAGCATATCTTATAGTGCCTTTCCTTATTCTCTAGAAACATCAGTGTGAAAGGAGAGGGCAGGGGACAGCAAAGCCACTGACAACTGTCTTTACATCTGTCAGGGTACTGACAGATCAGTGCCAGATATCCTAGCTAGCCATAGTCCTTATGCCAGTGGATACTTAGAGCTCTCGTCTTCATACTGAAAGAACTTACACAAATGAGCTATACATTTAATGGGGAAAAGAAAGAAATGTTTGTGGGCCCTCTTGGCATTCAAGAAAAATTCAGTATCAGCTAGGACACACCTAATTGTGTGTGTGTTGGGAGTGGTGGGGAAGCTGACTCAGTGTGTACATCTCTAAAACCCAAAGTGGCCTACTGAGAATGGTGCATCTGGCCAGGCACAGTGGCTCACACCTGTAATCTCAGCACTTTGGGAGGCCGAGGCAGTCACCTAAGGTCAGGGGTTCGAGACCAGCCTGGCCAACATAGTGAAAGTCTCTACTAAACACACAAAATTAGCCTGGAGTGGTGGTGCATGCCTGTAATCCCAGCTACTCGAGAGGCTGAGACAGGAGAATCACTTGAACCTGGGAGGTGGAGGTTGCGGTGAGCCAAGATCACACCATTGCATTCCAGCCTGGGCAAAAAGAGTGAAACTCCATCTCAAAATAAATAAATAAATAAATAAATAATAAAAAATAAAGCATGGTGCATCTTTGTGGTGATTGGAAATGAAAGATGCAATATTTTTTGTTTGCTGTGGAAGAGGTGTCCCAGCATACCTCAGACTACCAGACCACTGAAAGTTTTACTGATGGAGCAGGGTGCAGCATCTTTTAGGGTCTACCAGCTACCCTTGGGAGTTCTTGTCATCTCATATGGTTAACATGGTTTCATCATCTCATCAATATGGTGGACCAGTGTGATTCTCTAAGGGATGTCTTACTGCTCCAGGTCTCACAGACTGCATTGTGATAGAGATCCAGAGAGACAACATAGTCTTGAGTGCATACTATCATATATTATGACTAAATGCAAACTGTTTCTATTCCTTAGTTTATCTCATGGATGGAAAAATATCAATAGCCACATAACATGCATTGGAAGCTGCATTAATCTGATCTAGCAAAGCAGCAGCAAATAGGGCTCCTGTTTGGTTGAGTTTGCAGTAGTCACCTGTCACTCTCAGTGCTCTCTTGCTCTCTCTCTCTCTCTCTCTCTTTCCCAGAAACCTAAGTGTTAAAATAAAAGGAGATGTGATGAGAAATTCTGTCTCTGCATCCTGGCTCTTTAGTGGTGCTATTAATATCTGTCATCCCCTTCCAATATTGATTCCAAAACTTAAGGAGAAATCAGGTTGCAGCTATCCCACGAGGGAAGTTAAGACTATATCTGGAACTCAGAGGTTTCACTGGGGCAACTCGTATGTCCCATATCCGATAGTAAAGGCAAATGAAATACTAAAGCAACCCAATAAGGGAAAGACCAGTGGGAACACAGTCCTTTGGGGAATAAAAATTTGGGTAAACCACCAGTCAAAGTGAAAGCTAAGGAAAAGGTGATGTGTATTAGTTTAGTGGGCTTAAAGAAAATGGTAAATGTAAACCATTGTCTCTTGACCAGCTACAAAAATGAGGGCTGTAGTATCTATGCATTTTAATGCAAATATATTAGCCAGTTATTTTCCCTTTCCTTACTACTTTGTATGAGGAGTGCAGATATTACTTAACTTTACGATGCATCACGTAGGTCATCAGACCACAAAAATCCATGCCTGATCAGATTGGGAGAATTGTTTACCACTTCAGCTTCCTGGATTTGCAATGAAAAGCAAATGGGAGAAACTAGTTAAGTCTGAAGGTGAGGCAAGGAGTTAGGAAGTTTCTTCCTGCCCCTCTCTGTTTGGGGCAGCTTCTCTGGCAGTGTTGCATTTTCTCCACATTTCCACCTTCTATCAGGGTGTCATAGCTCCTGAGCGCCAATAACACCAAGGAGATTCTAGCCACAGGATGTAGTAGCTTGCTGCAATCAGGTTACCTCACCATCACCTGCTTGGCTGTCAGGTTTCTCCATCACATAAGTAAAAAATTCCTTTGAAAATATTTATAGTGGCTTCTAATTTTCTGCTGAAACTCTGACTTTTACATTGTATCACCCAACAATTTAACTTACATATGAACTAGGAAGATGCTTATAGTACAATTTTTAAAGCTTTGGATAAAAATATTTATATTTAATGAAAAATATTTAATTTTTTTAGTCATGGCAAAAAATGGGAACAATTTAAATGTCTGTGACTAGGGAGATAATTTTTTATGCAAAGCATGTAGTATGTTTCTAACATAAAATGCTACAAACAAGTTTTTAAACCATATATAATTATATAAATATATATACATCAACATGTATGATCTCAAAATAGATTTAGTTAATAAAGCAAAATGCACATTGAATATTGAATATGTAAAATAGAATGCATTTACTTGATTTTAAAATTTCTAAACAATTCCATGCGCTCTGTGTGTATGTATGTGTATGTGCAGGTGTATATATTCAAGAAAAATTTAAAGACTTTAAAAGGAATGATGCTCACCACTTTCAGAATAGTGTTTACCTCTAGCAAGCATCTCCTAAGAAAAAAAGGGGAAGACTATTAAGAGGGAACAAAAGACAATATTTTGCCTTAGATCATATTTGTCAGAAACAAAATTCTGAGATAGAGATTTTTACGCAGTAAACTAATTAAAGTGTCCTTTTTGAAATAGCATCCATAATAGAAGGGAGACCTGACTGGGCAAAAGGAGATCTGAATTCTCTCACACTTATAACAGAGGCCACAAGTCCCATGGGCACTCCAGGGCTGAAATGGCCCTTCAGAATTGTCTAGGCAAAGGGGACAAGGCCTCTGTACTCCTCTACTGACCAGTCACTGGATAAGTCCCAGAGTAAACTCAGGTGTGGCAACTCCACTGGTCCAAGGGCAATTTCTAGAGAGGGACTCAGCTGTAAGCTGTCAGTACCCAATACTCTGGAAAGCTATGGAAATCATGCCTTCATTCTGAAGACAGGATTAATATGTGTAAGTTTTAATTTCTTCTTGGATTATAATATAATGTTTAACAAGGAACCATTTCCCTATGTTAAATTGCTCAGGTCCTTTCCAATTTTTCATGCCATGTAAAAATCCAATCGTGACTAGCATCTTTATTAATAATTTTTTCATATCTTATTTTTCCTTGAATATATCATTTTAATTAAAATTACTGAATTTTAAAAGATAATAATTTATACCTCCTAATACATACCTCGTTTTTAAAATTTTACCTCTCAGGAGAACTGTATCAGTTTATACTCCCAATAGCTGATCATGAGTATATTCTGCTCACCTACACTCAGCAGTATTGTGACATTTTTACTTAAATATTTTCTAATTTAATAGTTGGATAATGACAGCTCATTATTTTGTTCTATGACTTCTTGATTACTACTAACCCTGAAGAGACAAGATTTTTGTTTGTTTGTTTGTTTTTTGTTTTGAGACAGAGTCTTGCTCTGTTGCCCAGGATGGAGTACGGTGGCACGATCTCAGCTCACTGCAATCTCCACCTCCTGGGTTCAAGCAATTCTCTTGCCTCAGCCTCCAAGTAGCTGGGATTATAGGCACCCACCACTATGCCTGATTGATTTTTGTATTTTTATTAAAGACGGATTTTCACCATGTTGACCAGGCTGGTCTCGAACTCCTGACCTCAGGTGATCCACCCTCCTCGGCCTTCCAAAGTGCTGGGATTACAGGCGTGAGCCACCGTGCCCAGCCAAGTATTTTTTTTTTATTAGGATTGTCATGTACCTTGTACTAAACCAAACATTTTAAAAAATACAGATTTTTTTCAAATATGGCCATAAAAATTTCTTTTTAAATAATAAAATTTTTATATTTGCTATTTATAAATGTTTGATGACTGTAAGCAAACATTTTAGCAAATGCTATTAAACAGACCATGTGATGCCCAGTGCGCAATATCACCTTCTAAATGATCTGATTGAAAGTAAGAAGTGATACTGATTGTCTTTTATAACGTAACTAAAGTTGATGAACAAACAGTATGCATGGGATGTTATCTTTAAAGCAAATGGAGTTTTTGTTTTTGTTTTTATTTTCTTATTTGTTTTTTATCCCTCATTCCCTTTATAGCTACTCAGTGGAAAACATTTTTTTCTTACCCTTGGATAAAAATGTTGACAAGCAATATAAGTTTTTGCTTATTACTTGTTTTTTATGGATTTTTGTTTTTTGTTTTGTTTTGTTTTAGAGATAGGGTCTCAGTCTTCACCCAGGATGGAGTGCAATGGCATGATCATAGTTCACGGCAACCTCAAATTCCTGGCCTCAAGCAATCCTGAACCTCCTGCCTCAGCCTCCTGAGTAACTAGGGCTACAGGTGTAAGCCCTATCATGACTGGCTAATTTTTTAACTTTTTTGTAGAAATCAGATCTCAGTATATTGCTTAGGCTAGTCTCAAACTCCTGGCCTGAAGCGATCCTCCCACCTTGGCCTCCCAAAGTGCTGGCATTACAAGCGTGAAGCACCACCCTGGGCCAAAAAGTCCTACTTAAAGTTATAAAACGCACTTTCAGTTTAGAAATAAATTAATCAACACTTGCATCTTCATTCAAAAATAATACTCTTCTCTGCTATCTGAGCTAAAGCTGGCTACAAGTAGTCCTCAGGACATCTAGAGAGAGGCTTCGTTGGCTTCTCTTCTCTTCCACACACTCATATCTTACTAGCTATTATTTTAACACTGTCAAGGTCAAAGCTAAAAGGAAAAGAAAAATAAAACCAATGGTAATTTTTTTTTTTTTTTAATGAAGTTGCATTCTTGTCTCCCAGGCTGGAGTGCGATGGCACGATCTTGGCTCATTTCAACCTCCATCTCCCGGGTTCGAGTGATTCTCGTGCCTCAGCCTTCGAGTAGCTGGGACTACAGGCACGTGTCACCACACCTGGCTAATTTTGTATTTTTAGTAGAGCCTGAGTTTCACCAAGTTGGCCAGGCTGGACCTCAAGTGATCCATTCACCTCAGTCTCCCAAAGTGCTGGGATTACAGGTGTGAGCCACCATGCCCGGCCTAGTAAAATTCTTATTTATTCTATATTGTCATAAGATATTTTCATATTTGCTAGGCTTAGTGGTTTGGGGGGCTTTCTCTTGGACTTCTTTTGTGAGTTCATCAAAGTCTCCCAACAAACTACTGGTTTCTCACCAGAGGTTTCTTTGATCTGGTGAATATGCTCTATTTCTGTCCACAGCCCAGCGGTTACCCCCAGTTCTCTTCTGTTGAGGCTTTACTGTGCCTCCAGACAGCCCTACTGGACATCATCTAAGAGGACCTTCTTACTGGCTCTCTCACATGTACACAGGGTACTTCTGGTCCATAGGACACACTCAGGCAGTCTTGCACAAGCAAATTTGTGAGAGTAGTATGGACCCTAGATAAGAAACAGCAATTTTTTTTACTCTACCACCACAGAAACTCTCCCTTTTTCTGATCTTCAGGTTTCTCAAAGGGAGTCAGTCATCAGTGCACTCACTGTCCACCTCAGATCTCTCTGAAGGGAGCCATTATATCTCTGCCCAAACACCTGATGAGAGAGTGAATAAAATCTTAACACAGCTTTCTCTAAAGTGGTCCTCTTCACAAGTCTTATGATGAGAACCCCCATTTAACAGCACCTCCTGTGTCATAAGATACTATGTCCCTACTACCACTATGTCACAATTTTCTGACATCAGAGAAAGAAAAAGAAAAGAAATTCTCAGCAAACAAGGCTCTGACAACAAAAGCTGGCAGTTCTTGCAAAGACACCATTTGCCTCTTGCTTAAGATACTAAGCTAGCTCACCATTAGGGTGTGTAAAAAGACATTTGCAATTTTAAGATGCCAAGAAGACTGTTATATATGTGTTCCTCTATTTCCTCTTTGGGCATGCAGATTAGTAGGAAAAAAAAACAGTCTCAAGTTTCACTTTTTAGGCTGTTACCTTTATGTCTATGTATTAGTCAGCTCTCACACTGCTATAAATACCTGAGACTGGGTAATTTATAAAGAAGAGAGGTTTAATTATGTCATGGTTCTGCAGGTTCTACAGGAAGCATGGTGCTGGGCAGGCCTCAGGAAACTTACAATCATGGCAGAAGGCAAAGGGAGCAATACTTCATATGGCTGAAGAAGGAGCAAGGGGGAGGTGCCACACACTCCTAAACAACCAGATCTCATGAGAAATCACTATGCAAAAACAGCACCAAGAGGGATGGTGTTAAGCCATGAGAAACTGTCCCTGTGATCCAATCACCTTCCACCAGGCCCCACCTTCAACAATAGGGATTACAATTCATCGTGAGATTTAGGCAGGAACACAGATCCAAACCATATCAGTCTATAATAACTTCTTTAATTCTTTAGTGAATTGTGTATTCTCATTGTCACTGACCTGTCTTCCTTGATAGTCTGACAACTCACTTTGGAATTTAGCATCTGCGATTTTTCTGCCTCAGCCATAACTAGGGAGGAAAAATTCAATTTTAACATTGTATTATAGCAATCAATGAAGTTGTTCTATTGGATTCATTTATACAAAAAGTTTCTCCTACCACCTCATATCCCTTTTTGGGATTTTTGTGTAGGAACCACAGCAACCTTATCTTTAGATTTTATATTCTCCAAAATACTGGGTTATAATTTTTGCTTCCAAACCATTAGAAAGGCAAATTTCTAATCCTTGCATTTCACAAGGGAAATAGTAAATCAATTCTTTTATGTTTTTAATGTAAACTAAAGTCAAAAGAACAATACTACTGCAGAACTGAAGCCTCTTTCCTCTTAGTCTGAAACTTTAGCTGTCTATACTATTTAGGCCAGAGAAAATGTACAAGGCTTTGTGTCCAGATCCCTACAAGTCATCTAACCAGGAGGCCACAAGTCCACCCCACCTTCCACTTCTGTTTTCAGGCCCTGAAGAGTATAGAGAAAATACTGCTTTTCCTGGGGTTTTAAATGCTGGCAGAAGCAAGACTTTACGGTAATAAGACCTAGATCAAAGGCCTATCCGCCTGGTTCAGCCTGCCTGCCTCCATTCCCACCTCCACCATGTCCATCAGGGTAACCCAGAAGTCCTACGAGGTGTCCACCTCTAGCCCCCCAGGTCTTCAGCAGCCGCTCCTACACAAGTGGACCTGGTGCCTGCATCAGCTCCTCAAGCTTTTCCCCAGTGGTACCAGCAGCTTCCGGGGTAGCCTCGGTGGAGGTTATGGTGGGTCCAGCAGCATGGGAGGCATCACCACTGACACAGTCAACCAGAGCCTGCTGAGTCCCCTTAACCTGGAGGTAGACCCCAACATCCAGGCCATGCGCGCACAGGAGAAGGAGCAGATCAAGACCCTCAACAGCTAGTTTGCCTCCTTCATAGACAAGGTACGGTTCCTGGAGCAGCATAACAAGATGCGGAGACCAAGTGGAGCCTCCCACAGCAGCAGAAGACAGCTTGGAGCAACATGGACAACATGTTTGAGAGCTACATCAACAACCTTAGGCAGCAGCTGGACACTCTGGGCCAGGAGAAGCTGAAGCTTGGCAACATGCAGGGGCTGATGGAGAACTTCAAGAACAAGTATGAGATCAATAAGTGTGCAGAGATGGAGAATGAATTTGTCCTCATCAAGAAGGATGTGGATGAAGCTAACATGAACAAGGTAGAGCTGGAGTCTCTCCTGGAAGGGCTGACTGACGAGATCAACTTCCTCAGGCAGTTGTATGAAGAGGAGATCCCAGAGCTACAGTCTCAGATCTCGGGCACATCTGTGGTGCTGTCCATGGACAGTGGCTGCTCCCTGGACACGGACAACATCATCGCTGAGGTCAAGGTGCAGTACAAGGAGATCTCCAATCGCAGCCGGGCGGAGGCTGAGAGCATGCACCAGATCAAATATGAGGAGCTGCAGACGCTGGCTGGGAAGCAGGGGGATGACCCGCAGCGCACAAAGACTGAGATCTCCAAGACGAACTGGAACATCAGCAGGCTCCAGGCTGAGATTGAGGGCCTCAAAGGCCAGAGGGCTTCCCTGGAGGCCGCCATCACAGATGCCAAGCAGCGTGGGGAGCTGACCATCAAGGATGCTAACGCCAAGCTGTCCGAGCTGGAGGCTGCCTTGCAGTGGGCCAAGCAGAACATGGCGTGACAGCTGTGTGGGTACCAGGAGCTGATGAAAGTCAAACTGGCCCTGGATATCGAGATTGCCACCTACAGGAAGCTGCCGGAGGGCGAGGAGAGCCGGCTGGAGTCTGGGATGCAGAACATGAGTATCCATACAAAGACCACCACTGCCTATGCAGGTGGTCTAAGCTCGGCCTATGGGGGCCTTACAAGTCCTGGCCTCAGCTATGGCCTGGGCTCCAGCTTTGGCTCTGGCACAGGCTCCAGCTCCTTCAGCCACACCAGCTCCACCAGGGCCGTGGTTGTGAAGAAGATCGAGACCCACGAAGGGAAGCTGGTGTCCGAGTCCTCTGACGTCCTGCCCAAGTGAACAGCTGTGGCAGCCCCTTCCAGCCTGCCCCTCCTGCGGCTGCCGGAAAGCACGGGAGGGAGGCCACTGTGCAGGGTAGCACAGGGAACAGGAGACCCACCTGAGGCTCAGCCCTAGCCCTCAGTCCACCCATGCGGGAGTTTAGTGCCTGAGGACCCCCCTTGCCCATGCCTCCAGCTACAAAACAATTCAATTGCTTTTTTTTTTTCCTGTCCTAACTAAATCCTCAGCTAGCTCTGCCAAAAAAAAATAATAATAATAATAAAAAGTAATCACTTCATGCCTTAGGTGGTGAAAAAACAATTAGCATCTATTAAATGCATTTCAAACTCAAAAAGTACTTAAGGTTAAGTAAAAGTAGACCTAGTAAGATCAAGGAGTCATTATCTTTGCTCATTAAAGAGATATGTATCAGTCACAAAATCAGCAGGAAATAAACAAAATTCAGAATAATTTAAACTGAGAGATGCCGGTGAAAAAATGAATTATAGAATAATGGACATGGCTTAGGAAACAAACAGGGTGTGTTAGTCCATTCTCACACTGCTATAAATAAATACCTGAGACTGGGTAACTTATAAAGAAAAGAGGTTTAACTGGCTCACAGTTTTGCAGGCTATGCAAGAAGCATAGCGACTTCTGCTTCTGGGGAGGCCTCAGGAAGCTTTCAATCACGGCAGAAGGCAAAGTGAGAACAATGCACTTCACGTGGTTGGAGCAAGAGGAAGATGTAACCCATTGGGGATTACATTTCAACATGAGATTTGGGTCAGGACAGAGATCCAAACCGTTATCACGAGGGATGCTGAGATGCCTGGAGACTGGTGATAGTGAGAAACCATTATGATTCCAGGGGCCAAAGCGGGAGGATGAAACATTGTCAAAGCAGAATATCTCCTCCAACTCTACATTCTCCTTCCGGTGCCTTTGGTTTTGTGAACCCAACCCCAAGTCAGCCCACAAGAGAACCCGATGATGCAGTCTATTTTGGTCAACACCCTGAAGCATGAAGAAAAGCACAAAATAATGGACACTAGAACTGGATATTAAGATGACAGTGAAAATAATGAGCACAAGTTTCCAGTCAAAATATATCACCTAAAAATAGATATGCCATACTCTCTGTCTTTGGGAAAAAATCCATTCATGAACAGACATGAGAGCAATTGGAAAGATGAGAGATAAGACAAAGAGTCCTTGAAAGCCAGTAAGCTCCAAAACAGATATTAACTCAGACACAACTTGAAACTCTGTTGCTGGCCATTGCACAGGAGACCTGAAGTGGTGGAGGAGAGAGGGGGCATGTCCTAGGAGAAGTAGATATTTGATAGAAAGGAGAGAAAACATCCCCAAGAAATACCTCAAAATTGTCAACTAGCATCCTTTCGGAAGATTGCATGTAATGATACTTGGTGAACTGTGAAAGCATTTAGCTGGCTGTAGTTATTAGTTACTGCTGTTACTAACAGCAGTCCAGGATGGAGTACCTAATAAGACCCCTATCACGACCATATTGAGCTTGTGTTACAAGCACCTTACTCCATTGTGGTGGCTGTTGGCTTTCTCAGCTCCAAATCCACCATTCTATAGACTCTGCTTTTGATAAGAAGGCTGCAACTCATGAATCAGAATAATCGTTTGGTTCCCTGCTATGGTCCATTAATTGGGGGAGGCTAGGACACTGGAAGCTGCTGTAGGGACAAATATGTCTATCATGTTTGCTTATTGTACCTATCAGTGCCATCACAGCAATAGTTCTTTGCCCAGATGCATTGGTTCCAGTTTCTAGTTTTATTTTTTCCCACACTTCCAGCAATAATCTCATCATGCCCCTCAGAAGAAATAGAATCAACCATCAGTGGGCTGTATTCAGGGACCTAAGTCCCAACTCCACGAGAGGTCTTTCTCTGGTGTTCCTGAGGTATGAGCTGTAGCAGGGAAGTTCCCTTTCCTGTAAGGTTGGCTCTTGGCCCCATGTTCTCCATCCTTTGAGCTCCTAAGGTACCAGAACCAAAAGAGCAGCACCCTCTCATTATAGGTCAGAATATAAGCTCTTGGGGGAACTCTCCACCAAAATTATAGTTTTTAATAAGCCCAAACTCTTCTCTTTGTTCCCAAGGTCATATAAGTAGAGGAAACTTCCTGTAGTTATTATCCCCGCATTATTCCTGTGTTCCTTTTTTTCCCTTTCAGTCCTCTAATACCTGTTTATCCAGTTCTTTGTACTAAATGCCTCCTGTGTTAGTCACTGGTGTGATTTCTGTTTTTCAATCTAGACCCTGAATAGCATATCCACTTCAACTTTCCTTGGGGATAAGGTCCAAGCATAGCATTATAAATCCCACCAGATTAAAATATTTCTGTATTTGCTTCTGTTAATCTTGAGGCCTTACAGAAAATTAATTTATTTGAAGACGGTATTTCCCAAAAGCAGGAACACGCTTGTTCAGCAATAAGCATGACATTACTACTTCTGAAGAAACTATACAGATTGGAGTTGAATTAAGCATAGTTGTATTTCACAGAATGCTTATGCTTGACATCTTCCCTGAAGAGCTGGGAGAAAGTATGAATATTTGACCAAATACAGTTAGGTTACTGACAATGCAATAAAATATTTATTTATTATACTAGCTGTTAAATGTGGAGGTCAAGGAGGCCAGAGGCAAAGGAAAGTAAAAATATTTGGAACATTTGAGTAACCATGGACACGGCAAGCTGTCTATGGTAAATTTCATTTATAAGATTCAGTAATTTGAAATTGTTAACGCACTTTTTATTCCCATTTGAGATCAACGTGACGTTATTTATCTCTTTAAAGGAGAAGTTTAAATAATAAGTAGACACTCTTTTTCCATTTTTTTAAAACAAAATAATACCACATTTGCAAACTAAGCTGGGCCATTGGTTAACAAAGTCTTTGAAAATGATTCATCTCAAATGCAGAAATGTTATTATCATCATGACTATCAAAGGAAAAGAATGATATCCTTGAGAATCTTCAGCTCATATTAATCTCTCTGAGTTCACAGTCTTCTTACTTCAAACTAAGTTGTATTTTGGGAAACTTTAAATACAAGCATGAGTCTAAACATATTAACCTCTTTGAATGGCATTTTACTCATCTATAAAATGACAAAGACTAGAAAAAACTGAAACGTTCATCTAGTTCTTTGCCGTGCTAGAATGGAGAACTTTTAGCACAGCCTAGCGTATCTGTTTGGTCTTCACACTGTAGATGATGGGGTTCATTACAGGAGGGATTAGTAGGTAGGCATTGGCAATCAAAGTATGCACATATGGTGGGGCCTGCTTCCCAAACCTGTGAACAAAGGACAGACTGATCAATGGAATGTAAAATACAGCAACAGCCCCAATATGGGAGATATATGTGCTGAAGGCTTTCTTCCTTTCTTCTGGGGAAGCAATGCTGAGAACAGTCTTAATGATCAAAATATAAGAAAGGACAAGAAAGACAGAATCCGCCCCAGCAGTGGCAATCAGGGAAGTCAGCCCAACTGCACTGTTGATCCTGGTGTCTGTGCATGAGAGCTTCATCACATCAGGGTGAAAGCAATAGGAGTGGTGGAGCACGTGGCTGCAGCAGTAGGACAGTCTTTTAAGAAGCAACACCATAGGAGTCAGTGTTATTGTTCCCCTGGTGATAATTGCTACTCCAATCTGTGCTATTTTAAGATCAGTTAAGACAGAAGCATATCTAAGAGGATTAGTAATGGCCACAAAACGATCAAAAGCCATGGCCAACAGCACTGAAGATTCCATGACAGTGGAGAGTTGAATAAAGAACATCTGGGACAAACAGGCATTAAAGCTGATTTCCCTCACATTGAACCAGAATGTACCCAGCATGGTGACCAGAGTGGATACGGACAGGCCGAGGTCAGTGGTGGACAGCATGGAGAGGAAATAATACATGGGTTTGTGGAGGCTGGGCTGAGTGACGACAGCAAAGAGGATCAGGCTGTTTCCTGAAAGGGCAGTTACATAGAGGAAGCAGAAGGGAATGGAGATCCAGGTGTGGAAGGCTTCCAGCCCAGGAACACCAGTGAGCAGGAAAATGATGGAAGTGGAGGTGATATTCTGCAAAGTTGACATATTGAACTCAAACGGCAGAATCTTAAGCTGAGTGTCTGGCAATGATAAACTGTATTTATTTATTATGCATTTAATCTGAAATTATTTCACCAAGTAAACATTTGTAAAAGATAATGTCTATCTTATATAGAAAGCTCATAAAGATTGGTTAATGGCAACAACAAATGAAGGCCACATCAAACAAAGGAGCAGAAAACAGGAAATGAATGGTTCCCTGAGGATACAGAATTTGTACAAAAACGAAGAGAGCAGCATTCCGTTTTATTTAAGTTCACATGTCTGATAAGTGACTTCAAGTGGTAGGTAGTCAGCAAATATTTGTTGAAGTGTGTGAAAAGTGTTGTATGATATTTTAGACAAATAGTAATATATGCAGTGATTCTGATACAGTAATTGAATTACACTAGCTTTCGGAGGCCCATCCAAAAAATCCTCTCTTTATCTCCTGCTATTTTCTTTCAATCAGAATCAGATCCAATATGTCTAATAAATAGCCAACATTTGTTGATCCCCTACTATCTGCAGTGTGATAATACCCTGGATAAACATACAGTCTACTCATGATATTAAAATTTAAACTGTACCTAAGAAATTTTCATACCACATAACAAGCGTGAGTTAGATATAAAAACATATACTTATGCGTAAACCATAATTAGAATATATGGCGCCTCCAATATGAACGTATTATGGATAGTTGAATGTTATGAATTTTTATCCTGCATCCCAAGTCAACGTTTTTTACAGCTGCATGTTATAAATTTTAACTGGGTTAAAATACTCTGACATTTACCAGCTGGGTTACCATATGATGAGTTACTAACAATGGTATGCATATCCACAGGACTATTGTGAAGATTAAATTAATGTATGTGAAAATCTCAGCAGAGCATCTCACTATGGTAAAAAACTTACCAAATGTTAGTTATTATCATTAAAGAGAAAAATTAAAGTTAAAAAAGTGTCTACATACTGTTTTCCAACATCTATCCCCAACCCCCACCTTCATGTATCTACTTGTCTCTTTATCTGGTAGCTGAGAAAAAATAAAAAACATGGAAATATTCTAAATCTAATTTAGGTAATATCCACTGGTTAATATCTCTTTCTCATTTCTTCTCTTCTTCCGCTACAACTATGTTTTTCTCACCCTTTCTTCATCTTTCCAGGTTAAAAAGAAGAGCTCTTACTCCTTTCCAGACAACCTGCATTACCTAGTCTCAATCTATCTTGGATGTTAGTTTTGTTTAACATCAAACGTTACTGAGTGCAAGCTGCAATCCAGACTGTTGAGATACAGAGCCAAGTGAAGTATTGCACCTGCCCTGAGGATCATTAGGAAATAATAGGATAGTTCAGAAAACAAATGTGCAAACAAATAAAAAGACTGTATTTAAAATACAGAGGTATATATATTAGAAAATTGGAGGCGATGGAGTCAAACAGCTTCTCTGAGTAAGTAAAGAATTGTCGAGCAGAGGCTGATAAGTGAAAATCATCATGAAAGAAATTCTAAGCATATTCAAAGGCAATGGGGTTTCAGGTATTTTAGAAAAGCCACTAAAGTGTAAGATACAATGTACCAAAAGTTAGTGTTTAAGAGGTAAGAAAGGGCTGGGCACGGTGGCTCATGCCTGTCATACCAGCACTTAGGGAGGCCGAGGCAGGTGGATCACCTGAGGTCAGGAGTTTGAGACCAGCCTGGCCAACATGGTGAAACCTCATCTCTACTAAAAATACAAAACATTAGCTGGGCGTGGTGGCACATACTTGTATTCCCAGCTGCTCAGGGGGAGGGGGGGGCCAGTGAGGGCTGAGGCAGGAGAATTACTTGAACCTGGGAGGCGGAGGTTGCAGTGAGCTGAGATCACGCCATTGCACTCCAGCCTGGGCAACAAGAGTGAAACTCCATCTAAAAAAAAAGAGGTAAGAGAGATCAAGTATGTAATTATCTTCTTTGCTTTAAAAGGGTAAGAGATTTGTGCTATTCATACAATCTATATAAAATACGATTTATTCCTCAATCTAAATATAATTAAAAACAAGAACGACGTTCTTCTTAGCCTGCATCCCTGCTATGTGTATCTCCTTTCCTACACCAACAACTCATAAAATGATTTGTCTATCCTCATTTCCCTCCCTCATGGTTCATACCTATATTTGAAATCTGGTTCTGTTTTTGATCAAAACATAATTTGTTGCATTAGTTGCCTATAGCTGCATAAGAAATTACTAAAACTTCAGTGACTTTAAACAAGACATATATATTACCTCACAGTTCAGTAAGGCAGATGTCTGAGCACAGCAAAACTAGGTGCACTACTCAGGATCTCGCACGGTTGAAATTAAAGTTCCAGCCAGTACCATGTTCTTAATTGGAGAGGAGGGTCCTTACAATTCTCACTCAGATTGCTGTAGGAATTCAGTTCCTTGTGGTATATGGTTGAGGTTTCTAATTTCTTGCTGGGCTTTTAGCTTCTAGAGGCTACCCTCAGTCCCAGTCATGTGTTCTTCTCACAACGTGATATCTTAGGTCTTCAAATCCAGCAGGAGAACGTCCTTCGAGATTCTTGTCTCTTTTAAAGACTTCTATGATTAGGTAAGCCCTACCAGGATAATCTTCCTTTTGATTAACTCAAAGTCAAGTAATCAGGGACCTTAGTTACATCTGTTAAACCCTTTTTGCCATATAATGCAACGTAATCCTGGGAGTGATATCCCATCACATTCACAGGCCTCACTCACACACCCAAGGCATGGGTATTGCTCAGGACAAGTACGCCAGGACGGGCAGAAATCTTTAGGGCCCTTTTAGAATTCTACCAACCCCACCTGTCAAGGCTATCCAGTCTCTAAATCTTTATAGGTTCAACTTCTGAAATGTCTCTTGATTGACCATATTTATCTTCCAGTTTTATCAGTGACCTTCCTCCCTACCCTCAGAAATCTTTTTATATACTGCACCTGGGCTTTTCCTTACTTCCCCAAACTACCAAATATAGTAAGTTCTTTCACACTAATGTGTTTGCTTAATTCATGTAGTTCTCTCTTTTTGAATAAGACAAAATATTTTAGATCCACTATTTGATCTAGTGAACCATGTATAAATTAAACATGAATTTATTTCAGGAAGCATTTGGTAGCATCACCTACTCTAAGTCAAGTCAGAAGAACTTCTTCCTCTGGAGTTATATTCTTTTATATTTATGCATCTAGAATAGTGTTTATTCCATTGTATGATCAAATATGCCTCTCTAACAAAATTAAGTTACTGGAAGGTAGTTCGTTGTTTTTTCATCATTATATTCCCCATACCTTGAAATATATTTTGAGAAGTGTGGGCATACAATATATACAAGTTGATGTAAATTCAATCCAAGAGTTGTTAACTGACCAAGATTCTGAACATATCTCAGGACCTTAACACACTCAATTTTGTCTATTTAAAATATGCTGTGTTGCCTAAAATTATATATGTGGCTTCTGGAAGAATTGCACAGAGCTCCCCAGTGTTCTCACAAACTGAGTAACGTGTGTGTGTGTGTGTGTGTGTGTGTGTGTGTGTGACAGAGAGAGAGAGAGAGAGAGAGATTTGGGGTTTTACTGATGGAAGACTCTGTCCTAGTATTGGAGGGTTAACTTTTATGTGCCCTCCCATTTGTTGACAGTAATTATCTTCCTATTATATCAAGATAACACTCCAGACCCATTGTAAGAATGTGTTGCAAGTTATTTCCTGGGCTACCTTGACTTATCTCTCTTCTCCGATTACAGAGTAAGTGATATTGTTATATGGTCATACAAACCTAGGTTCAAATTTTGTCTCTGCCACCTAGACCTAGCCAGAGTTCTCCAAATAAGCACTTTACATCAGATTCCACTAATGTGAAACTGGTAGTTCACCAATGGCACTACTTTGTAAGGATTAAACGAGATAACATTGTAAAACATATAATATGCTGACCAGTGTGTGGGACGTGGAAGTCACTTGATATTGGTAAATGAAGATAAGGATGAGGATAAGAATGGCGGTGTCAGTGTGTGTGATGGTGGTAGTGGCTGTTGACCTTAGGACCTTCAGTGGCAGCTATAAAATGTGACACAACTAACCAGGAAACTTAAAATTGCATGGACACATTAACAGCCTGCTCTAAGCAGCAAAACAAATGGCTCATAGACCGATCAAACCTCCTCAGAATAGAATGTTCCTAGAAAATACAGATTTCAGAAAATAGATTTCCACAATTTTCCTTAGGCACCCACAAGAGCTTTCTGCAGCTAATAGTCTCCCTCGTTCTTAAAAGAAACCAGGGCGTGTAAAGTGTGATGCTTTTCCTGAATGCAGCAGTTTTACTTACAAAGTCTAAGGATGTGTTCTTTCCTGCCTGTTTTCCAGAAAGGGGCCTGAGGAGCTGGGGATGTATTCTACCCAGAAATAGGTAGCATATATACATATCTCAGGATGCCTGAAAGCTCTTAATAAGCTCCTGGTGGAGATTTCTGCAGCCCCCAGAGTATGAAGCTTCAAAAGGGCTCATTCTACTTCATGGCTTCCTTCTCCTTCTACTTCATGTACTTTTATAGTTTCCATGAAGGGACTGCTGTTACAGGTCTTTGATCTTATGTGTTGATAAAATTTTCTTAAAAGTAAATTTGTGAGTAACCACACCCTCCGAAAAAAACCTACAAGATCGCCCCTCATTTTCACACCACTCCCACACCCAACTGATAAACTTATCTTCCTCCTATACTATTTACGTGAATTTTATATATTTTTAGAAACCCCTCTGCTTGTGCTTCACTCTATGCCCCCCAAAAATCTTCATTTATTCTTTCATGGAACATTTGAAGTATCTTTCGTATTCTAGGACTTTGTACTGGTAATACAGAGAATAAAACGGTCATTTTCCTCCAGAGCTCCTTGGAGGGAACCCCTTGTGGAAACAGACATAGAACTCAGTGTTTACAATGAGGGATATTTATGATGACAGTACAGAAGAGTTGTGTTTATCCTGCAGGAAACTCAGAACCAGGTCTGTCAGGAGACAATGGAGCACAGAGCGTAGGAAGAACAGAAGGTAACTAATAACAGACTCAGCTCACTTGGAACCCTGGGTGTCAGTGTAGGGGAGAGATGAAGCTAAATAGGGAGACAGGATCTATGTTAGGCATGAAGATCTTTTATGCATCTTAAGTCATTTGAATCTAAATAACATAATACAAATTACACAGCATGGAACTTAATCTTTCCTCTTCCCTAGAAAAACTCATTTTTACAGCTCCACATGAAGCAGCTGAGGAAGTTGGGCACCTAATTTGAGAATCCCTAATATATTGCAGTTTTCTGCTTGGTTTCAATATCAACCTGAATGGTACAAATATCACATCTTCCCCCTAAACTCTGATAAATCAGTTTATAGAAATGTCAATTTAGAAGACATTCTCAAACAGAACTTCAATACCTCATCGCCTACTCTTTCAAAGTCTACTTCAGATTAACTAGACTACTATTTTCAGCATTAGTTCTGACAGTTTTAAACAACCATTGTTTCAGATGGACTATAAATAAAAGCAAAATATATATACCATAGTATTGGATGTTGTTGAATTCAGAGTATAACATAGATAGTAGGGAAAAATAAGAGGTATAAGCTGTAAGATTAAAAGAAAAAAACTTAGAAATAAGAAAAAATATAAAGTATTATTTTATAAAGAGAGAAAATAAATATACTTCAAAGTGGATTTTATTAAGGTACATATAACTATACTATGCAAGATTATCTGTAATTGACACTTCATAAATTACATTATTAAAGCATGAATCAAAATTGTTACTTTCACAATAACATTCTTAGTACATTTATTTTAAGATACACCCAAAAATGTGGTTGCTCCAGCTTCAAAATGATTTTTGAAAACTTTTCATAACTATCCATATGCAATTTAAATAATTTATGTTTATGCTTTTATTGCTTAGAAATGAGTGCATATTATATTTTCTCTATTAAACAGTAAATTTCCAGGAGCTATATTTTTCTTATCAAGTCGAGTATCTCCTGGGCTGGTTGTTTTTCCATTGGTTCAGGCTTCTACTGGGAGAAAGAGAGCCTGCCATCTATGACTACTCTTAGTATATGGTATAATGTTTTGTACACAGTTTGTAAGTAACAACTGATTAAAATATTGTTTCAATTTAGATATGTTTAGTCAGATTTAAACACCTTAAGAATGAAGGCTGTGCCTTCCCTGTTCACTATTATCCCTAGTACCTCCCTTCCATAGTGTTTGCCAAAATGAAGATGCTCAAAATATGTCAGTATATATGTGAAGTTATATAAAAATAAATTTAATTCAATAAGCATACTTTAAGTAGCTATTATTAATAAAGCACTGCACTTGTATCTGTGCAAGATACATCAATTCCCAAAGTCCAATGCCCATTTTCAAAAAGTTTCAGATCAGTAGGGGAAGAGAAATCTGACTACCTATAAGACAAAGATTTATTAACAGCACCTGAAAGAATAATAAATGGAACAATCAGGAAAAGAAAGAGGTGGGTATTTCAGTCAGAGAGAGCAAAATAATCAAAGACTTAGAGGCAATATATTCCTGGTGTTTTTCAGAAATATATAAAATTCATCAAAGTGGATAGACCCCAGAAAAGTGTTACTCTGTCATACATGATAATTCATAAATGTCTTATTAAAATGCAAATTTGTGGGTTCCATTTCAAGGGTTTCTGTTTAAGTAGTTCTGGAGCGGAATTGAGGAATCTGCACTTTAAACACAAGTGTCAAGTGGTTTGGATGCACAGATGCTGGACCACATTGAGAAAAGTGGTAGATGCAAGTAGAAAGTGGATGTCATCTTATGAGTGTATTCAGTGGGTTGTATGAGGCCAGGTCTGTGAAGACCCATTGGAATGAAGATCTTATGGAAGATGAAGAATTAAAAAAGTTTTGTTTTGTGGGAAGGTGTTAAGTGGAAATTACTTCATTATCTAAAAAGAAAAAGAAACCCTCATTATTTAACATTTATAAAATGCAAGAAAGTATAAAGAATATGTCAGCAAAACAATATCCAGCTATCAAATATAAGCTGTTGTGATGTTTGGGATATGTCTATTTATACTTTTTAATGTGCATGTACACATATTCACATGAAATATATACACAAGTAAGTACTTTGTATACTAACCTATCCTTTTTAACAAAATGTAATTTACCTTTCTATCAGTATTTAACTTGTTGCATTGTATTTTATATTTTATTTAGTGAGTACCCTAAATTAATTGTTTAAGCAGTTTCCACATTTTCATTGCAATGTATAATGAATGATGTGTTGAACATCACAATATATCTTTACATTCTTGCCCATTTTTCTTCTTTAGACATATATTTAAACAATGGACCCCCAGATCTTTTACTATTAAAATACAAATGCATTTACCAAGGTGACCTCAAGTACTCTTTTAAGAATTAGGAAAGTAGTCCTTTTATTAATACTTCTTGCTTATTGTGCTTATTTGTATTCTTCAGCCATTTACAATCTGTCTGGTGGAATAATGAATCATTACAAATAAACTGTAAGAATTACTAAAACCTAGACTTTGCCTATTGATCTACGTTACAGGAGACCTACTTTGGAGAGCTACATGCCCTAGAAGTGGTGAGACTCCTAAACTCCAAGTATAACTTTACTTGTGCATGCTTTCAGACATATTTTAACTGTGGTCCTATACTGTGCTAGGTTCAGTATTCATGACAGGATCAGAAGTACCGACATAATCTCTGCCCTCAAATAACTCACCATTTAGAACTGTGTAAATGGTAAGTTAGTGGATCATCAGAATAGAAAGAAAGCATGTTGAAACCAGCTGTTTCAATAAACAACAGTAATTCACAGTACTGAATGATCAAACATGGGTCAGGGAAGACTTGGTAAAGAAGGAGTACACTCAAACTTCCCTAAATTAGCTTAGAAAGAAATACTTTGAGCACAGCCTTGCGAATTTGCTTGGTCTTTACACTGTAGATTATGGGATTCATTACAAGAGGGATAAGCAGATAAACGTTGGCAACGAGTATGTGCACAAGGGGAGGGGCATGCTTTCCGAATCTGTGCACTAGTGACAAACTGATCATGGGGATGTAGAAGATGGCAACTGCACTGATGTGAGAGACACAGGTACCAAGAGCCTTTTTCCGCTCCTCTGGGGAGGCAGTGCAGAGCACAGAGTGGATGATCAGAACATAGGAGAGGAGGATCAAGACTGAGTCTAAGCCAGCAGTAGAGATAACAATGGCCAGGCCAAATGCACTGTTGATCCATGTGTCTGTGCATGAGAGCTTCATCACATCAGGGTGGAAGCAGTAGGAATGGTGGAGCACATGACTACGGCAGATGGAGAGGCGCTTAAGGAGCAGGAGTAGAGGCACTAGAGCTGTTGTCCCCCTAAGAACAATTGCAAAGACCACTTCAATAATCCATGAATTGGTTAAGATTGTGGCATATCTCAGTGGGTTACAGATGGCAATGAAGCGGTCAAAGGCCATTGCCAAAAGTACTGAGGACTCCATGAATGTGAAGCCGTGGATAAAGAACATTTGGCCAATGCAGGCATCAAAACTGATTTCTCGAGTATTGAACCAGAAAATACCCAGCATGGTGGTCAATGTAGAAAGACACAGACCTAGGTCCATGAAGGATAGCATGGAGAGAAAATAATACATGGGTTCATGGAGGCTCGACTCAGTGATGATGACAAACAGGATCATGCCATTCCCAGAGATAGCAATGACATAGAGACAACAGAATGGGATGGAGGTCCAGATCTGAGGGGTTTCAAGGCCAGGGATGCCAGTAAGGAAGAATACTGCAGGGTGGAAAATGCTCTGGTTGAAGGATGGCATGATGAGTGAAGAAGCAGATGTCTTTGAGGAAAAGAACCATGTCCTATAATAATGGAAAAGAAAAGCATTTTCACTCTCTTCTATATACCATACAATTTATCATCACTAGAGAACCACGTCCTATTCTTCAATAAAAATGCATAGCCACTTACTGTTTTCTTAGATGTGTTCTTGAATGAACTAGGAGAGGACACAGACATTAAATTGTGTAAAGAAACCTGGTTTTTAGCAAGATTCCCATTATATTACATCTAGGCTTCAGGATATTTATATACACATATATAAAACAGGAGATTAGTTTCAATAATAGAAAATATTTCCCAGTTCTATGACTGTATGTACATGGGCAGATAGGATATTTCTGGGCAACCATAAGAAACACAACAGGAAATTCACCCCGCTTTTCTTCACTTCTCAGTTTCTGTGGCAAAAACCCTAAGGTGCATTAAAGTTTGTAAGTCCATGTGACCCAATGAAAGTAAGAGAATAAGATAATATTAAACATTTTCTAGTAAAATACTCCTGATCAAATAAATACACAACAGCTATTGAGTGAAAAAAATAAATAAATAAAACTAAGTACCAGGAGAGAAACAATTAAATCTAAATGGACCACGATGGGTGATAGTAGAAAAAAGGTTTGTTTATACATGTAATAATTGAGAAGTTGATTATGTTCAAAGGAAATTCTGCCTGAAAAAAGATGGCTTAAATAACCTTAACAAGAACAAAGGAATTCATTGGAAAGTCATGGATAATAACTGGAGTATTTACCTGAGCAAGTTTCTCAATTTTCCATTTCTGCAAAAGGGCATTGAGAATAGATTGGCTGGGGGAAGGAGGTTTTCTCTGGAGATCTAAGTGTATGCTCACCCAGATCCATAAATCTGTAGGACTGAAAATGTTTCTGTATATTGCTTCTTGTCTTAAGTTTTCTGACACTGTTTTTTATCTATAGAAAGAATGTTTGGTTTTTAACATATTTATGCTCCCCTTTCACTCACTCATGCATGTATTTACTCAAAAAAAATTAAATACCTACAGTGTTAGTGTGTGCATTAGAATTAGACTTGCTACGTTAAGAAGGTCTGACTCCGAGAGAGAAAATATTTGAGTGTAAGTTAACTTAGTTATCTTCATTGCAACCCCCCGAATGAATAGACAGGAGCTTAGACATCAGTAAGAATAATTGGTTACAGGAAGTGTGTTCAAGAGGGCATTTCTCTAGGTATTTGAGAAGAAGGAAAAATGTTCAATACAGGAAGCCTCTTTGAGTTCTCACAAAAAAAAAAAGATAGTGGCTGGGAATTTTGAATTGAGAGGCAATGCAAGACAAAACAAAATCTATGGATTTTCAAGTCAACCCTTGGATCTCAGTTGGAAGATAAGCTTCACTTTTTCACCTGTGACTTTACATACAAGAATCGAGACATGTACCTACTTCTGCGTCTTAGGGAAAATGACTCCTGCCCTGATAATAGGGCTTGAGAGTTGTGAAACTAATGTCTATGGTTGAAGTCACAGGATCAGTGAAAAATATCTTAGAGTAATAAATCTAAGGGAAATGAAGTCTGAGGACAGAGTGCTGGGGAACAGCAGTATTTAAAGAAAAGACCAGAAGAAGCACCCTCTAATGAAATTGAGGAGACATGGCCACTAAGGTAAAAATGACTCCCAGGAAAACACAAGGACCATTTTTTCTCAAACCTATGATCTCAGAGCCAGAAAAAAATGGCTAGCACAACAGCATCTAAAAGTATCTATTAAATAAATGAATGAACTGCTTCCGAAAATAGTGATAAACCCCAGTGCTTAATATTTCCACATATGTGTGATTCCTGATATGTGGCCCCCTCAAATTATAAGTTAAATTCATGCAACCATAAGAACATATTTTAACATAGGAGGAAAACAGTTTTCTCAGTAATCTGATATTTATCTTTGAGACAAGGACTTTGCTCAAATTTGGACCTAGTGATAAAAACATTTATTTTCCCAGTTGAAGTGGAGAGCAAGTAATGACCTTAAGGTCATACACTCTTTATTTTAAAAATGAGGAAGCAGGCTCTCAATTTAATGTTCTTTTTATTATAGTAAATAAACCCAATTTGCAAACCAAATACCTGATTAGGGGTTAATATTCAAAATATATAAGGAACTCCTACAACTCAGTAGCAAAAACACAAATAACTCAATTTAAAAATGCACAAAGGACTTGAATAGAGATTTCTCCAAACAAAACATACAAATGGCCGACAAATATAAAAAGATGCTCAACATTACTAATCACATAAATGCGAATCAAAAATCATCAAAATCACAGTGAGATATAACCTCATAGCTATGAAAATACTTATAATAAAAAACAATAGCAAGTGTTGACAAGAATGAGAAGAAACTGTACCTACTGTACACAGTTGGAGAGAATGTAAAATCATGCAACCACTGTGAAAAACAGCACATCCACTCTGAGTATATATCCAAAGGAAAGGAAATCAGTTAGTCAAAGAGATATCTGCACTTCCATGTTCATTGCAGAATTAGTCACAATAGCCAACATATGGAAACAACCTAAATGTCCATCAACAAATGAATGGATAAAGAAAGCACAAGACATACATGTAATAGAATATATTCAACCTTAAAAGCAGTAATATTCTGACACATGCTACAACATGGATGAAACGGAAATGAAATACTTCTGATTCCACTTACATGTGAAGCATCTCTTAGCCAAACCCATAGAAACAGAAAGTAGAATGGTGATTGTAACAGACTAGGGAGAGGGAAAAATGGGGGAGATGCTGTTAAACAGGTATAAAGTTTCAGTTACTAAAGAAGAATTAGTTCCAGAGATCTGATATACACCATTTTACTTATAGTTAACAATACTGTATTGTGCGATTAAAAGTTAGAGTAAATCTCATGTTAAGTGTTCTTTTCTTTCTTTCTTTCTTTTTTTTTTGAGATAGGGTCTTGCTCTGTTGCCCAGGCTGGAGTACAGTGGTGCAATCACTGCTCACTGTAGCCTCAAACTTCCAGGCTTCAGTGATCCTCCTGCCTCAGCCTGCCAAGTAAAGAACCTGTAAAGTAGCTGAGACTACAGGCACACACCATCATGCCTGGATAATTTTTTTATTTTTTGAAGAGATGAGGTTTCTCCGTGTTGCCCAGGCTGGTCTTGAACTATTGAACTCAAGGAATACACCTGCCTTGGCCTCCAAAGTGCTGGGATTACAAGTGTGATTTTATCACAATAAAAATAAATAGAATAGCTATACTGTAAACAGCAAAAATAAAAATAAAACATAAAAGAAAAACCCAACAGATTAAGTACTTGGCTATATTTCTCTCTAATAAAATTAGTGGTAATGTATTTAATGCCTTCTATGTGCCAAACAATTTACTTCACTGAATCTCTGAGTCCCTCTTTCCACTGTACATAGCTCATAGCATCTTTCTTCAACTCCTGTAATCAAAGGGAAACATAATAGGATTCTTGTAACAGAGGGAACTCTATTAGCAAACATGGGTCCAAGAACATCTCCCACCCCCCACCCCCCCACCCTCCCACCCTCCAACCCCTGCTAGGCTGGAGTGCAATGGCACAATCACCTCCTCCTCCCAGGTTCAAGCAATTCCCTTGCCTCAGCCTCCCGAGTAGCTGGGACTACAGGCACATGCCACCACACTCGGCTAATTTTTGTATTTTAGTAGAGACGGGGTTTCAACATGTTGGCCAGGATGGTCTCAATCTCCTGACCTTGTGATCCACCCACTCCGGCCTCCCAAAGTGCTGGGATTACAGGCTTGAGCCACCGCACCCAGCCAATAATAGCTTTTTTTAAAAAATTCTATGATTCTCGAGTTGTCTCAAGACCAAGTCTTGAGTCTGTCTCAAAACCAGTCTTGAGTTGTCCTGCACTAAAACTAATGAGCAAATATGAAACTCTTCTTAAACAGATCTCTTTAAGTGTCTCTTTCTCCCCCACTGAGAATTCTTCCATGACAAAGCCTGTAACTTAAACATACCTGTTACCAGACTACTAGGAACTTCTAAATAGATAGCCCTCACAACAATGCTTCACATTCATTACTATCACAACACCATTATTGGGTATTAGTAACTCCCCTTTATGGGTGGGAAAGCAGGCTAAGATTAGATAATTGAGTCTCAGAGGAACCGTACGACATTCTCAAACTCACCCAACAAGCCAATGGCAGATTCAGGAATTGAGCTCTGTTCTTACTCCAAACGCCATGCTCTCGCAAACTCCTTATTTAAATTTTTTTTTTTTTTACTGTGGCATGAACAAACACATGCTGATGACTGTAGTCTATATTTGGAATAACTATTTTGAATGCTACAACGATATTTTTGAGTTGACATAATGTATGAAAATATACTACTGAGTTCATGCTCACTAATTTACTCTGAATACTTCTGTGTTTGTTTCATATACTATCTGAAGGTTATACAGTACCTAATTTATTTATAAATGTCTTCAATGCACTACAACACTGACCTTGTGCACAGAAGAATTCTTGGGTCTGGAAGGTGAGGTTATTTGATCCTGCCCCCTGCTATTTGAAGGATCATGCCACACAGCAGAGAATCAATTAATGCAAAGCAAGTGAGAGTTGTCTCAACCTCACTAACTTACTTGCAGAAAGGTGCTGTACTACTACAGCTGCGGAATCAGCCCCTGATCAGCCCTGCTCCTGGACAAGGAGGTCCTCTTCTGCCAGGAGAAAACATAGGGAAAAAATTCAGGAATAGGAGAACTACCAGATTTGAGAAAAAGAGCCTTTATAAGGAGCCTAGAAGTCACCTGATGAGAGTCATTTACCCAGCAGAAAAGCAAATATCTAGGGGAGAACTCCCTACAGCTGTGTCCTGTTAACCCTTTGTGCTCCAAATAACAAATTGTAAAAGGCAACATCTTTTCAATCTATCTTCACTCTTTCTTCCCCAAAAGATAATTCTGTAGATGAACTGCAATTTCAGTTCTCATTCAAGAGCAATTTGAGCCCTAAACAGCTGTGGGACAACTTTGCATAGAGCCAGAGTAAGGAAGAAGTGGTGTTGTTAACGGATCATTAACAGCTGAGTTTGCTCAGCTGCCATTTGCCAGTTTCACAGCAATCACGAGACATTGAATCCAAATAGGAAAGGGGTTGCTGAGTTACTACATTCACTGAAGGTAGTGCAGTGGTTTTCTGATTGAGGGCCCAGGCCCTCCCCTGAATTTCCTGGGAGTTGTTGCTAACCTGTGCATAGTCACAGAAAATGACAACTTAAGAGGAAGTGACTAAAGGAAGACAACAAAACTTTATGAGTCCCTTGTGTGTCCCTTGCTAGCTTACAGAGATACTAGGCTGCTCTGTCCTAAAACTGCTACCAGCATGTTTACCACTGCGGTGGAGAATTAACCATGTTTGACAGACAGCTTCTATTTAAGCTGTGGATACTCATAATTGGCTTTCAGCTTTGTCATTAATACGGCGTTTCACAATTAATGGTGAGCTTGGAAGGTTGGTAAGTTTCAAGGACAACTATTTAAACATGTTTCTTGGCATAAGAGGCTGTATCAAGAGGCCATTACCTTGCAAAGGCCTGCTATATGGAAGAAGGGGACGAGGTAACTATTCCCGTTAGAGTTGCCACAGAGCAGAAAATTTAATTATCCTGTTGAATTTTTTTCTTCTTCTTATGTCACAAGATTCTAGATCCCTAGGAAAATCTGGAAAGATGCATTTTTTCCCAGAAGTTCATAAAGAACCTGAGAAAATATGCTCTCTTTTTAGGTACCTTCTGTACTAATAAAAGCATAATCTTCCCCCATAAATACTTCAACGGGTTGGGGGGAAATCTTAACAGTCCCAGATAAATGTGCCACATAATGTATGAGACTCCGTGGGAAAAAATGCACAATTTAAATAGAAGCTTTCAAGATACAGAAGCCAAAACAGATGTCCAGGCCGTTACAGGGAAATAAATGTGAAAATTTTACTATCCATGCTAGGAATACCAGTCTGAGGAGCACTGGTTCATGCTCACAGACACAAGTGCAGGCTGATCTTCTACACACAGCTGCAGAAAATGGAACACAGAAGAACTTCAGAGTCTTTTTTAGTGCAAACTCCAGACATTTAAACCATTCACCAGCCAAGGCCTAACAATCAGTGGATACAAGAAGGGCATAATGATCAATGCTCATTTTGACTGGTTGTCTATTCTAATTGTACTGTCCCAGGACTTAAGTATGTTACACACTTGCCTACATCTACCTGTCCATTAAAAGTCAACATAGCATTGGTTCAGCTGAAAGTATTTGGAACCAGACAACCTTGGTCCAACCAGACAACCTTGGTCCAAAGCTCAGCTCTGTCACCAATCGTGTGACCTTAGGCTACACCACCTCTGTTTTTTGCTTTTAATGTGGAGAAAATCGTTATACTGCTTTATAAGTCTATGTTGTAAAATAAGATAACCCAGTATTGATCCATAAAAAGGTCTTAGCACAGTACACTTTGCACTCACTCAAAATGTGTTATTAATCATTGTACTTATTTTTATTATTTATCATGATTACTATTGTTTTCATTAATATAGCAATTTTATTAAATTATCATTTAGTGCCTAGTGTGTGTCAGATACTATGTTCCAATGTTGAGATGAAAAGGTGTAGTATCTACCCTCAAGGAACTCATGTATCTGACAGATAGATAGACAACCATTATAACACAAATCTGATCAGGACATTACCCTGCTTTCAATTCTTTGGCTTCCCAGGTCCTCAGAAATCTGGCCTTGCGACTGCTTTAGGTGGAGAAACATTTATTTCTACTCTCTCTCCTTCAGTCATACAGAACTTATTTTCAGTTTCCTAAACATGGCATGGTTTGGCTCAGGTCTGAGCCTTCTCTCATTCTATTCTCTGAGGCAGTATTATGATGTTTACTGATTCCTAAACTCTGTTTCAAATATAATTTTGAATTTATTTATTTTTTATTTATATTAAAATTAAAATAGCTTTTTATCCTAGATTTTCTGATTTACAGATTGTGGATAAATTAATGGAAGCTTAATTATGTGGGGGTTTTTTATCCTTTTTTAATTTTTCTTTTTGGTTTCCCTACTTTGCAGTGCCCTAATTTGGTCCTCACTCCGCCAAGCAGATGAAACACCACAGCAGTTGACCATGCCTGGAACATTTCCTTAACCTTCTGTCGTCTCCTCACCCTACTCTACTCTCCTGCCCTCATTACTAGCTCCCCTGTCAAAACCCTTTGCACTCACTCGGATCTCATATTATCAATTACATTTGGTTAGCCTCCCTTGATCACACAGGCTAAATTGTCCCAGTACCTAGGTGATCTATACCAGCACTTCACAAATACGAATGGCACATTAATGCCTTAGGTATCTTGCAAAAGCACAGGTTCTAATTCAGAAGATCTAATTTTCTTTTCATTTCCAACAAGTTTCCAGGCGATGCTAACATTATTGGTCCTTCAATAGCAAAGATTTCTGTGAATACCACTTGTAGAGTAATTATAATACAGTATTTTAATTTCTCATTTACTTACTTGTATCCCCCACTAGACTTCAAACTGTGTAATATTTGGGGTGATATCTATCATATTCACTGTTATACCCTCAGGCTCTTGTTCAATACCAGATATATGTAGAGTATCTATACAATATTTCTCTTAATAAATCAATTAAGAACTTTAATGAAAGCATGTGCAACAAGATATAGTGGGAGCAGAGAGGAATGGAATAAATAGGAATATTAGGAATAGCCGGAAGTTCAAAAGGAGAGGTAAGGAGGAGTGACATTTCTATATACACCAAAATTGAATGGTCAGTGTTGGCCATATCAACAGCATAGGAAAACTGCTAAATCCAACATGGCTGGATCCAGGAAAAGAGGTGAATGAGGCTTTCATCAGACCATGGAGGGCTAGTAGGTCATCTGGAGTTCTGATAATTTTTCTAAACAGTAGTATAAACAAAATGGTTTTTGACCTAGTGTCTTAATCTAGTTCCTCTTGCTATAAAGGAATACCAAATACTAGGTAATTTTTGAAGGAAAGAAGTATATTTAGCTCACAGTTCTGGAGGCTAGGAAATTCAAAAGCATGGTGCCAGCATCTGGAGAGAGGTTTTGTGCTGCCATTACATGGTGGAGGGCATCACATGGCAAAAGGGCAAGGGCATGTGTGTCAGCCCAGATCTCTTTTTCTTCTTAAAAATCCACCAGTCCCATCATGATGGCCTTATCTAATCCTACTTATCTCCCAAAGGCTTCATATCTAATCAAGATATGAATTTGGGAATTAAATTTCCAACATGGGAGACATATTCGAACAGTAACACACAGCAACCCGTCTTCGTTGCTGTTGTTATTGTTTGTTCTCTTTTAAGTTTATTTCTACAATTTCAATGCATTAACCCTGGATTACCTGGTTTGCCTCTGGCCTCTTGCTCCTGTATCAAACCCTGTTTCTTTTATATCTTAAACTCTTTGCTCCTTGTACTGGTCTTAGCCCTGAAACTTGTTTTTCTATTTCCTGATCAAGAATGACCATCCACTTGAGCTGCTATATGCACAAATTTTAAAGGTTGCATAACATCCCAGGACTGGATATAAATGCTTTATATATTCTGTATCATTGAGAAGTTTTATCTATATTTTTTACCACTGTAAATAATGGGGCAATAAATTTTCCTGTACATAAAATATGGCCTGCATCTCTGATATCTTCCTTCCAATAAATTTTTAGAAATGGAATATTATGGACATTTTAAGACAACAATATACTGGAAAATATGCTTCCAGAAAGTTCATGCAAACATTGTAAAACAATGCTTAGTCCACTGTAACACAGCAACACAACACTATGTATTATGTGTTTTAAAAAACATTTGCTGATTTGATAGCCAAGAATATTTTACTGTTTACTGTAGTAAAATGTTGACAGTCAATAAATAAGGCTTACTTCAAGTTCCAAGTGCAGAGTTTTCTTGTGTCCAATTTGGTACTTCCTGTTTGGATTACCAAGTTTCAGAAACATTAATATGAAGTCAAATGACATCACAGACTATGATATGTTTCCTGGACTCAATGGTGTTAATATTAATGTATTAATAAGGTGTGTTGCTATGTGATTTCATGGAGGAACATTGAACTTGAATTTTCAGAAAGTTTAATTAAATTACCAGCTACTGTTCTGCTAGGCTGGCATGAGAATATGGCAGTGAGAAGAGCCATATTTCGAAGTATGTGTGCCAGTGTGTGTATTGGTGCTTTGACCAGTACACACATTAGTTTCATTTTCATGTACTAAGCTCTGGCACAGAATTTACGTGGTACCACTATAGTAACTTTATTTTTCTTATAAGAGTAACATTCTTTCAACCATAAGAATATAAATATGTGACTATTCCCAAATAGTTTCTGAGACTAATGGGAAAAGAGTCACAGCCCTACAATTTGCCCAACTTGGTAGAGAAAGTGATTTCAAGGGTCTCAAGAAGTTTCCTGTGCAGAAACACAACAATAAAAAACCTTTATGTGCAAGGTATAAGCATGCACAAGTGACAACCTGTTAACATTCAGTTTGGCACATCAGCATGCATGCAGGCTTTTGGGTGTAGATAACTCAAATTGAAAGTAGTGGTGGATGCATAGTCATGTGAAGACTCTTTAGAAAATGAGTTTTGAAAACTGAAAGGGTGTCAGATAGCCCAGGCTTTGAATACTACTTGTGCCATTTATAACTGAGAAACTTAGGTAAGTTAGTTACACTCTAATTTTTGGTTTAAACATAGTTTAAGACATAAATGAAACTAATAATGGATTCTTCTACTGAATTTATTATTGTAGAGTTGTGTAAGTCAAAAGTTGACATGGATCTCACTGAGCTAAAATCAAGGAATCACCAGGCTGCATTTCTTTATAGAGGGGCTAGGGAAAAATCAATTCTCTTCTTTTCTCCTTCTGGAGGCTTCCCACATTCCGTGGCTTGTAGCCTCCTTCTGCCATCTTCAAAGCCAGCAACAGTGGATCAAATCCTTCTCATGCTGCCATCTCTCTGGTTCTCCACTTTTAAAGACTCACATGACTATATTGGATCTACCCAGCTAATCCATCTAATCTCGCCATCTCGAGTTATTTAATTTTAATCACATCTGCAAAGTCCCTTTGCAATGTAAGGTGACATATTCACAGGTTCCAGGCATTAAGACATACGTATCTTTAGGGGCCATTATCCTGTCTACCACAAACACTTGCCCTAGTATCATGGATGTAGAATGCATAATAAAATATTATTGTTCTTGTTATTTATTGCTTTTATTACATTATGAAGAAGAAAACATGTCAGGCCATGACATTTTCAGTAGTGAAACAGACTTGATAGTGGGGAGGAGATATATCAGAAGCAGGGCGAACGGTTAGGAAACTACTGAAGTTACCCAAGTGAGAGATAATTGTGACTTAAATAAAGGTGACATTTCTGGAGATGATAAAGAGTGATCAATTTCTGACTGTATTTTTCAAAGAGATTGACAAAATTTACCAGTGGATTAAATGCAGGGTGTAAGAGACAAACTGAGAATGAATCAAAGACCCATATGCCCAAGCGTGGTCCAAAATTGGTGGGAATATCTAAGGATCTAAAGAGACCATAAGGAGACAAGATGGACAACTTATAGCAATCTATGCATTCTATTTATTAAAGACTAATGAGAGCAATAGTAAACTGACAGAAGGTGACATCATTGGCCAAATCAATCACCCATCTACCTGCAATTTTTCTTGGTATAATATAAGATTTTCAAAATTTGACTATAAGTAGACAGAATCCCAAATTACTGTGACTAATTCTCTTCAACCTAGTAGGTTGGGACTTCAAAATATAAAATAGGTCAAATTATAAAAAAGTAAATGAAACTGTATTTTATACACAACTAAGTTGTGAACTAAGATTTTTACCTACTGTATTCACCAAGCATTTGGTTCATGCCTCTAGGATAACCTTATCATTGGTTAACATGTAATTATTGGTTAACCTGTCTATCTTCTACACTAAAATCCTAAACAGAATTATGATATATTCTTAAAAAAAACTCTATCACTGAGTATAATGTTTAGAATATGGGACATTCTTATGAAATATTTACTGGATATGTGTATGGATGAGTAAATGAATTATTTTTTATCTATAAGAGAACGACTGCTGCTGCAAAGAACCACAGGTAGGCTAATGAAACCATACTGCTGTGAATAATCATGGATACTGAGGAGTTAAGGGGTTGAGTTGGACTCTCACTCATAATAGGAGATGTCATTTAGCAATTTGCTACAATATTTCATTTTTAAAAATCTCCTTCAGAGTGGCTGCTAGTGATTATGAGTTTCCTTTTAAGGGTAATAAAAATGTTCTAAAATTGAATTGTGATGATGGTTCTTGCACAGTTCTGTGACTTTACTAAAAACAATTGAATCATACACTATAAATGGGTGAATTTTATAGTATGTAAATGATATATCAATAAAGCCGTTAAATAAAAAATCTTTTGAGTGAAACGACACATGAACAAAAGGTTACATCAGCCCATAAAGCACATAGCCACCATAAGTAATTGCATAATGGAACAGATATAAAAGGACCGTATGAGGCAAAAGAAGTCTTCTGGGAATCTCCACACCCTGAAGACACAGTGAGTTAGCACCACCACCAGGAATTGGCCTCTCAGCTCTGTGCCTGTCTCCAGTCAGGCTGGAATAAGTCTCCTCATATTTGCAAGCTCGGCCCTCCCCTGGAATCTAAAGCCTCTTCAGCCTTCTGAGTCAGCCTGAAAGGAACAGGCCGAACTGCTGTATGGGCTCTGTAAGTAAAATTGTTTTGTTCAGTGAAAATGCTTGACTCTAGATGAATTGGACTTTCTCACCCACAGGGAATAATTTCCTCAAAATGTGCAGAATTAGATAGATGTTGGTATGGTGGGCTGAGGAGGATGGTAGAATTTCAGAATTATTTATTCCCAGGAAATACGTAGAGAATGGGTATTTCGTTCTGCCTGATATAGGTTGGATAACTTGTTTCTAGTCAAATGGTTTAATCAGTGTGCTAATATATTTATCACAGTCAGTGAATCTC
Source organism: Nomascus leucogenys (assembly GCF_006542625.1). Taxonomy (NCBI): domain Eukaryota; kingdom Metazoa; phylum Chordata; class Mammalia; order Primates; family Hylobatidae; genus Nomascus; species Nomascus leucogenys. The sequence goes on along the minus strand of NC_044395.1, from coordinate 65,884,203 downwards.
ATTTCTATGCCCAATAACTATTACTAAAAATGAAAATTTAGCAATTTCAAACGCGTTGCCTGCCAGCTACTGGTATTAGACACAGTGCATATCCTGTCTCATAGATGAGGAAACTGGGTCACAGAAAGTTTATATTACTTGTAGATTTCAGTAAAACAATTGTTTTTGAGAGCACGAGCTTTGGAATTAAAAAGAGCTGAGTTAAAAATTCAGCTCTGACTTTCACTAGTTGTGTGTGATTTCAAATATGTTTCAGAACTTCTGATACTCAGTGTCTTTACCAGAAAAATGAATTTAAAGTGAATCTAACAATACTTGTCACATGATGATATAGTAAGAATTAAAATAATGCTTATAAGGCACTGAGGACAATAATATTCACAGAACAAGTGTCCAGTAAATGGTAGCTATTTCTATAAGTAATATTTTTATTAATGGTGTAGATGGTCTCAAAACTAGTTAGTGTTTGAGCAAGAATCTGAACCCAGGTCAGTCACACATGACAGCCATACCATTGACAATAGCATGGAGAATACTGATGACACTATATGGTCTAGTTCAGCAGATTAAGACAGCCACAAGCTATAGCTTATAATAGTGCAATGAAAGAGGAGCATCATTGTAATCTGAGTGGGCAGGAAAATTAGTTGAGAGAATATAGCTTATTTCACAAGAGAGAAAATGAAGGTATATATGGATTGGAGAGGATGGGTTAGAAAGATTCGAGAGTGAAGGCAGCACAAAAGAGAAGCTTGGGGGAAATTTACTGCCTCCTTCTAAGAATATTCATTAGTACCCCTCTTGTCTTGGATATAAACACTTAAGATTTTTTCAATGTAAGAAAAACGCAATTAAATAACAGCTTCAAGTACCCACTACTAACAATTGCTTGGCCTTCTTATATAGACCTCCCGAGATTCTCATCTTTTACATTTCAGGAGTAGAATCAATTAAAAACTAATCTTTATATGTAAGGGATGAGAGAGAGAAAGAGGAGGGTGTGTGTGTGCGCACATGTGTGTGCGTGTGGTGGGTAGTAATTTTAATTCAATGATTTACTAGAGTTCGATGTCATTTGCTGATAAATAAAGCAGGAGGAAGAGCCAGGTTTGGAGGGGAGGAGAGAATGGGTTCCATTTGTCTCATATAGAAGTTGAAGTAACTGAGTGATGATGGGTGGAGATGTCCCTCAGGGGTAGCCACAGTATTTTATTTACTTTTTATTCACCACATGAAGCAAGGAGATTTGTTCTCCAAAATGCTGTCAATTATTTTTCTAAATTACAGGTTTGATTGCTTCACTGTACTTTCATGTCTCATTACTACCTTTACGCTTAAAACCAGAAACTTTGCCACAGCATTAAAGATTCTGCTAACTTTTAAAATACAGAACTCCGGAGATGCCATAATTAGATTGCAGATTTATGAGTCTTCTGGATATAAGTGCTATTTAAAGCCATGAGAATAACCAAGATATCTCAAGGAGAGCATATGAAAAGCAAGAAAAGAAGAGGTACTTCTTGGGAGAAAAGCAGACTCCTCTAGAATCCCACAATTTATAAGGCAGAGAACAAAACTATTGTTTGACAAACAGGAAAAAAAAAACACCTCACAGAATAACCATCACTGAAGCTAATGAAGGAGAAAGTTTCAAGGAGGAGGAGGTAAACATTGCTGAAAGTTGAGATGAGGGAGAGAAAAACAAATCTGAGATTAAACTTTTGGACTCGGCATGTAGAAAATCATGGGTGACATCATTTGGAGGATTTTCAGAGTCATTAGGGAAAGAATTCAGATTGTTACTGAAGGTGAAGGAATAATAAACAAAAGTGGACTGTTCTCCAAAGGAATTTTTATCCTTATAAAAGATACAGCAGGAAATTGAGAGAGAAACAGGGCTTATGTCTTGTATCCCTCACTATCAAAGCACAAAGCTAATTATGAAAACTATTCAATATATCCTGGTTGAAATGAATGGTTTGGAAATGGCTATATAAAACTGTGGGAAGCTTTTATTGTTGAGTTAGAGTAAAACTTGAGTATTGCAGACTGCAAAAAAGCAACCAATGGTACTAAACAAGATACTAAAGAGGGAAAGGAATTTTGTTGGCATTAAATGAGAAGAGATGGAAAATGATTTATTTATTAAAAGCAAAGCTCCTTGCTTCCAGTGGTCAATAAAAGGTGAATAAAATGTTTAGAAATGTCTGGCTCTTGATGCTCTGCAAAAATTTAAGTTCATTACACTTTCCATGGAATTCAACATTTTCATTATTTGACCTCTGGTGCTTTCTCTAGCTTCATTTCCCACAGCACCTACCCTCACATTTAAGACTTCGATATACCCCTTCTCTTGTAGTTATCCAACGAACTGACTTATATTATTCTTTCATTCATGTCTCTCCTCATTTTATCAACGGCACTGCAAAAGCACACTTCTCCTGTTTTTCATCCTTATAAACTCACATCTACCCATCAAAACTTCACACAGTTATAAATCATACATTCTGTTAAGATTCTTGGAACTAGTTCTTCTTGACACACATAGACACATTCATGTATGCACACACTCCAAATCTGCCACTCCACACTATTATCTCTTCTGCCTTATCGATTAGATACATCCTGTCCTTATACACTCTACAACTAGTAGCATTTATCTGTTTGTCTCTGACACTGCTGATAGACACTGTCTGGCATGTAGTAGATATTTAAAATTAGTCATTTTTTATTTTCAGTAAGAGTCCCTAGACTCTTGACACAGCAAGCTCAGCTCCCTGCATATGTGTGTGTGTGTGTGTGTGTGTGTGTGTGTATATATATATATATATATATATATATATATATAGTTCAGTTCAGTTTGAACTGAACTAAGTGTTTCTGGTTGATAGGAGCTAAAATGGAGTTATTGGCTAGGAAAAAGAATAAGGTAGCCTCGTCTCTGAGTCCAGCGTGAATGTAGGAAGGGTGCAGGAAGCTATGGTTGTAAAGTGATGGAAAGGAGAGAAATCATTTTTTTTGCTAGGCCCAACACAGATCAGGTCAAAATATATACAGTATGGTTTTCTTTTGTTTTGTTTATGATCTCTCGGCAAGAAGGAGGGAAAAAACTGCCAAAAAGAATGAAAATAGGCAATGAATAAATTGTTGAAATGAGGTAATGGGAGCTATGAAGAAGTTAGGATGAAAGAGACATTATTCAAATAGCAATTTAATTTTTTGAAGTGGTTACGTAAAATGTCCTACAACACAATGACAAAAATTACAACTCAGACATTGCGTAGGAATTAAAAATCATGAAAGCCAGAATTAATCGACGTAAATGGAGCCCCTTTCTACTTTCATAACCATTTTTATTACATCACTGTATATGAGATATTGAAGTTATTGAACAACGGTTCTGCTCTTTCTCCCTCACTGGATTATAAACTCTCTAAGTGGGGTTTTATTTGTGTTGTCCTTTAGCTTCTAACATAGCACCATGTAAGATCCAGATACTCAGTTAATGTCCCTGAGAGAGTAAAGCAAGATCAAGAGAAGAAGTGTTACAAGTGCATTATTGCTCAACAGCTTTTTGTTTGTTTGTTTGTTTGTTTGTTTGAGACGGAGTCTCGCTCTGTCGCCCAGGTTGGAGTGCAGTGGTGCCATCTCGGTTCACTGCAAGCTCCACCTTCCAGGTTCACTCCATTCTCCTGCCTCAGCCTCCCCAGTAGCTGGGACTACGGGCGCCCACCACCACGCCCGGCTAATTTTTTGTATTTTTAGTAGAGACGAGGTTTCACTGTGTTAGCCAGGATGGTCTCAATCTCCTGACCTCGTGATCCGCCCGCCTCGGCCTCCCAAAGTGCTGGGATTACAGGCGTGAGCCACCGCGCCCAGCCTGCTCAACATTTTTACACATGCTGTTCTGAAAGCCTGGGAATTCTTCATCTCAACTTATATAAAACAGAAATCTTTCAAGCACTGCTTTTTCTAGAAAGCCTTCTCCAAATACTACAAATCTACTGAATGCTCTCTTTCTGTTAATTCCTTTTTAGTGTGTTTTGGTTTTTAAAAATTATTTTACCTTATTTCTAGTTGACAAATAATATGGTATACATTTGTAGGGTAAAATGTGATGTTGTAACACATGTATGCATTGTGGAATGATCAAATCATGCTAATTATCATATCCATCACCTCAAATATTTATCATTTCTTTGTGGTGTGAACATTTAAAATTCTCTCTTTTAGTTTTTTTGAAATATACTATATATTAACTATAATTCTTATTTCTCTAAGAGGTTTGATCATACATTTTAGATATTTTCATCACTCCCCTGAGGACACTGTCATTACTATAAATTTCAGAATCTAAAGCTATAGTTTCATTATTTGGCCAAATCATATAATCTAAAATTTCTTGTTTTTCATCTAGTTTTCTGTTAATTTTAGTTAAATCCCACCCACACCCCCCCTTTTTTTTCACTAAGACTTCTTCCGGTGATCCTTGAGGCGGCACTTTATCAGGGTGAATGTGTGAGTCTGGATACGCTGAGGGTCTTCTCCATCCTCTCTTTTATCAACACTTACTGTCAGCCACCCAGCACCCTTTCTTTTCCCCTGAAGAAAAGTTACCCTGCAACTGGCTCCCTCTCATTGATTGAGCCCTCTGCAGCCGAAACCCTAATCTCTGTTTTTCCCTAGACCCCCGTCTTCAACTCAACCATACCCATCTATCTACCTTTCTGCAATTCTCTACTCTATGAAAAAAGAAATATGATGTTTGCAATAAAGTTATATTTTTCCCTCCGAAACAAAACAGTAACATTCAATTAGGTATCTCCTAAGAAGTATGTCTTAACAAAATAGAGAGATTCTGTTCTGGAGAACTAGTCTTCCAGCAGACTGAAGAGAGAACTGTGTTGGAACAGGGCAGCACATTATATCAGGCGAGGGCAGCCTCCTGTCTTCCTAAGCCTGGTGGGAGGTCTGTGTTCTAATTCACCATCTCTTCCAAATGTGATGCCAGGTATCACATTGTAAGGGTTTCTTTAATGGTTAGATGCTGAAGCCATTTATTTGTCACTTCCTATGTGTTACTTTGTATTATAATGATCTCTTTCTTCATATTTTGTGGCTTCCCGAATTGTCTGTAAGTGTCTCTGCTTTCCACACTTATGACCAATGTAACATTGCTGTTCCACAGCCCCAGTGTATTTTTCTCTGGTGCCAACCATAGAGGAAAAATAATGCACTACCTCTTTAGCACAATTTAAACATGCCAGAAAGAATGAAATGTGATTGGCAAACTCGGGGTAAAGTGTTTATTCTTAGTTTGGTTATCTATGGCTAGAATGATCGAGGACTGGTCACATGATATAAATATAGCTGCCAGCAAAGGGCCCTAGAGAAGAAAGATTGTACACTGAGGCAAATTCAAAAACAAAGCAAAGTGCCCACTACAGCAGTTGAAATCTGACATTTTTTAATCAATTTAAATGAGCCATTCATAGTTTCATATTATATAAATACTCATCAGTTTTCTGTACAATAAAATTATTTTAATTCAATCAATACACAAACGAATGTAGCTTTTTTTTTTGTTTTAAGCTCTCATCTTGTTCTGTACTTTTAATTCATCATGTCAACTTTGCAGAATATCACCTCCACTTCCATCACATTCCTGCTCACTGGTGTTCCTGGGCTGGAAGCCTTCCACACCTGGATCTCCATTCCCTTCTGCTTCCTCTATGTAACTGCTCTCTTGGGAAACAGCCTGATCCTCTTCGCTATCATCACTCAGCCCAGCCTCCACGAACCCATGTACTATTTCCTCTCCATGCTGTCCGCCACTGACCTCGGCCTATCCATATCCACTCTGGTCACCATGCTGGGTATATTCTGGTTCAATGTGAGAGAAATCAGCTTTAATGCCTGCTTGTCCCAGATGTTTTTTATTAAATTCTTCACTGTCATGGAATCCTCAGTGCTGTTGGCCATGGCTTTTGATCGTTTTGTGGCCATCTCTAATCCCCTTAGGTATGCCATGATTTTAACTGACTCCAGAATAGCTCAAATTGGAGTGGCAAGTGTCATCAGGGGGATCCTAATGCTGACACCAATGGTAGCACTTCTTACAAGACTTTCCTACTGCCACAGCCAAGTACTCCACCACTCCTACTGCTACCACCCTGATGTGATGAAGCTCTCATGCACAGACACCAGAATCAACAGTGCAGTTGGGTTGACTGCCATGTTCTCTACTGTTGGTGTAGACTCAGTTCTCATCCTCCTTTCTTATGTTTTGATCATTAGGACTGTCCTTAGCATTGCTTCCCCAGAAGATCGGAAGAAAACCTTCAGTACATGTGTCTCCCACATTGTGGCTGTTGCTATATATTACATTCCATTGATCAGCCTGTCCTTTGTTCACAGATTTGGGAAACAAGCCCCAGCCTATGTACATACTATGATTGCTAACACCTACCTGCTGATCCCCCCTGTGATGAACCCTGTCATCTACAGTGTGAAAACCAAACAGATACGTAGAGCTGTGATAAAAATTCTCCATTCCAAAGAAACATAAAATTGTAGAATTCTATCACTAGATGGACCCCTCAAGATGGTATACTTCAGGTCATGTTTCCAATTAAAAACAAAAAACAACCAAAGAACTGGTGCCCATTGAAGCTAAGCATATAATCATTTAAAGTTAAAGCTGGAATGTATCTAGAACATCAGCTAGTTTGACTACTTTATTTTCCAGATGAGGAGGTGAAGACATGGGATGGAAGAGATGAACAGCCTAAAATTAGCCTTATATATAAAATTTCTCCTTCTCACACCACTGTTGGGTGCAAACTGTTGTTGCCTTCTGTCCCTGCCAACACCCTTTCTATTATTATCTCATCTACTTCATAGCAGTTAGAATGACACATTATAGAAAAGTCACTCCTTTGTGAGAAATAGGTAGTATTTTCCAACTGTTCTAGTAATTTCAATTGCCATTTATTATTTGCTCTGACAAGTCATGGTTCTAAGTGTTTTTTATATGTATTAACACATTTTATATCTAAAACAATAAGATAATCACTTTATCAATAAGAAAATTGAGGCATGAAATGTTAAGTAGCTTGCTTAAACAAGTAGTAACTGGTGTTGCTGATGGCAGAGCACATCTATGCAGACTGACTCCAGAGTCCCCTACACTCTTAACTTTAATGCTATATTGCTACCTATAATATAATATATAGGTATATAATTTATATTTGTAAAAATTATATGAACTCATATATATAAACTTATATTTATAAATTATGTACTTATGTAAATTATATTTATATTTATAAATATAAATATAGAGAGAAGTTCAGGCAATTTTTACTAGGAAACATAAAGAAGTAAAAAATTAATTAAAAAAAAACACAACTCTAACCTCTAGAAATTTTCAGTCAAATTAGGGAGAAAAAGCCCAAATCAAATCTTCAAACCTTACAGATATATTTCTACCTGATGATCTTTCCTGACTCAAGCATATTTCAGCATTTCTGTCAGCCCTCCATCAACATTCTGCCCCAGCAGAAATGGAAAGTGACGACAAATGAATTATGGTCATTTACTCATGAATTTTTTAATTTGTGTCATAATGGTCATGTAATGGCTTAATTCAGAAAGATAATTCATTCCACCCTGGGTGTGTCCGTTAATTCTCAAAATTTTTAAAGCATATATTTCAATGCCACACTAATATCATTAATTTAAGATGGGCTGTAGAGTTGGTATCAGGTCCAGAAAGGAAGTAGAAGTATCATTCATATCTACAGGCTTGCCCCCTCACTTTATGCAGATCTCTGCCAACTGCACCTTATTACAGGGCCCTTGATGTTATAATAATTATAATAGTAATACCTCTCCCTCAATTTCTTCCTGTATTCACTCTCATCCTTACCTGCCTTATTTTTAATTTTTAGCATTTTTATTCCCCAACATATTACATATATGCTGTTTCTTTTCTGGTTTCCTCATCATTCCCCATAGGAAATTTATTAAGTGACTATAGTACTTATAGTATTGTAAGAATTATGTCAAATCCTCAGCCTGTTTGACAACAACATTTCAGTTTCAATTATTGTTAGTCTTCATCTTTATATGTTGGAATGTCCTGGGACTTTGTTCTCAGACCTTTTTGCTTTGTCATAATCCCTTCCTTGGTCATCCCATCCAGTATCATGTCTTTAACTACCATCTCTATGCTGACAAAATCCAAATTAATATTTGTAGTTCAGACTTCTCCCACTGCCTATATATCAATATCACTACTTGAATGTCTCATAATCATCTTAGAATCAACGTCTAATATATACTAATATTCCCATCAAGGAAAAAGCATGCTCACCCATAGTCTTCCCTAACTCAGTAACTCTACCTTCCAGTTTGTTGAGACAAAGCACTTGGAGTTATCCCTGATGCCTTTCTATCACCCCGATGCTACATCTAACCTATTAGTAAATCCTGGTGACCCTTTCTTCTAGATATCTCCGATATTGATGTCTAAAATCAAGTCAATTTATACCACCTCTACTGCTACCACTGTGATGCAAGCCATCATCTTGGACCTGAATTATTATAACAGCCTGCTGGTGGGTCTTCCTTCATCCACATTTGCTTTACAGTCTATTTCCCCCTACAGTGAAGTGATTAGTTTAATGCACAAGGCAGATCAAGTTCAATATACCCCAATGGCATCCTGTCTTACCCAGGAAAAATTCACAGTCACTGTAAAAGCATATAAATATCTATATGATCTATTTTCCCTCCATCAGCCCAATATCATCTTCTACTACTCTGCCAGTGATTCACTCTATGTCACCCACACTAGCTTCCAAATATTTTCTTAAACTCATCAAGCATGCTTCAACATCAGAGTTCACACATGCTATTCTCACAACCTGGAATGTTCATCCTCCAGAGACCCACATGACTTACACCTCACTTTATACAAATCTCTGCTCCAGTGCACCCTATTACAGGGACCTTGATGTTATAATAATAATAACAACAACAACACCTCTCCCTCAATTCCTGCCTGAATTCACTCTCAACTTTATCTGCCTTATTTTTAATTTTTGGCATTTTTATACCCCAGTATATCACATATATGTTATTTATTTTGTAGTTTCATTACTATAACATAATGTTTTTGAGAATAAAAAGTTTGTTCCATTTATGCTATCTCCCAGCCCTAAAACAGGTCCTGCCACATAGTAAAAATAGTAAAATGTCTTAATGATCTGGCTCTGTTTACCTCTTAAGCTTCATTGCTTCCCCTCTGTACAATGCCCCAGAAACAACAAACAACCTGCATGTCCTAAGTCCCAGGAAAGAATGTCCTGTCCCTTTCAAGCCTACCTCCACCTAGATCATTCTCACTCCCTTCCTTCTCCTGACTTAGAATAGAAGGGGCTCTCCTTCAGGGACTTTTCCTGACCTCTCTGATCTGCCTGGTGCCCTTTCAAGGTGCTCCTACAGCACCTTGTTCTTCTCTCTCAAGACAACTCTTTCGAAACTCTCTTGTCACCATTCTCCCCACAACAAACTCTGAGCTCACTTCTCGGGGTCAGGGACTGGGTCTATTCACTGCTGTTTCCACATTTCTATCTATAGTGTCTGGTCCATTGTAACTTTTACTCTTCATTGAATTAATGAATAAATACTGTCTTTGATGCGTAAGGATTCAGATGGCACACAAGAAGATAACACAGTTCTCTTATACCAGAAAGTTCTTCATATCTACAAATATATTTTTGTGAAATTTCACATTTTGGAGAATACTGTGCCAAGTACTGCCATTTGGTATAAAAAGTTTGCTCTTTTTCATATGACCTGGTATACCCTGATCCTAATCTTGTGAAGCTTTATTTCCACTTTCCAACATAAAACTTGCTTTGTCTAGTGAATGAATGTAGGTAAGAGTAAAAATTAGGAGGCCACTTTAAAGAGGTGATTTATATTTTGAATAAACTGCCAGTTTATTTCTACATATTTCTTTCCTCTTCTATTCCCTAATACGTACCCCCGCAGATCATCTTTACATATCTATAACTCACAATGAAGCGAAAACAAAAATCCAGAGAAGCTACAGGCAGGTCCAAAGTTGAAAGATGGAAAAGCTCAGATGATACAGGCCTAAAGACTAGATTTTTGCTTATTTGTTTCCATACACTACTACTACAGAGGATAGCAAATAGAGCTGAAGGAAAAGGATGGAGATACTCAGAGTCCTAAAAATGGAAAGGAGTAAAAGGAATGTCAACCTCAAGGACAACTGAGATGTTCACAGAACTTCTGCAGATTCTCGTCCCCCACCTCACCTCACAAATGCTAACCTGTGGACAGTCCTTCTGTCCAACAATCCTGGCAGCTTATAAGCTTCCATCTATAGAAAATTGGTAATGTAGACACCGAGACTGGGTGGGTTGCAGAACAAATGTCATGCTCTGACCAAGATGGATAAGCTCACAATGAGCTGGGGACTTTCCTAAAAGCCAGAGCACTACTAGTCACATGGCCACTATTGTAGCTACTTGAACATGGTAGTGGTGGTGACGATGGAAATAAGAGGAAACATGCAAAAGATTTTTAGAAGGAAAAATAGACAAGATCAGGATGTGAAGGATGAGGAAATGCTATATATCTTAAGTTCCTGTCTCACATGACTAAATTCATAAGCACATCCACTTCATCCTCCTCAAATTCACCCTCCCAACAGCTTCTGGAATAGCGATCTGAAACACATGTCTAGTTGTGATGTCCCTGCTTAAAACCATTCATTCACCTCCCAGTTCCTACAGGATGAAGTTCTTGAGTTCACAGCCTATCATCAGTTCACATCCATTGACCTCTCCAATTTCTCTTTCCTTTTTGGTTGACTGTATGCTTCAGCCAAGCTACAACTCTTCGTAATTCTTCTGTAGAAAGTTCTGTTTCTTTCATGATTTTCTGTCTGCTGAAATACCCTCTTTTTGGACCCATCCAATGACTAAATAAATACCCTTCTCAAGTTCCTATAAAAATCTGTGGCATTCATTGCTCTTTCATAACATTTCAGGTTTGTTTGGGTAGGTGGCTATGAGCACCTTGAAGGCAAGGACTTTGTCTTACTCACCTCTGTCACCCTAAACTCAGCACAGTGCCTGCACAAAACTAGCCTTGAGAATGTGTTTATTACACAATGAATGAATTAATTAACTCCATTGCCGGATATAGGTGACCAATAAATACTTAATGGCTGATGGATAAGGAAGTAATTCTGTTTCTGTGTTCAAAGATTACAGTGACAATGACAAAGTAAGATTCGTGTGTGAGGCATACTTAGAAAGGATGGCAGATAGAACAGGTTAGTGTTAAATATTAATAAAGTATGAAGGTAACCCTGCTGGGTATGACGTAGGGGACACGTCACTGGAAGACAGCCATCAAGCATCCTGAGGTACTGAGGATACCTCAATATCCTGGAGAAGGTAGTTGGGGTGAGTTTTTTATCTATTTTGCTTATAACATTGTAAGCCTTTGACAAACATTTGTTTAATGTGAATAAACAGAATACCTGGTTCTCCAACCAATATTATCACTAATTAACTATATGACCTAGGACAAAAAGCTGTCATATCATCTGGGCTTTATCTGTAATCCAGAAGCAATGAAGAGTAGCTTTGATACATTAAGGGCTGTTTTGTCAACCAGAAGAAAGGCTAGGGTAAGATATGGAGAATTGCATGCCCTTATTTTGAATTATGGAACTATACTTTTGTATTTTTAGAGAGGATGCAAACTCCTAAAGCCCAAGGGCCATGCCTAGTCACACATGATGTCTGCTGCATCTAGCACAGTGGCACATGAAGAAACACACTAATCCTGTGGCTGACTGTGTGTGCTTGGTTTAGCTTGGAGAAATGGGAGCAGATTGTTGAGAGCCCAGTATATGTGAGAGTGGGAGTGATGGCAGAGGCAGTGGGTGCTTTGAGGTTGCTCTCCCTGGACAGGAACAGTGGGAAGCCCGTGGGAATGGCACACAAGTGGACATGGAGATGTTTTTCCTCTGTCTGCCAAGTCCCTGGGGCCTCAGTTCATACTCTCACTGCCTGTTCCCATGGGCTTTCTGAGTGGCATTATTAAAAAGGCCTGAACCAGAAAGCAAAACCAGCTCCAGCTGCTCTTTCTAAGTAGGACTTTACCATTCTTAGGTGAGTGCACCCTCACCTGGGGTCAGGCAGCCTTAGCTCCTGCCATCCTAAGGGACCTCGAAGACCCCACATACTGCTTCAAGCCAGGGCAGGGAGAAGCCCTTGTGTCCCATCCACAGCTTTATGGGCTGGGAAGAAATGTCCCAGAGTCTTAGCTAACAATCAGGAAAGGCAGGTGAGAATGAATGCAACAGCCACATTCAGACCCAAAGAGAAGCTGAAATTGGGTTTAGCAGGGAGTCTACTTTAGGCAGCATGCCAGGCAACATGGGAGTGTGACGTGAGGTCTTTCAGGATAGGTATTTTGGGAAATGAGATGACAGCCCAAAGTCCTATACTCTAGTAAGCATGCGCAGGTACCAGCAAGGCAGAAAATATGCTCTGCAGAGAGAGTGCTTAAGAAAGTACCCAGCTCTGGAGCCAATAAAGGCTCTTGTTATCTGTCAGCACTGCATGTGGTAGCGTGGGCAAAAGGCATTAAGAAAGTAAATATACGTCCCTGTGTTCCCCTTGCTCTCCCTCCATGACTGCTCTTTTCTTCACCCTGGGTCCCATTTCTCTGGAACACAGTGGTCTAGTGATCTGGCCTCTCTTCAGGGAAGGTTCTTAGTTCTGTCCCATACATTTCAGCATGATTGGTTTAAATTTCTGTATCCCCTTCCCCAAGCTATGATGGATACAGAAATGGATGGATGGATGCAAGATGCAAACTATCTTGTATCTCACTAAAGGATGCAATCATCTGCTTCTGAAAAGGGCTTTTCATGTTCTGATAGCAACTGGGAGCCAGATATGGGATTTAATATTTGTCAAGGAGCTTAGCTGTTTTGTCTGCACAAGTTCTGAAGGTGGAAAAGAGGAAATAGAGGCAGAAGTACGGGTTTTGTAACCTTTGAACCCCAAATCTGTCCTTCCTTGCTTATCCAAGATGGGGAGAATCCAGTTCAAATCTCTTTGTACTAATTTAATCATATTGTACTTTAAGATCACTGGTATCTAATCCCTCTACATTAAGGCCAAACTGAAGGGCATCTCCCAGCTGCAGTAAGAACTCAGATAATGAGTGAAGAATTCTGGGGTTGGGGGAGTGCCATATAAGCAAGCTAACCTGTTTCGATGAAACAGATAATCAATGAAGACACTGCATCATTTGTTTCCAAAAGTTAGGCCTTGCAGCCAAGGCTTTGGCTTTTTAGAGAAAATTAGCCCTAAAGACCAGGGCACCTAGGCAACCTAGCAGAGAAGAAGTTTCATGAAGTCAGAGCCCAGGTGTTTGGGTGAGGGTAGAGAGTTGGGGCAAAGCAACACTGGGCTTCTAAAAAAGAAATGTCTCCCCTGAGATGAATGACTTGTTGGCACAAGTTTCAGGAAAGACAAAGCTCTAAAAATATCATTGTAAAATTAATAATACTTCTCCAAAGTAAGGACTCAACTCAAACTATCCTTGGATGCAATTAAAGTGGCCTTGGAAGAAGCTTTCAGGTGCAGAGGTACTCAACAGTGTCCTGCCAGCACCTTCATCTCTGAAGAAGTCATGGGAGGGAGCCACTACCTTTGATTTTATGACCACAGATGAGTTTCCTTTAATCCGAAAGAGATTGACTTTGGCATTTTTTTCTTAGTTTTTGTTTATTTATATTGCTTTAAGCTTTAAAAAGAGTGTCATTGCTGTGCTTCTTATTCCTCTGGCTGACTTTAGAATTGAGGACCGGGAACCCTGAAAAGTTGCAAAGTTATCTCCCATCCTCACTGCCTTGGAGCACCCATTATTCCACTCTCTGTCTAATGTCTACTCATGTTTCAAGTCTAAACAGGAAGATTCCTCTGTGATCGTGCCTCTCCCTTTCCCATGAATTAAATGCATACATTATGCTAGTAATGCTTCTGGAATGAATGAATAATAGAAAGAAAGAAAGTGGGGGGAGGGAAGCAGGGAAAGTAAAATAAGAAAGGCAGCCTTATCTGGAAGGAGCTCCCGAAAGTGTATCTCTTAACACCTATCAGAAAAAAAAGGGCCACCAAATATCCAGACAATGAAGGTATGGACCAGTAGGAAGAATCTGAGGGAATTACATTTTGGAAAAAGCATTGCTCTCCCGAGGTTCCCTTTTAAAAATTTAAATAAACCTTGGGAGTAGTGATGCATAAATGAATTTGATCTCTCACAGTCCCGCCTTTGGAAGAGGTCCTCAGAGCTTATGAAAGACCCTAAGTGGGGGTGGGAGGAGACAAAAGGGGTGGGATGTCAGTTTCAAGTTTCCAGGGTGTTCTCTGATTGTGCTCTATGTCCCTGCAGACTGCCAGTGTGACCTCACCCTCTCCAGTCACCCCTCCTCAGTTCCAGCTATGAGTTCCTGCAACTTCACACATGCCACCTTTGTGCTTATTGGTATCCCAGGACTAGAGAAAGCCCATTTCTGGGTTGGCTTCCCCCTCCTTTCCATGTATGTAGTGGCAGTGTTTGGAAACTGCATCGTGGTCTTCATCGTAAGGACGGAACGCAGCCTGCACGCTCCGATGTACCTCTTTCTCTGCATGCTGGCAGCCATTGACCTGGCCTTATCCACATCCACCATGCCTAAGATCCTTGCCCTTTTCTGGTTTGATTCCCGAGAGATTAGCTTTGAGGCCTGCCTCACCCAGATGTTCTTTATTCATGCCCTCTCAGCCATTGAATCCACCATCCTGCTGGCCATGGCCTTTGACCGTTATGTGGCCATCTGCCACCCACTGCGCCATGCTGCAGTGCTCAACAATACAGTAACAGCCCAGATTGGCATCGTGGCTGTGGTCCGCGGATCCCTCTTTTTTTTCCCACTGCCTCTGCTGATCAAGAGGCTGGCCTTCTGCCACTCCAATGTCCTCTCACACTCCTATTGTGTCCACCAGGATGTGATGAAGTTGGCCTATGCAGACACTTTGCCCAATGTGGTATATGGTCTTACTGCCATTCTGCTGGTCATGGGCGTGGATGTAATGTTCATCTCCTTGTCCTATTTTCTGATAATACGAACGGTTCTGCAACTGCCTTCCAAGTCAGAGCGGGCCAAGGCCTTTGGAACCTGTGTGTCACACATTGGTGTGGTACTCGCCTTCTATGTGCCACTTATTGGCCTCTCAGTGGTACACCGCTTTGGAAACAGCCTTCATCCCATTGTGCGTGTTATCATGGGTGACATCTACCTGCTGCTGCCTCCTGTCATCAATCCCATCATCTATGGTGCCAAAACCAAACAGATCAGAACACGGGTGCTGGCTATGCTCAAGATCAGCTGTGACAAGGACTTTCAGGCTGTGGGAGGCCAGTGACCCTTAACACTACACTTCTCCTTATCTTTATTGGCTTGATAAACATAATTATTTCTAACACTAGCTTATTTCCAGTTGCCCATAAGTCCATCAGTACTTTTCTCTGGCTGGAATAATAAACTAAAGTATGGTCCATCTACTTAAAGGACTATAATGTGGAATAATACATACTAATGAAGTATTATATGATTTAAAGACTACAATAAAACCAAACATGCTTATAACATTAATAATAAAGACACATGATTGAAACCAAGTTGAAAAATAGCATATGCCTTGGCGGAAATGTGCTCAAATTACTAATGATTTAGTGTTGTCCCTACTTTCTCTCTCTTTTTACTTTCTTTTTTTTTTATTATTATGGTTAGCTGTCACATACAACTTTTTTTTTTTTTTTTTTTTTTTTTTGAGATGAGGTCTTGCTCTGTCACCAGGCTGGAGTGCAGTGGCGCGATCTCAGCTCACTGCAACCTCCACATCCCATGTTGAAGCAATTCTTCTGCCTCAGCCTCCCGAGTAGCTGGGACTAATGGCACGTGCCACCATGCCCAGCTAATTTTTTGTATTTTTCAGTAGAGACAGAGTTTCACCATGTTGGCCAGGATGGTCTCGATCTCCTGACCTTGTGATCCACCTGCCTCGGCCTACCAAAGAGCTGGGATTACAGGTGTGAGCCACTGCTCCCGGCCTGTGTACAACTTTTTAAATAGGGAATATGATAGCTGGGCATGGTGGTATGCACCTGTAGCCCCCCACTACCCGGAAAGCTGAGGTGGGAGAATCGCTTGAGTCCAGGAGTTTGAGGTTACAATGATCCACGATCATACCACTACACTCCAGCCTGGGCAACAGAGCAAGACCCTGTCTCAAAGCATAAAATGGAATAACATATGAAATGAAACAGGGAAAATGAAGCTGACAATTTATGGAAGCCAGGGCTTGTCACAGTCTCTACTGTTATTATGCATTACCTGGGAATTTATATAAGCCCTTAATAATAATGCCAATGAACATATTATGTGTGCTCACAATGTTCTGGCACTATTATAAGTGCTTTACAGGTGTTATGTGTTCTTCATAACTTTATGGAGTAGGTACCATTTGTGTCTCTTTATTATAAGTGAGAGAAATGAAGTTTATATTATCAAGGGGACTAAAGTCACACGGCTTGTGGGCACTGTGCCAAGATTTAAAATTAAATTTGATAGTTGAATACAGTTACTTAACGGCCATGTTATATTGCTTCCTGTGTAACATCTGCCACTTATTTCCTCAGCTGTACAAATCCTGTGTTTTCTCTCTGTTACACACTAACATCAATGGCTTTGTACTTGTGATGAGAGATAACCCTGCCCTAGTTGTGGGCAACACATGCAGAATAATCCTGTTTTACAGCCGCCTTTCGTGATCTTATTGCTTGCTTCTTTCCAGATTCAGGGAGAATGTTGTTGTCTATTTGTCTCCTACATCTCCTTGATCATGTCTTCATTTTTTAATGTGCTCTGTACCTGTCAAAAATTTTGAATGTACACCACATGCTATTGTCTGAACTTAAGTATAAGATAAAATAAAATTTTATTTTAAATTTTGCTGAGTGTTATGCCTATTGATTTTACATTTATAGAATCCTATAAATCAGAATTGGAGATGTGAGTGATTTCCTAGTCTTCTTTCTCACCAGTGCAGGAATCCTGACTGGACTGGTTCACACGATAGTAAGGATGCTGAATGCATCTTATTTCAAGGTAGGGTATTTCCACTGTACTATTGAGCAGATCCAATGAGCAGCTGAGATCTGAATACGATCACTGGGCCTATATGTTCCCTCACTAAACAAGTCTTGGGTGCAGGACTTGGGTAGATAAACCGTGAGGGAGACTCTATACTGTAGGCTGTCTCTTAGGAGGAGGGAACCACAGATACTTGATGTGTACCGATGACGGGTTCTGCTAGCATATAGATCTGTGAGCATTCAACTGTGCTTCATTGTTCAGAGGCAGTAAAGTGGCTTCCAAAGTCATGCAGTTAATCAATGTGCATAGGCCAGGGCTAAGGGGAGGAAACACAATGGAAGAAACAGGTGATTTCTCTAAAGAAATGAAAGTGTACCCATGCTCTAAAAGGGGAGATTCAGGTGTTGGGCCCCACCCTCAAATAATGAGGTCAGCTGCCTCATTTTAGGAGATTAAACTCTGTTATGTCTCTCCCCACAATCTCAGTCCTCTTCTACCTTCCTGTCCGTTCCTTTACCTCAATTCCGATCCTCCAGCCTACTTCCATATGCCTAAGAACATAGCCATATTGACAATTTAATGAGTAGTGGATTTCTTTCTCTCTCTTCTGTGAATAGCAAATCCCTTACTGCCTCCCACTATGATAGGTTGTTTATACATTCTTACTATCTCCTCTCCCCTTCCCTCTGTCCTAAGATTTTTAACTTTTAAAAGTAGCCCAGGCCGGGCATGGTGGCTCACGCTTGTATTCCCAGCACTTTGGGAGACTGAGGAAGATGCATCAGCTGAAGCCAGTAGTTTAAGACCAGTCTGGCCAATATGGTAAAATCCCATCTCCACTAAACATACAAAAATTAGCCAGGTGTGGTGGTGGGTGCCTGTAATCCCAGCTACTCTGGAGGCTAAGGCAGAAGAATCACTTGAACCAGGGAGGCGGAGCTTGCAGTGAGCCCAGATCGCCATCACTGCACTCCAGCCTGGGCGACAGAGTGAGACTCCTTCTCAAAAAAAAAAATAAAAAAATAGGCCAAAGACTTCTGTGCCAATGTTCATAGCAGCATTATCCACAATAACCAAAAGGTGGAAACAACCCAAATGTCCATCAACAGATGAATGGATAAACAGAATGTGGTTTATATATACAGTGGAATATTATTCATTCTTAAAAATCTGGTACCAGCTACAACATGGATGAAACTTGAAAACATTATGTTAAATAAAATAAGCCAGATGACAAAAGGACAAACAATATATGATTCCACTCACATAAGGTATCTAGAATTGGCAAATTCATAAAGAAAGAAAGTAGAATACAGGTTACCAGGGGCTGGGGAAGGGGAGGATGGGGAGTTATTGTTTATGGGTGCAGAGGTTCAGTTTGGGATGATAAAAAAGTTCTGGAAATGGATAGTGGTTATGGTTGTACAACAATATGAATCTGCTTAATGTTACTGAATTGTACACTTAATGTTTAAAATGTTAAATTTTATTTTATGTAAGCTTATCACAATAAAAATTGCCAAAAATAATGTAAAACTCTCATTATCAATTTTATCTTAAGAATATGTTGAAATGATTATATTTTAGATGTTAGGTTTAAAATATATTATTAAGGTTTTTTTTTGTTTTTTTTTTTCTTTTTTCAAAATGTGTTGCCAGGTGCTGTGGCTCATGCCTGTAATCCCAGCACTGTGGGAAGCTGAGGTAGGAGGATCGTTTGAGCCCAGGAGTTCAAGAGTAGCTTGAAGAGGATGATATTTATTTCAAAGTAATAAAGCTTTAATAGTAGGACTACCAAGGTTGTAACCGGGCCATTATTTATAGTGGCAATTTTTATAGCCTTCAAATCCCATCCTGAGGGATACCAGCTGTATGTACATCTGGTCACCTAGCCTAAGGCTGAGCAAACAGAAAGCGGGAGACCAGGCTTCCTGGCACTGTGCACACTTAGGTAAGTCAACTTTCTCTTCTCCATTTTTCTACCTATAACCTTATTGTAGGTTTCATTTCTCAGACAGCAGTACAGAAATAGAAAAAAACCTTCAATTATACTTTGTGTAATTGAATTATACAATTCAATTATAATTATGTAAGTATAATTATACTTTCAATTATCCTTCTATGACTGTCAAATAATAATTTAGCAATACCTTACTGATTGGAATAATAAAGTCGTGATCATGTGACTGAGAAAAAATCATATGACCTTGTGATGGTTAATATTGTGTCCACTGGCTGGACCACAGTACCCAGCTACTTAGTCACACATGTTTTCTGGATTTTCCTGTGAGGGTATTTTTTTCCAGATGAGATTAATGTTTTAATCAGAGGACTTCGAATAAAGGAGATTGTCCTCCATAATGTGGCTGGGCCTCACCCAATTAGTTGAAGGCCTTAATAGACCAGATTGATCGCCCCTGGGCAACAAGAAGTATCCCAACAGACATGGCCTGAGGACTTAATTGCCATGTTGGCTCCACATTGGCTCTGCAGTTTACTGACTTACCCTCCAGATACTGGATTCACTAGTCCCCACTGTGTGAGCTGATTCCTCAACATAAATATCTCTATTTCTCTATCTCTACATATTATCTATCTATCTATGTGTCTATCTATCTATATATCTCCTTTTGATTCTGCTTCTCTGGAGAACTCTGACAAATACAAACCTAAAAGTTATAAAACGGGGAAAAATTGTCCCTGTGAGCAGCTAACCTATGAAGGGAGAACTGAAAATTGAAAGAAACCCCATAAAAAAGACAACATGCAAAACACAAATTAAATTAACTGGGCCAGCCCAGTCTAAGGTCAGCATCACAAACTATACAAGTCCAAATTCTTTATTTATTTATTTATTGAGACACAGTTTCACTCTTGCTGCCCAGGCTGGAGTGCAGTGGCGCGATCTCAGCTCGCTACAACCTCCACCTCCCGGGTTCAAGCGATTCTCCTACCTCAGCTTCCTGAGTAGCTGGGATTACAGGTGCCTGCCAGCACGCCTGGCTAATTTTTTGTATTTCTAGTAAAGACGGGGTTTTACCACATTGGCCAGGCTGGTCTGGAACACCTGACCTCAGATGATCCACCTGCCTCAGCCTCCCAAAGTGCTAGGATTACAGGTGTGAGCCACGGCGCCCAGCCCCAAGCTTAAATTCTTTTAATAACAGTTTGTTCAGACCATGTGATTACAGATCAAAGATAAACTGATCTAACCATAACTCTGCATGCACTCACATGTTCTAAAGACAAAATCCCTGAACAATCCGTGTGAAAACCATCCTATGACTAACCCTAGATACCCCACACTCCATAAATACACTTCCCTAACTCTCTCCTTTTGAAATACTTTCTTCCATTGAATTGTTCTTCTTAACTGCAGCAAGTTAATAATCTAACATTGTTTGACTACAGGTATGGCCCTAGTGTTCTTTAGCTATTGGGTTTTAGCAAAATTTATAAACATGAGAATTCTGTTTTTTTGTTTTTTTGAGACGGAGTCTCGCTGTCTCCCAGGCTGGAGTGCAGTGGCGCGATCTTGGCTCACTGCAAGCTCCGCCTCCCAGGTTCACGCCATTCTCCTGCCTCAGCCTCCTGAGTAATTGGGACTACAGGCACCCGCCGCCATGCCCGGCTAATTTTTTGTATTTTTTAGTAGAGAAGAGGTTTCACCGTGTTAGCCAGGATGGTCTCTATCACTTGACCTCATGATCTGCCCACCTCGGCCTCCCAAAGTGCTGGGATTACAGGCGTGAACCACCGCGCCTGGCCAAACATGAGAATTATTAAGCATGAGGCAGAGAGTTATATAAGAAATGTCTGAAATATTTATTTGGGGGTCCTAAAAGCAGTGCCTGAGACAGGAACTTGGGTGAAGGTAGTGTAATTAAGACATGTTTCTAGAAAATAGGAGTGAGGGAACAGAGACAGTGAGACAAGGCAGAAGAAAATTCAACACAGAGTTATTACCAAGGTTGCTGCTGTGGACAATGAGCACTCAACTCTGCTAGGACTCTGTTCAGAATGCCTTGGGGAATTTCTATCCAAAGGCTGGACTAGGGCATTTGCAGTCAACTGTCTTCCTCATTTGACCCAAGGTTGCCCCTGGGCTTTGCCTACTTCTGTGGCTTTGAAGAAAGCACAAAAGCAGAAAAACATGGAGAAATGGCACCAGTTTAAAGTGGGAGAAATACTCAGAATGAATTAAAATGTCTGTCACAGACCCTGGTAAAGTCAGAAGTGGGCCAAGGTGGTATGACATTAGACACAGAGCATCTGTTCCACCTGGTTGTGGGGAGTGGAGTGTGGTAAAGGTTTGAGAAATCTTGGATTCATATATCTCTATTGCATTTAATATTACCATATACTAAGGGCTTACTGTTCATCCTCCAATAAAATAACACCTTACTTACATAATCCTCAAAACAAGCATCTGGGGCCGGGCGTGGTGGCTCATGCCTATAATCCCAGCACTTTGGGAGGCCCAGGCAGGCAGATCACGAGGTCAAGAGATTGAGACCATCCTGGCTAACACGGTGAAACCCCGTCTCTAGTAAAAATACAAAACTTAGCCAGGTGTGGTGACACGCACCTGTAGTCCCAGCTACTCAGGAGGCTGAGGCAGGAGAATCAGTTGAACCCAGGAGGCAGAGGTTGCAGTGAGCAGAGATCGTTCCACTGCACTCCAGCCTAGTGACAGAGCGAGACTCCGTCTCAAAAAATATATATATAAAAAAATTAAATTAAAAAAAAAACAAGCATCTGTGTTGATGGCCACTGTTCAGACTAGGAAACTGAGGCACAACTGGGAGTTATATAATTTTCTGAGTCACTCAATACTTCAGACTTGAACCCAGGTCTCTCTGACTTCCCAGTCTACTCTTTGTGAATGAAGCTTGTAGCCTGACCAGGCAGGCATGGACCAGCATGGACCGGCCCAGCCAAGTGATGATTGATACTGGGAAAAGACTTCCCCGAAAGGAGGTGACTTTGCACAAATCACATTCTTCTGTGTATTTCTGTTTTTTCCAGATTAAACACGGGCAACAGTGTAACACTTGCCCTTCGGAGATCAAGGAGGGTTCAGTCACAGGCATGGGATCATTTGCTTTCAATGTTTCTGCATCTCTTCTGCAAGGAAGAAGAGTATTAGAAGTGTAAGCCAATCTGTCCCAGTTCCCACAGGTTCTACCCACGAGAGTGATGTGAGATTTTCTTTTTCTTTTTTTTTAAGCCACTTTATTGAAGTCTGATTGACATACAAAAAGTTATAGATTTTTAATGTATACAACTTGATATATTTGAACATAAGTGATACACCCTTAAAACAATCATCGTAACTAATGTGGTAAACTTATCCATCATCTCCAAAAGTTTCCTCTCACCTCCTTTATTGTTGTTGTTGTTGCTATTGTTTTTCGTTCTGTGGTAAGAGCACTTAACATAAGAGCTAATATCTTAACACATTTTTAAGTGTACAATACAGTAGTGTTAATCACAGGCCCTATGTTGAGTTGCTTCTAGAGACATGCCTTCCCTCTTGCTCCATACTACGTTCCCAAGGAGCAGGCCCAGAGAGAACCTGGGGGCAGGGGTAAAACACAAGAATAGCCTGCCCTGGGTCCTATATTGAGGGAAGGACAGAGCCCTGAATGGAATTTGGAGCTCTGAGCTACATCTCATGTTCTGCCCCTAGGAGGATGACCTTACTTAATTCATATAATCTCTTGGGATTAACTATAAAACATGGTAATTGAATTAGAAAATCTCTAAATCCTGACCCCATTCTAAATATTACATTCCCTGGACACCTTTAAGAAGTCACAGGCAATTCCAAAGGGCCTGCAAAGGCTGACACTCTCTGCAGTGTCCTTGGAAACTATTCTCTGACCCACAGGAGAAAGCCAGCCCCCTTCCCTGTGGCCACCTCTTTGCCCAAACATGGCATTTCTCCACTTGATCTCCTACCTCTTGTTCCTGCCAATTATTACTCTCTTCAAAAATCAAACCTGTTCCCAAATATTGTGGATTTTCCACCCCAAGAGATATTCACAGGCTTCCTATAAGGAAACATAGTCCAATAAAAAAGAACAGATAGTTATCTTACTCATCAACTCAATTCACTGTGAGGCTGGCTTTCATCTGTTTACTAGGGATGATAATGCTGTCTATGCTCAGTGCTTTTGTGAAAATTATGTGCAATGATCCACAGACAATGCCTAGGATAGTATTAATACATAGTATAAACTCAACAAATACTCATTATTATTACCATGGAAACGGGATAGGTAATACTATCTGCCACACAGGAAAATGGAGGGGATAAGAATGTGCATTGGTATGTGTGACAAGCAAGTCACAGATTTTCTTAAAGCACTCACTTGGTCACATCTGCCTAGAAGCTTGAAGCTTAAGAACTGGGTTCTCGTTCTCTCTCTCTCTCTCTTTCTCTCTCTCTCTTGCTGTCTCCTCTCTCTCTCACTGTCTCTCTTCTCTCTCTCTCTCGCTGTCTCTGTTCTTTCTTTTTTTCTCTCTCTCTCTCTCTCACACACACACACAGTAGTACCAAGACTAAGACTGGAGGACAGTAAAAAGAAAGGTAGCATGGTGGGCAGGGGATGTGGGATTCAAATAGGTTTGAAGTGAGCCTAAAATGACTGATCTATGCACTGAAGAAGGAATGCCAACAGAAAGGCCAGTTTCCAACATTGTCTCAGGAA
This sequence comes from Nomascus leucogenys, assembly GCF_006542625.1. Lineage (NCBI taxonomy): Eukaryota > Metazoa > Chordata > Mammalia > Primates > Hylobatidae > Nomascus > Nomascus leucogenys. The sequence goes on along the minus strand of NC_044395.1, from coordinate 65,860,221 downwards.
AATATGATTGAAGTTTGGAAGGTGGTGAATTAAAAGGGAGGGGTTATGGCCACTGCTTATTTCTTGTTCACAAGGATCAGCGTCCTGGGAGTGTATTTGCCTTCCTGTTCTCATTAATCTGGAAGGGCTTCCTGGGTGTTTTGGGAGCTGAATCAACTCATAGAGGTGGTCCTAGACAGCTCCTTCCGTGAGAGGCTTCCAGAATTGGGAGTCTCAGGCAAGTGGTCACTGTAGTGAGAGTATCTTTCCCAGTGAAACAGGGTCTCTAGGGACTAAGGACCATAAAAACATTGCCCTTTTCCCAGCCATGTTTATGTTGGCCTGGTCAGTGGAGGGTACCAGTTTAGGTGGCCAATTCCCCCGGAGAGCCACAGTCTGAGGTTGCCCAATAAATAGGACAGCTCCCATCCCCCAGTAATTTCATCTAGCCCCCATCTCTGAGCAGCACATCATCTATCCCAGACTAGATTGATAAGAAATAAGAGAAGAACGTAAATGTGTTTGTGTCTGGGGATAGATATTTCCTTAGGCATTTTATTATTGTAAGAAAAGATTTACACTCAATATGTATTTATGACCAGAGATTACCAGCATCACATATTTAGGATTCTTTCCGACTATAATCATCACCAGTTCTCCCAGCTGGTGCTAAAGTTGTTGCCCAGTGTCTGTTTCTTAATATCATTTAATGTTAAACCTTCAAGAATGATTGACAATGTTTGACAATGTTTCAGGACCTAAAATATAAAAGAAACAAAAAAAATAGTGGATATTACAATGAGTATCAGATATAAAACCAAATGTATTGAGAGCCCTCAGTGCACCCATGGTGGAATAAACAAGGTACAGTAGCCACAGAGAAGGGAGAAACCAGCTTTGTTGTGGTGATGAAGGAAAGCTTCATGAACAGGTGACATTTAAACAGGGGCCAGATTGAGGTTTGGGGGAAGTAAGTGAGATTAAAGCAGAGGGAGTATATAGAGACATCAAATAGTGAGGTGACTTCTGACAATGCAAGAAGATTTTATTGCCAGAGCATAGGCCATGTGTTCCCCTGAGTTCTCCCAAGACAAAAGCCTAAGAGCAGCTACTCTACTGGGGTCTGGACCCAGTGAGCAAAAGTCAGGGACAGGGAGTTTGGAGCAGGGAAAAGGGAGAGCCCAAACAAACACGCATTATAGAGTTGTCCACGTAACAGGAGACTGTTGCCAGTTCTTGCAGTATTTGCCCATAATCTTCTTCCTGGGGGAAGTAAATGAAAAGTAATTATTCCTCCTGTATTCAATTAGTTAAGAATTGCTCCACAGAGCATTAACTCCCAAAACTGGCAGACTGCCTATGCTTGAGTATTCAGTGGGTTCCCATGGGCCCCCATGACAGAACATCAAAGGAGAAACCCCAGGGTCCAGATGAATCTGTGACAGGCTGCGCCTGCCCAGAACTGGTAGCCATAGCAGTGGCTGAAACAGGAATTGAAGTTGCAGGGATTTTAAATGATTTACCATTGTCTCAGGAGCCAAGGCTGAATAGATGAATTAAAAATCTTAAAGGAGACTCCTCCCACATTGGGGAAGACAGAATAGACATATTTTCCTATTTATTTGCTAAGAACATGTTTCTATTTATTTGCTAAGAACAACTAAAAACCTTGGGCGCTGTGTATAAAACAAACACAAAATTCCAAGGGTAGACAAGAGGCAGACCATCTAAGGAGCTTGGGATATGAGGAATGACATCATGAAATAGAGGAATGACATAGTGGTCATCCTTAATGATTGCATTATCCTCTTACCTCATATATCTGACTTGGAGCTGAAGAAACTGACAACACAGAAATGCTAATGTGCACAGACAGTAAAAGGCCTCTCAAAAGCCTGCTCCCTCTGGCCAATGAAAGGGGAATCCTAGCAAGGCAGAAGACTTCAAAAAACCACTTTACTCCAGCAAAACACTGCAGAAAAAAAAAAAAAAAAACTGTGACCACATAACCCCCCAACTCATGTCAGCAAAGGCCAAGTGGAGAACCCAGACTTCCAACCTCATGAGGCTGTAATGAGGCACCCAACACCCTCCTCAGAGTGGTGGTATCAGAGAATGTCGAATAGGCAGTTGAGACTGTCATTCCTGCCAGCCTATAATGAGTAGCCCCTTTCTCCATGGTGTCAGTGTGGAAACCATGTAGGTGCCTGGATTTCAACCCTCACTGGGCAGTAATGAGATGTCCATCCCATCCCCAATGGGATGACGGCAGAGGAGGCCTAGTAGAGGATCAAGATATTCACCATCACCCAAGAGTAATGAGGACTCTCACACCATGTTATCATAAAGATAATGTGGAGAAAATTCCCATCTTCACTTAGCAGTAATAAATCCCCCACCACCAGTATCAACAGAGACCAAATTTAAAAGAATAAAAGTGACACGCAATATGTTCTCCAAATGCAATGTAATCACAGAAAGATAACTTGGAAATTCCTAAATAATTAATGAATAACAAAAAGAAGTCTCAATGGAAATCGAAAATAATTTGATGTGAATAAAAATGAAAATAAAACATACCAAAATTTGTATAACACAGATAAAACAGTGCTGAGAAGAACATTTGTAGCTTAAATGAATATATTAAAAAGGAAGAAAAGTCTCATATCAATAATCTAGGCTATGCCATCAAGAACCTAGGAAAAGAAGAGCAAAACAAAACCCAAAGCAAGTAGAAGGAAATGATAGAGATAAGAGAAGAAATCAATAAAATTCAAACAGAAAAAAATAAAATCTTTGCAACAGAGCTGATTCTTTGAAGAGATCAATAAAATTAATAAGCTCCTAGCAAGATTAACAGAAAAAAGAAAGAAGGCATGAATTAATAATATCAAGAATGAAACAGAGGTTATTATTACAGACTGTGTACATCAAAGGAATAATAAGGAAATACTACAAACAATTCTACACACAGAAAAGTGGACCACTTCCTAGTAAAACACAAACTACCACAACTCCCAAAATATGAATATATAATTTGTAACCCTGTAACTATTAAGAATTGAATTTTTAATTTATAAAATCCCCAAAAAGAAATTCATAGGTCCAGATTGTTTCACTAGAAAATTCTAATAAACATTAAAAGAAGAATTCTACACTATGTCTTCCAATAAATGGAAAAGGAGAAAACATCTCCCAATGTGTGTTGTGACGTTGGTATTACTCTGATAACAAAAACAGTACAAAAACCACACAAAAAAACTACAGGCTAATCTCTCTCATATATAGACACAAACATTTTTGACAGTGCACCACACTCATTATGGCTACTAGAATGTGGAGAAATTAGAATCCTTTAACACTGTTGATAGAAATGTAAAACAGTAAAACGTTATCACAGTTCTTCAAAACATTAAAAATAGAACTACTGTATGTTCCAGTGATTCTACTTCTGGGTAATCTCAAAAGAATTGAAACCAGGATCTTGAAAGTATATTTGCACACTCATGTTCATAGCAGCACTTTTCACAATAGTCAAAGGGTGTAGGCAACAAAGTGTCAATGGACGGATGATGGATAAACAAATTTTGTATATACCCACAATGAAAAATTAGCCTGCAAAAGGAAGAAAAGTCTGACACGTACTACAGCATGGACGGAGCTTGAGGACATTAGGCTAAGTGAAATAAGAAAGTCACAAAAAGACAAATACTGTACAATGTCACTCACATGAGGTAGTCAAATTCTTAGAAACAGAAAGTGGAATGGTGGCGGCCAGGAGATGGGGAAGGGGCAAACGGGAAATTATTTGTTTAATGGGTATAGAATTTCAGTTTCACAAGACGAAAATGTTCTGGACATTAGTCGTACAACAATGTGAATATGCTTAACACTACTGAATCATACACTTAAAAATGGTTGGGCCAGGCGTGGTGGCTCACGCCTGTAATCTCAACACTTCGAGAGTCCAAGGTGGGTGGATCACGAGATCAGGAGTTCGAGACCATCCTGGCCAATATGATGAAACCTCTTCTCTACTAAAACTACAAAAAATTAGCCAGGCATAGTGACGCGTGCCTGTAATCTCAGCTACTCGGGAGGCTGAGGCAGGGGAATCGCTTGAACCCAGGAGGCGGAGGTTGCAGTAAGTGGAGATCACGCCATTGCACTCCAACCTGGGCAACAGAGCAAGGCTCCGTCTCTTAAAAAAAAAAAAGGTTAAGGTGGTAAAGTTTATGTTATGTGTACTTTTTAAAATTATAACCAACCATGTTTTGTTTTCAGGAGGGCCAGGCTTGTTCAATATTCAAAAATCAAGTAATCTGCCATATTAACAGCATTAAAAATAAATTTCACATGATGATATAAATTGATACAGAAAATGCGTTTGATAAAAATTCAACAAACATTTATGATGAAAACACAGAGAAGAAATTCCTCAACTTGAAAATGAGCACCTACAAAAACCTATAGTTAATATTATAGTTAATGGTGAATGACTGAATGTCTTCCCTCTAAACGTGGGAACAAAGAAAAAACGCCTACTGTCATCACTCTTATCCAACATAGTCCATAGTCAATGCAATAAAGCAGGAAAAAAGTAAAAGGCATGCAGACAAAAATAAAGAAATAAAATATCCCTATGTGTACATTATATTATATACCTAATATTACATACATAGAAAAATATTCAAATAATCTATTTTTTAAAAAACCCCTAAAACTAAGTGAGTTCCACAGTTATCATATTATACAAGAAAAAATGATAAGTTGGACTCTATTAAAGTTAAAAATTATTGCTTTGTCAAAATTCCTGCTAAGAGGATAAAAAGAGGACCCAGAGAATGGGAGAATGTATTACCAAACCAAGGATACAACAAAGGACTAGTATCTAGAGTATATAACAAAATTATAAATAACAAAATTATAGCGATATAGAACACATTCGTGGTTTTCAGGGATTAAGAAGGGGATGGCAAAGGAGGAAAGTGAGCATAAATACCAAAGGGCAACATGAGGAATCCTTGTGGTGGTGGGAATGTTCAATGCCTTGACTGTATCAATGTTAATATTCTTATTGTTTTTTTGTTTTTGTTTTTTTTGAGACGGAGTCTCGCTCTGTCGCCCAGGCTGGAGTGCAGTGGCGCGATCTCGGCTCACTGCAAGCTCCGCCTCCCGGGTTCACGCCATTCTCCTGCCTCAGCCTCCTGAGTAGCTGGGACTACAGGCGCCCACCACCACGCCCGGCTAATTTTTTGTATTTTTAGTAGAGACGGGGTTTCACCGTGTTAGCCAGGATGGTCTCGATCTCCTGACCTTGTGATCCACCTGCCTTGGCCTCCCAAAGTGCTGCGATTACAAGCGTGAGACACCGCGCCCGGCCAATATTCTCATTGTTTTATTTTGCAAGTGACTATTTTTTCCAGATTTATTAAGGTATAATTGACAAATAAAAATTGCATATGTTTACAGCATATAGTATGGTGTTTTTATATTTGTTTTTGTTCCAACTTTTATTTTAGATTCAGAGGGTACAAGTGCACGTTTGTTACATGGGAAAAATGCATCTTGCTGGGTTTTGGTGTATGAATGATCCCATCACCCAGATAGCGAGCATAGTATCCAATGGGTAGTTTCTCAGCCCACACCCCCTTCCCACCCTCACTCCTTTAGTAGTCCCCAGTGTCTATTGTTGCCATCTTTATGTCCATGTTTACCCTAAAAACATAATGTTTTGATATATGTATACATTATGAAGTGATTACCGCAATCAAGCTAATTCACATAACAACCACCTCACATAGTTCCCTTGTGTGTCTGTGTGTGTTGAGAACTTTTAAGATCTCTTAGCAAATTTAAAGTATACAATCAGATATAATTAATTGTAGTCACCATGCTGTACATTAAATCAGATTTTATTCATCCCACATAACTGAAATTTTGTACCCTTTAAACACCTCCCCGTTTTTCCCACCCAGCAGCCCCAGCCATTGGAAACCATCGTTCTACTCTCTGCTTCCATGAGTTTGACTTTTTTAGATTCCACTTATAAGTGAGATCATGTAGTATTTGTCTTTCTGTGCCTGACTTATTTTACTTAACATAATGTCCTCCAGGTTCATCCACGCTGTTGCAAATGACAGGGTTTCCTTCTTTATTAAGGCTGAGTAGTGTGTGTGTGCATGTGTGTGTGGGTACGTGTGTGTGTATCACCTTTTCATTTTCCCTTTATCTGTTGATGGGGATTTGGGTTAATTCCGTATCTTGGCTCTTGTGAATAATATTGCAAAGAATATGGGCATACAGATATCTCTTTGAGATACTAATTTCATTTTTGGGGATATATATCAAGAAAAGGGATTGCTGGATCATATGGTACTTCTAGTTTTATTTTTTGAGGAACCTCTATATTATTTTCCATGATGACTATATTGATTTACATTTTGACCAATAGTATACAAGGATCCCCCTTTCCTCACCAACACTTACCATTTTTTTCATTTTTGATAATAACCATTCTAACAAATACAAGCTGATAATGTGGTTTTGATTTGTATTTCACTAATGATTATTGATGATAAACATCTTTTCAAATACCTTTTAGCCATTTGTGTGTCTTCTTTTGAGAAGAAACTGTTCAGGTTCTTTGCTTACTTTTTGATTGGATTATTTGGTTTTTGACACTAAACTGTATTTTCTATATATTTTGGATAGTAGCCCCTCACCAGATGTATGCTTTGCATTTTCTCCTATTACATGGGTTGTCTCTTCACTCAATTGATTGTTTCCGTGCGTAAGCTTTTTAATTTTATGTAATCCCATTTGTCTACTTTTTACTTTTGTTGTCTATGTTCTGGGTTCATATCCAAAAATTTATTATACAGATCAACGTCTAGAAACTTTTTCATTAAGTTTTCTTTTGGTAGTTTAGTTTCAGATCTTAAATTTAAGTCTTTAATCTATTTTGAGTTGGTTTTGGTATATGGAGTAAGATAAGGGTCCAATTTCATCTTTTGCATATGGATAGCCAGTTTTCCCAAAACCATTTGTTGAAGAGACTCTCCTTTCTCCATCATGTGTCCTTGTACCTTCGTTGAGTGTCAATTGGCCATAAATGTGTGGATTTATTTCTGGGCCTTCTACTCTGTTCCATTGGTTTATATATCAGTTTATATATTAGTTTTTATGCAAAAACTATGCTGTTTTAATTACCATAGTGTTGTGTCATGCCTCCCACTTTATTCTTTTTGCTCAAGATTGCTGTGACTAGTAGGGTTTTTGTTTATTTGTTTGTTTGATTGTTTGTTTTTAATGCCATAGGAATTTCAAGATTGTTCTATTTCTGTGAAGAATGTCATTGAAATTTTGATAGTCTATAGATCACTTTGTATAGTATGGAAACTTTAACAATACTCAATTCATTAATTCTTCTATGAAACTGGATATTTTTCCATTTGTGCCATCTTCAATTTATTTTATCAATTTCTTTTGGTAGTTTTTTTTGAGTAACAGGTATTTCACTTCCATGGTTAAATTTATTTCTAAGTATTTTATTTTTTGTTAATGTTATTGTAAGTGCAATTGTTTTCTTTTTTGGGGTAGTTCATTCATAATGTATAGAGATGCAATCAATTTTATGTTGATTTGTTATCTCACAACTTTACTGAATTTATTAGTTTTTAGTTGGGGTCTTTATGGTTTTCCATATATCAAGTCACGTCATCTGCAAACAGATATAATTTTACTTCTTTCTTTTGGATTTGGATGTCTTTTCTTTTTCTTACC